>NC_134358.1:29162018-29518018 GCF_048569485.1 Anomaloglossus baeobatrachus | reverse complement strand
TTGAGACTAGAACAGAGGCTTCCCTTCCAGCAGGACACCTACCCAAAACAGATCAAAGCATATACATGTGTGTGAATGGTGCAGTCACAGTCCAGGCCAAAATCCCATTGAGAATCTGTGACAAGACTTGAAAATTGCTGATCACAGACATCCCATCCAATCTCACTGAGTGAGAGCGAGTGTGCAAAGAAGAATGGGAAAATGTCACCTCTAGATGAGAAAACTGGAGAGACCAACCCCAAAAGACTGCAGCAGTAATTGCAGCAAAAGGTGGTCCTTAGAGTTGAGCGACTATCCAGCTATTTGTACTCTCTATATTCAAACGAGTACTGTCTAATGCTCGCGTATTGTTATGCCCGGGTAGTGGATCCTCTGGGCCGTGACCCTGTCACCTCCGGCGAAGCAGCTAGAGCTACCCCTAGACTGGGATAGTCCTGCAAGCCTACCAAAGAGACCAGGGACGCGGTTGCCGGAGCAGAAGGCGGGGCAAGGGCAGAGTCCTTCTAGAAGCAAGAATGAGGAAGTCCTTGAGGACACAGAGTTCCTGGTGCCAGGTAAGAGGTAAGATGCCGGTGCCCAGGTAGTGGTGCCAGGTTAGATCACGGTGCCCAGGTACTGGTGCCAGGTTGAGTCGGCAGACGTGAGCAGAGTCCAACCAGATGGAGGCAGGGATCACCGTGTGAAGCCGAGGGTAGGAAGCGGGTTCAGGCTGGAGAAGATGGCGGAGTATCAGCTGACAGTTCCCGTAGGACCACTCGGACAGGTTGTGGCCCAGGCCAGGATAGCTTGGCAGGACAGTCCCCGCAGGACCTCTCGGACAGGTTGTGGACAGGACCAGGTTAACTTGGTAGGACTGGTTCTGTGGAAGACACAGTGTTAATGCAAGACACAGCAAGCGGGACTCCTAGCTATAGAACTCGTAGAACAGGCGACGCCCTCCAGGTAGGAAGCTCCTAATATACCTGACCCTGACTGATGCAGTATCCTGTTAGGGAGTGCAGGGCCTTTAAGAGGAGGTCAGTGACCATGCGCGCGCCCTAATGCACAAGCGCAACGCCCGGGTGCCGGAGGCCAGAGCAGGGAGCGGTGCCGAGGAGGACGTGTGGCTGGAGGCAGGGGACCCGGGGACCGGAGCGGTGAGTGAGGAACGACGTCGGCACCCGGGGAGCGTGACACGTATTCATTCCGATTAGCATGTGCAATGCAAGTCAATGGGGAAAAACTCGCAAAGTACCGAGTAACCCGAATTCCGCACTATTCACTACTCACACGAATAGTACGGCATTAGGGTTACTCATTACTTTGCGAGTTTTTCCCCATTGACTTGCATTGCCCACGCTATTTGAAATGAATGTGCGAGTATTAGACAGTACTCGTTATGAATATAGCGAGTACGAATAGCTAGATAGTCGCTCAATTCTAGTGGTCCTACAAAGTATTGACTCAGGGGGGTTGAATACAAATGCACGTCCCAATCTCCAGATTTAAATTTTTAAAATATTTAGAAACCCATGCATTTACTGTACACTTCACCAATACTTGCTACTTAATGTTGGTATATCACATGAAATAAATTTAAGTTTATGGGTGAAATGTGAAAAGTGTGGAAAAGTTCACGGGGTATGAATACTTTTTCCAGGCACTGGACTTACAGAAGTCTGATAAATTCATTTTGATTCCCAAAATGTGTAATGACCTCCACCTTTACTTGATATAGACAATAATATAATATATGAAGGCAGTATCTGGATAACGTCATGACACCGTGCAGAAATTGTGAACATCAGCTGCATTTACATCGGAAGCTGCGGAAGTTTTCAGGAAACTTGTTTTTAAAGCGAGGCTCATAGCGTCTCATCAGCGAGGAATACAGAGACTTGCCCCTGACATTCGTCTCCTCTCTGCCCAGACTCTGTTTCATTGGCAGCAGGAATATCATTACAGCTTTACATCAGAATCGAGGCTACTATTTCCAGACATCAGTATTCAGCCGACTCATTATTAATATATAATACGGAGACATTAGCCGCTAATATTTCAACTTTCCCTTTACTTCCAATGTATCATTTAAATAATGCATGTACATATTCCGAGAGATAAAAGGACCAGCAGCTTTCATTTCTGTTATGGCAAATGGGACTAAATCCACCTTCTTTTCCTTTTATTACAGGGTAAATGTATATTTAATCTCTCTTCGTTTTGTGTACATTGGTCGGCAGCGGTTTAGAGTTACAATGCCGTCATTTATGCTCATTTATAAGAGTGATCTCTACAAATATCAAATAATGGATTGTGAAGTTGTCCATATCTGGTCACATACCTGGTCTTAAATGCAATGAAATTGTCCATATCTGGTCCATACCTGGTCTTAAATGCAATGAAGTTGTCCATATCTGGTCCATACCTGGTCTCATATGCAATGAAGTTGTCCATATCTGGTCCATACCTGGTCTCATATGCAATGAAGTTGTCCATATCTGGTCCATACCTGGTCTTAAATGCAATGAAGTTGTCCATATCTGGTCCATACCTGGTCTCATATGCAATGAAGTTGTCCATATCTGGTCCATACCTGGTCTCATATGCAATGAAGTTGTCCATATCTGGTCCATACCTGGTCTCATATGCAATGAAATTGTCCATATCTGGTCCATACCTGGTCTTAAATGCAATGAAGTTGTCCATATCTGGTCCATACCTGGTCTCATATGCAATGAAGTTGTCCATATCTGGTCCATACCTGGTCTTAAATGCAATGATGTTGTCCATATCTGGTCCATACCTGGTCTCATAGGCAATGAAGTTGTCCATACCTGGTCCATACCTGGTCTCATATGCAATGAAATTGTCCATATCTGGTCCATACCTGGTCTTAAATGCAATGAATTTGTCCATATCTGGTCCATACCTGGTCTCATATGCAATGAAGTTGTCCATATCTGGTCCATACCTGGTCTTAAATACAATGAAGTTGTCCATATCTGGTCCATACCTGGTCTCATAGGCAATGAAGTTGTCCATATCTGGTCCATACCTGGTCTCATATGCAATGAAATTGTCCATATCTGGTCCATACCTGGTCTTAAATGCAATGAAGTTGTCCATATCTGGTCCATACCTGGTCTCATATGCAATGAAATTGTCCATATCTGGTCCATACCTGGTCTTAAATGCAATGAAGTTGTCCATATCTGGTCCATACCTGGTCTCATATGCAATGAAGTTGTCCATATCTGGTCCATACCTGGTCTTAAATGCAATGAAGTTGTCCATATCTGGTCCATACCTGGTCTCATAGGCAATGAAGTTGTCCATATCTGGTCCATACCTGGTCTTAAATGCAATGAAGTTGTCCATATCTGGTCCATACCTGGTCTCATATGCAATGAAGTTGTCCATATCTGGTCCATACCTGGTCTTAAATGCAATGAAGTTGTCCATATCTGGTCCATACCTGGTCTCATATGCAATGAAGTTGTCCATATCTGGTCCATACCTGGTCTCATATGCAATGAAGTTGTCCATATCTGGTCCATACCTGGTCTTAAATGCAATGATGTTGTCCATATCTGGTCCATACCTGGTCTCATAGGCAATGAAGTTGTCCATACCTGGTCCATACCTGGTCTCATATGCAATGAAGTTATCCACATCTGGTCCATACCTGGTCTCATATGCAATGAAATTGTCCATATCTGGTCCATACCTGGTCTTAAATGCAATGAAGTTGTCCATATCTGGTCCATACCTGGTCTCATATGCAATGAAGTTGTCCATATCTGGTCCATACCTGGTCTTAAATGCAATGAAGTTGTCCATATCTGGTCCATACCTGGTCTCATATGCAATGAAGTTGTCCATATCTGGTCCATGCCTGGTCTTAAATGCAATGAAGTTGTCCATATCTGGTCCATACCTGGTCTCATATGCAATGAAGTTGTCCATACCTGGTCTCATATGCAATGAAGTTGTCCATATCTGGTCCATACCTGGTCTCATATGCAATGAAGTTGTCCATACCTGGTCCATACCTGGTGTCATATGCAATGAAGTTGTCCATATCTGGTCCATACTTGGTCTCATATGCAATGAAGTTGTCCATACCTGGTCCATACCTTGTCTCATATGCAATGAAGTTGTCCATACCTGGTCCTTACCTGGTCTTATATGCAATGAAGTTGTCCATACCTGGTCTCATATATAATGAAGTTGTCCATACCTGGTCCTTACCTGGTCTTATATGCAATGAAGTTGTCCATACCTGGTCTCATATGTAATGAAGTTGTCCATACCTGGTCTCATATGTAATGAAGTTGCCCATACCTGGTCCTTCCCTGGTCTTATATGCAATGAAGTTGACCATACCTGGTCTCATATGTAATGAAGTTGTCCATACCTGGTCTCATATGCAATGAAGTTTTCCATACCTGATCCATACCTTGTCTCATATGCAATCCCTACCTGGTCTCATATGTAATAAAGTTGTCCATACCTGGTCTTATATGTAATGAAGTTGTCCATACCTGGATCATACCTGGTCGTATATGCAATGAAATAAGGAAAATCACTATGAGTATTTTTTTTTTACGTTGGCTTCCATGACGGAGACTCAATGGTCAAGTTATAGTGGTCGCACTTTAACCTTGATGTCTGCATTTTAAAGGTCCCATTGTCCAAGTTGAGATTGTGATGCTAGTCACTACTTACGGATAGTATAGATGGGAGAGTAGTCAGACAAGCCGGGGTGAGGAAACAGGAGGACACTTCAGAACACAGGGAAAAAGCAGAAGCATAGTCAAGTCACAGGCCATGGGTCAGAATTCCAGCAGAGTATGTATTAGATTCAAAGAGCAGACAGAGACGTGGTCAAGTCACGGTCTGAGGTCAGAAGCCAGGAGGTCATGACAGGAACAGGGAGATGGAAGAGAGGAGTTCGATAATATTCTGAGTCAGAGAGCAAAGATCAGAGCATTAGCAAAGACACAAGCCAACAGCAAAACTGCAAAACCAGAAAATGCAACTGGCGATGTCTTAGGCGAGCATGCTCAATAACTAAGCCTGAGCAATTATCAGAAGGTGGGACACTTGAGTAATCAGCACCAACATGGAATCCTGTGCTGTCAAACAAACTGCTAGCAAATAACACAGGGAAGTGCAGCAGAGCATCTTCAGAGCACCTCCAAAGACAAGATACTTTGCACAGTGGATTCGTGACAGAGATAAACAGTACTATTCAGTGCCTTGCAAAAGTATCCACCTCCTTGGCATTTTTTGTGTTTTGCTACCTCATAACCTTGAATTTCCAGGGGTTTTTTTTAGGGTTTGCATCAATTCATATATAGAACATGCCTACCATTGTGAATAGTTTATCTTTTTATTGTGAAGCAATAAAAAAATAGGACAAAATAACTGAAAACTTCAGTGTGCATAACTCATCACCCTCTAGAGTCAGCACTTTGTAGAGCCTTATTTTTCATCAATTACAGCTGCAATTTGCTTTGGATTAGTCTGTACGAGCTTTCCACATCTTGCCACTGTGATGAGTTTTGCCCATTCCTCAAAGCAAAACTGTTCCAGCCCCTTTCAGGTTAGATGGTTTCCTCTGATGAACAACAATCTTCAAGTCTGACCATAGATTTTCAATTCGATTAAGGTCTGGGCTGTGACTCGGCCGCTCCAATACAATTACAAATTTCGTCTTACTCCCCTTGAGTGTTGCTTTAGCAGAAGCCTTGTCTTGTTGGAAGATGAAGCTCCGTTCCAGTCTCAAATCACTGACAGACTGATATAGTTTTTTTTATCAAGAATATCCTTGTATTTCGCACCATCCATCTTCCCCTAGAATCGGACTTCTTCCCTGTCCCTGCTGCTGATAAACATCCCCCCCAGCATGATACTGCCACCACCATTTTTCACTGTGGGGATAGGTTTCTTGGTGTCATGAGATGGGTTGGTTTGGAGTCAGGCATAGTATTTATCTTGCTGGCCAAAAAGTTCAGGTTTGGTCTCATTTGACCATAGCAGCTTCCTCCACACATTTGAAGAGTCTCCCACATGTCCTTTTGCAAAATCAAAATGAGCTTTCCAATTTTTGGCTGTAAGTAAAGACTTTCTTCTGGCCACTCTTCCATACAGGCCGGCTCTATGGATTGTACGGCTTATTGTGGTCATTTGGACTGATACTCCAGTCTTTGCTGGGGAACTCTGCAGCTCCTTCATACTTACCTTTAGTCCCTGTGCTGCCTTTCATTAATGA
This sequence comes from Anomaloglossus baeobatrachus, assembly GCF_048569485.1. Lineage (NCBI taxonomy): Eukaryota > Metazoa > Chordata > Amphibia > Anura > Aromobatidae > Anomaloglossus > Anomaloglossus baeobatrachus. Next base: position 29,511,762 of record NC_134358.1, on the reverse strand, counting down.
CCTCCTTACCTGGGCTGAGAGTTTTGCTGGGCGGCCCTCTCTTGGCAGGTTTGTTCTCTCCATTTGATGATAATGGATTTGATGGTGCTTCTGGGGATTATCAGAGATTGGGATATTTTTTTAGAACCAAAATCTGACTTGTAATTCTCAACAACTTTGCCTCTGTCTTGTTTGGAGATCTCCTTGGTCTTCATGGCGTTGTTTGGAGATCTCCTTTGTCTTCATGGTGCTTTTTGGAGGTCTCCTTGGTCTTCTCTTCGGGGTGTAGTTTGGAGGGCTCCTTGGTCTTCATAATGTTATTTGGAGATCTCCTTGGTCTTCATGGTGCTGTTTGGAGGTTTTCTTGTTCTTCATGATGTTGTTTGGAGGGCTCCTTGGTCTTCATAATGTTATTTGGAGATCTCCTTGGTCTTCATGGTGCTGTTTGGAGGTTTTCTTGTTCTTCATGATGTTGTTTGGAGGGCTCCTTGGTCTTCAGAGTGTTATTTGGAGATCTCTTTGGTCTTCATGGTGCTGTTTGGAGATCTCCTTGGTCTTTATGGTGTCGTTTGATTAGTGGTGCCTATTAACCTCATAACGACGGCCGTACGACTTGAAGCGGCGGCAAAACAGGGTACTTATTCTGTTCCGCCGCTTTAAAGCGGCGGCCCGAAAAAACCCTGTAGCGCCCCCCAGCGACCGAAAATCTCGGGGGTTTCAGCTACCGGGGGTAGCTGAGACCCCCCAGATTATGAATCGGGGTGTTTTTTTTGGACCGGTGTTTTTTTTGGACCCCGATAATGTGATCGCCGGTATACACCGTATACCGACGAACACATGAAAAAAAAATAAATGGCCGGTAAAACTGATTTCTTTTTCATCTGACGTGATCAAACATGTCAGATGAGAAACAAATATAAACCCCTAGTGCCCCCAAAGCCCCCGGTACCGGAGAGTCCCCCCCCCCCCTTCCCCCCTCTCCGGAGCAGTCAAAATGGCGCCGACGCGCACAGAAAACTGCCGCCGCCGGCTCTGCATTAATTTCCCTCTGATCTGAAATGATCAAACATTTCAGATCGGAGAGAAATGTCCTCCCCATGACCCCTCCTCCGGTCCACCAGAGCCCTCTAGAGCGCTCCCCCTTCCCCCCCCTCCGGAGCATGCAAGATTGCGGCGCGCAGCGCACAGTAGCGCGCGGCCGCATTCATTCTGCTCTTTCTGCCGCATGTGACACGTCACATGTGGCAGAAAAGTCGTCCCCAGGTCCCCCGGTCAGCCCCCGGTCAGCCCCCGGTCAGTCCCCGTCAGCCCCGTTACCTGGCTGCTGCTCCGTCCCCGCGATCACTCCGCCTCCTAGAAAGCTGGCGGCGCATGCGCAGACAGCGGCTGTCAGCTGGATCCTTGCAAGCAGGGACGCTGACCTCTCTACTGCGCTGTGGACTGGGGGAGAGTGAGTGCAGTAATCTGCAGCCACACTCCTCACATGGAGAGCCTGCTGTTCTAGAAAATGGGGGGTACGTTCTGTGAGCGTTCCCCTCATATTCTGGAATGAGCTTACTGCAGGTCATTCTGCCCTAGGTTGGACCGGGGCAGTGTGAGTGCAGTATTCTCAGATTACTGCACCCACACTGCTCATGGAGAGCTTGCTCTTCCAGAAAATGGGGGATACGTTCCCTGAACGTGCCCCCCATATTCTAGAAGGTCCAGAGTCGCCGAGGGACCTCCAAAATGGATTACAGTGACCGAAATTTATTTATTTTCAATAAATTGGTGAAAGAGGAATGTTTCGGGGAGTTTTTTTTTCAAATTAATTTTTTTTTGTCTTTATTTTTTTCTATTACTGACTGGGTTAGTGATGTCGGGTATCTGTTTAGATGCCGTGACATCACTAACCCCAGGGCTTGATGCCAGGTGACATTACAGCTGGTATCAACCCCGTATATTACCCCGTTTGCCACCGCATCAGGGCGCGGGATGAGCTGGAGCGAAGCGCCAGGATTGGCGCATCTAATGGATGCGCCACTTCTGGGGCGGCTGCGGCCTGCTATTTTTAGGCTGGGAAGAGTCCAATAACCATGGCTCTTCCCACCCTGAGAATACCAGACCCCAGCTGTCCGCTTCACCTTGGCTGGTGAACTAATTTGGGGGACCCCACGTTTGTTTTTTGTTTTTTTTTTAAAAACCGCCTGGGGAGCCCTCCAAATTGATCACCAGCCAAGGTGAAGCTGTCAGCTGGGGTTTGCAGGCTACAGCTGTCTGCTTTACCCTAGCTGGCTATCAAAAATAGGGGGGACCCCACGTCGTTTATTTTAATTATTAATTTTTTAGGGGGCTAAATACAAGGCTAGGCACCCTTTAGTGCCACATGAAAGGCACTAAAGGGCGCCAGCTTAGAATATGCAGGGGGTGGGACGTTATATATGTTTGACATCTATCCATTCATCCATTGTAGCACTTTAGGCTGTGCGCCCACAATTGGGGTTTGCAGCGTTTTGGGCGCAGAGTGTTTTCCCTGCGTCCATAACACTGCATTGTGCAGTAGAAGCACAGTGGAAGGATTTTTAGAAATCCTATGCCCAATGTGCTTCTTTTCTCCGCAGCATAAACCGACCTGTGGTGCAGCTTCCGAGCCTCAGCATGTCAATTTATGCTGCGGAGACAAGAGTGTTCTCTGCAGGTAGCATAGAGCTCCACAGCAGCCTGAACCCAAATTGTGGGCATGGGCAGCTGCGTTCTCCCGTGGACAACACTCACATCTCTGCAGGAAGGCTGACACTGTGTACTAGACGCCGTGTCGCTGGATCATGGCCACATAGCCTAAAAGTGAGAAATTTGTTGCTACAGCAACATTTTTGTGAAGTACCTGTGGATTCAAAATGCTTACTATACTCCTGAATAAAATCCAGTTTCCAAAATGGGGTCACTTGTGGGGGGTTTCTGCTGTATAGGTACCCAAGGGGCCCTGCTAATGTGACATGGTGCCCGCAATTTATTTCAACTTTTCCAGAATTCAAATGGTGCTCCTTCCATTCCAAGCCCTCCCATTTATCCAAACAGAGGTTTTTGGCCACATGTGGGGTATCCCTGTGCTCATAAGACATTGGATAACAACCTGTGGGGTCCACGGTTTGTTGTTGCCTTTTGAAAAAGTAAGAAATATGATGCTAAAGCAACATTTTTTGTGAAAAAAATGAAAATTTTCAATATGGCAACCTAAGCTTATCAAATTCTGTGAAGTACTCTTGGATTCAAACTGCTCAATATACACCTAGATAAAAGCCTTGAGGTGTCTTGTTTCCAGAATGGGGTCACTTGTGGGGGACCTCCACTGTTTAGGCACCTTAGGGGCTTTCCAAATGCAACATAGCATCCGCTAATGATTCCAGCCAATTGTGCAGTCAAATGGCGCTCCTTCCCTTCCGAGCCCTGCTGTGCACCCAAACAGTTGATTTCCACCCCACATAAGGTATCAGCATACTCAGGAGAAATTGCACAATAAAGTTTATGCTGAATTTTTTCCTTTTACACTTGTAGAAAAAAAAGTTACCTGGTTGAAGTAACAATTTTGTGGTAAAAATGTATTTTTTTATTTTCACAGCTCAACATTATAAACTTCTGTGAAGCAGCTGAGGGTTCAGGGTACTCACCAAACATCTAGATAAATTCCTTCAGGGTCTATTTTCCAAAATGGGGCCATATGTTCGGGAGCTTCACTGTATAGACACCTCAGGGGCTCTCCTAATGCAACATAGCGTCCGCTATTGATTCCAGCCAATTTTGCAGTCAAATGGCGCTCTTTCCCTTGAGCCCTGTCATGCGCCCAAACAGTTGATTTCCACCACATATAAAATATCGCCAAACTCAGGAGAAATTGCACATTAAATTTCATGGTGATTTTTTTCCTGTTACCCTTGTGAAAAAAAAAGCTACCTGGTTGAAATAACAATTTTGTAGTAACATTTTATTTTTTTATTTTCATGGCTCAACGTTATAAAATTCTGTGAAGCACCTGGGGGTTCAGGGTACTCACCAAACATCTAGATAAATTCCTTGAGGGGCATAGTTTCCAAAATGGGGTCACTTGTGTGGGGTTTCTGCTGTTTAGGTACCTTAGGGGACCTCCAAATGCGACATGGTGCCCACAATCTTTTTCAGCCAAATTTCCTTTCCAAAATTCAAATATTGCTCCTTCCGTTCCAAGCCCTTCCATTTGTCCAAACAAAAGTTTCAGACCACATGTGAGGTATCACCACGCTCATAAAAAAGTGGTTAACAAACCTTGAGGTCAAATTTTTGGAATTACATCTTGAAAAAGTGAGAAAATTGATGCTAAAGCAACATTTTTGAGAAAATTATTAAAATTTTCAATATGACAACGTAACGTTAACAAAATCTGTGAAGTACCTGTGGATCTAAAATGCTCACTATACCCCTAGATAGAAGCCTTGAGGGGTCTAGTTTCCAAAATGGCATCACTTGTGAGGGGTTTCTTCTGTTTAGGTACCTTAGCGGACCTGTAAATGCAACATGGTGCCCGCAATCTATTTCAGCCAAATTTGCTTTCGAAAATTCAAATATTGCTCCTTCTGTTCCGAGCTCTCCCATTTGTCCAAACAGAGGTTTCTGACCACATGTGGGGTATCGGCGCGCTCATAAGAAAGTGGGGAACAAGTTTTGGGGTCCATTTTGTTGTGTTATTTCTTCTAAAAGTGAATAAATTTGGGTTAGAGCAACATTTTTAGGTAAAATTTAATTTTTGCTTTTTTTCATTCCACATTGCTTTTGTTCATGTGAAGCACCTGAAGGGTTAATAAACTTCTTGAATATGGTTTTGAGTACTTTGAGGGGTGCAGATTTTAGAATGGTGTCACTTTTGGGTATTTTCTGTCATCTAGGCCTAATGAAGTCACTTCAAATGTGATGTGGTCCCTAAAAAAATGGTTTTGTAAATTTTGATGTAAAAATGAGAAATCGCTGATAAACTTTGAACCCCTCTAACTTCCTAACAAAAAAAAATGTTTCCAAAATTGTGCTGATGTAAAGTAGACAAGTGGGAAATGTTATTTATTAACTATTTTGTGTCACAGAAATCTTTGGTTTAACGGTATAAAAATTCAAAAGTTGAAAATTGCTACATTTTCAAAATTTTTGCCAAAATTCAATTTTTTTCATAAATAAACGCAAAAAATATTGTCCTAAATTTGGTACTAACATGAAGTCCAATATGTGACGAAAAAACAATCTCAGAATCACCGGGATCCGTTGAAGCGTTCTAGAGTTATAACCTCATGAAGTGACACTGGTCAGAATTGCAAAATTTGGTCTGGTCATTAAGGTGAAAATTAGCTCAGTCACTAAGGGGTTAATGATGTAGCAGCTTCTGTGACCTTTCAGAGAAGGTGTGTATATACTCACAGACCCTGGGACACTTAGATTGCACACAGGCAAACTTCCTCTCCCTAAGCACGTGACTTATGAAGATAACTGCTTGCATCAAAAATGTATAGGTGCTTCATAGCAAAAGGGGTCAAAACATATGCACATGGCAATTTTTATCTATTTTTTCCCATAAATTAAATTTTTGGCTACATTTTTCTCACTTCACTTCCCCAACTTAAACTATGTAGTGCTGATGGATCACACACAAATCGGATTACAAAAATATTTGAACAGTGGTTGTAATGTAACAAAATAGGTAAAAAGCCAGGGGGGTGCATAATTTTGCAAGGCATTATAAGTAACAAGTCATAGTTGGAGTGTCCTATTACGTATTTTGGATTTGGAGCTCCAAATTACATTCCAGTCAAGCAATGGTTACCCTCGAAAGAACTCCAGTATCCAGCTTGTACAGCCCCTAATACCATTCTATTGCACAGTTCAAGCTACTCAAATAATCTAGCACATGGAACATGTCACTTGTGAATGAAAATTTACCATGACTTGTTGTATTTGTAGATAACGAATAATAAATTGAGATTTTCCTAGGTAGAAAAAACTCACCAACCAGCGCTGAATAGTAAGATTAGTTGATAATTTATTAATAACAATAATGTAAGGATAACAATGAATGATGAAAAATAAAAAATGAAATTACTACACAAGACAGGACACAAAAGACATAATAATAAATACGCAAACAAGGGTAAATATAATAGAAACTGTGTCCTCGTGGGGCCCCGGCCGGTGGCAACCACGAATATTACTGGGTACTAAAAGTCCAACTAAGGAAAATAACTTCCTCTGGAATAATCAACAAATGAATAAAAATTGTTGCAAAGATTTCTTTCAAGGGGGTACCACATCCGTGCTAGCCCATATGTGAGGGCAAAGATTCCTTCTAGCGGGTACTTGTGCCCAAATGAATACTTCAAAGTTGATTAGATTGTGCTAACATCCACGCTGCAAGTTTTCACGGTCCCAGATTGAGATTGAATATGCCGCGCTTCTCCCAAGGAGTCTAACAGGCAGAGGGATCAGTGCACCGGGAACTCGTTACAAGTCCCAGTGTATATTACCTGACACCCGCGCTGGCAATGGGAGCTCCGTGAAGTATGGTCCTTGCGTGGGGCAATTCTCTCTCCTAGTTGGAGAGGAGGGTGTAATGCTGGATCGCAGTTTGCGAGAGTCTTTAGATCCAAACCATAGGAGGCTAGTTGAAAGTTGCTGTAGCAGGATTACACCGTCCTAGGACATGGATTCCTCCGTGCATCTACTTAGGCGTACACCTGCCAGTGAGCCGGTAAAGTCCGTAACTGGTAGAGACAAGAGACAAGAAGACAGTTACGTCCACTTCACAATATTAGACTAAGCTAGATCCGACGCGCGTTTCGGGGGCGTCACCAGTCCCCCTTCCTCAAGGATGTTTTTATTCATTTGTTGATTATTCCAGAGGAAGTTATTTTCCTTAGTTGGACTTTTAGTACCCAGTAATATTCGTGGTTGCCACCGGCCGGGGCCCCACGAGGACACAGTTTCTATTATATTTACCCTTGTTTGCGTATTTATTATTATGTCTTTTGTGTCCTGTCTTGTGTAGTAATTTCATTTTTTATTTTTCATCATTCATTGTTATCCTTACATTATTGTTATTAATAAATTATCAACTAATCTTACTATTCAGCGCTGGTTGGTGAGTTTTTTCTACCTAGGAAAATCTCAATTTATTATTCGTTTTGTACCCAGGCAATTTTTGGGGTGTTTTTGCCTTAAACCAGCTGCAGAATTTTAAGTGAATTTTTAGGATCAAGCGCTTACCCTTGTCCTTGGACAATCTATTACCTTTGTATTTGTAGATAAAGCTCAACAATGAATACACAGCATGTTGATGTTTACCATGGATATATCTATGTTCTCGATTAGTTTTCCTCTTGGTTTCACATATCCCAAATTCACTGTTGTGTGATGACCCCCAATTAAAATTAAAAATAAAAACATGATGTAGTGATATTCTGTAGGGAGATGTTTTTGCTATATGTGTCTGTCCGTCGCCACCCAGTGGTTGTGATATGCAATGTTTTTCTACCATGTTATGATAATGTATTAAAGGGAACCGGTCACGTGATTTATGCTGCCCGAAGTATGATTCATGCTCTGCAAAATCGGATCCTGGCTACTCAATTGCAGACAGGTATATTTTTATCTGAAATGCTGCAAGATTTCAACGAAGATGAAGTATAAAAAATCTGGGGACCACAGGTGGAGACAAGACTAGCCAAGTGCCGCCCTAGTACATCTCTTCTTACCGGTGCTTGAGGTGATTGAGAGGTCTTTCTCATACAGAGAGGTGGACACATCTGTATAATAACAAAATTCAATGACAAATTCAGATGTGCAATATGTGGAGGAACGGAGACCCAAGAAAAAAATGGGGAGAAAACTTCCTGAAGCTACTGAAACCATAGAAGCGGTGGCGTTCAATGGTCAATAGTAGAGATGAGCGAACCCGAGGTTCAGTTTTCGAACCAAACACCAACTTATAAAAACAGAGTTCGATTGCTTTACATGTGAACTCTAGTGATGAGCGAGCATGCTTGTCACTACTCGGTACTCGCACGAGTATCGCTGTACTCGGGCTGCTCGGCGGGGACCGAGTAATCTCGCGATACTCGTGCTGTACTCGTGGTCTTCATTTCTGCATGTTGGCGCTCTTTTGAGAGCCAGCCCTCATGCAGGGATTGGCTGGCAGACCACTGCAATGCCACAGCCCTGTTAGTTGTGGAATTGCAGTGATTGGCCGGCCTGCACAGCGTGACCGAGCCTTTATATCGGCCGGCGCGCTTTGCTCTGCTCACAGCTATTCAGACATTCAGTGTAGGGAGAGTGTCGCTGATTCAGGGAAAGCTTTGCGGCCCTTTATAGTTAGTTCCGGAGCAGGGCTGCAAACAGTGTGACCAGAAGTCCTTCTCAGGACTATTCTAGTTGTATACAGGCAGGCAGGGTATAGCCAGGTCGGAGTACAGTAGCAGAGTCCTTCTCAGGACTATTGTTGCTATATACAGGCAGGGTATAGCCAGGTCGGAATACAGGCTAGTGACCAGAAGAGTCCTTGTCAGGACTATTGTAGCAGTATACAGGCAGGCAGGCAGGCAGGGTAGTGGTGACCGTATACCAGCCTTCATCATATCTGGGGCTGGTGTACACAGTGTAAAACAGTCCAGATAGTGTCAGACTTCTCAGTAATTGTCGCTCCTAAAAACCAGTTAGGTTCTTATTGCGTCCGTGCTTGCATTTAAAAACAGCACGTGTGTGGCAGTCGGTGGCAGGGTACAGGTGCGCGTTTTGCACAAACTATTATATAACGCACAAGTCTAGTGTATAATACACGTCAGTCAGCAGTGTCTGATAGTGTCAGACTTCTCAGTAATTGTCGCTCCTAAAAACCAGTTAGGTTCTTATTGCGTCCGTGCTTGCATTTAAAAACAGCACGTGTGTGGCAGTCGGTGGCAGGGTACAGGTGCGCGTTTTGCACAAACTATTATATAACGCACAAGTCTAGTGTATAATACACGTCAGTCAGCAGTGTCTGATAGTGTCAGACTTCTCAGTAATTGTCGCTCCTAAAAACCAGTTAGGTTCTTATTGCGTCCGTGCTTGCATTTAAAAACAGCACGTGTGTGGCAGTCGGTGGCAGCGTACAGGTGCGCGTTTTGCACAAACTATTATATAACGCACAAGTCTAGTGTATAATACACGTCAGTCAGCAGTGTCTGATAGTGTCAGACTTCTCAGTAATTGTCGCTCCTAAAAACCAGTTAGGTTCTTATTGCGTCCGTGCTTGCATTTAAAAACAGCACGTGTGTGGCAGTCGGTGGCAGCGTCAGGCTCCATATTGTCCCTGGATAGAGACGTGCATGATGGCCTGTAAACATGAAGTGCCCATTGTAAGGAAGTGGGTCTATTGTAGTATAGCCCTTAGGCAGGGCAGCCAAAAATTGGGAGGCTCCACATTGTCCCTGGATAGAGATGTGCATGAGGGCCTCAAAACATTGTTCCCATTGCAAAGGAGCGGGTCTCCTGTCGTTGTAATGCCCATTCAGAAAGAATGGGCGAAAAAATTTACCACTGGGGGTATACCTGAAACAACGGCTTAACTATTGTAACGGTCACCATGATGGCGCATGAGGAGAAGGAGGAGCAGTCCAGCGATTAGCCAAAGTCCAGAAGTGTGTTACCATGGGTGAGTGGAGGTACATGGCAAATTCCCGTTACAAACTTTAAATTCCGCTGTAATTTGCTGTTGGTGTGTGTGGTGAAGTCTGGCCAAATCCAACCCTTGTTCATCTTGATCAGAGTCAGCCTGTCAGCATTTACAGTTGACAGGCGGGTGCGTTTATCTGTAATGATTCCACCTGCGGCACTAAAAACACGCTCTGACAAAACGCTAGCGGCAGGGCAGGCCAGGACTTCCAAGGCGTAGAGAGCCAATTCATGCCACGTGTCCAGCTTGGATACACATTAATTGTAAGGCACAGAGGAATGTCGGAGTACAGTTGTTTGATCTGCAAGGTACTCCTTGAGCATCTGGGCAAACTTAGGATTTCTTGTGGCACTACCCCTCACCTCAGGGGCTGTGGTATGTGAGGGGCTGAGAAAACTGTCCCACATCTTAAAGACTGTTCCCCTACCTCTGGCGGATTGGACTTGTGCCCCTCTCGGCTGTACGCCTTGGTTGTCCACTGATTCCTGACCTATGCCGCTAGCGTTTTGTGAGGGGAATGCTTTGTCTACTTCCGTGACTATGGCCTTCTGGAACTGCTGCATTTTGCCTGACCTCTCCGCCTCGGGAATAAGAGACATAAAGTTGTCCTTTTAGCGTGGGTCTAACAGTGTTACCAACCAGTAATGATTGTCGGCCAAGATGTTCTTAACGCGAGGGTCACGAGACAGGCAGCTTACCATAAAGTCAGCCATGTGTGCCAGACTCTTAACAGCTATCACTTCAGTATCCTGACCAACACGATGACTGAACATGCTGTCCTCCTCCTCCTCCTCATCATCTACCCTGTCCTCTGGCCAGCCACGCTGAACCGAGGATATGACTGCATGTCATATCCTCAATTTGGCCAGAGAGTTGCTCCATGTCTTCATCCTCCTCCTCGTCATAGTCCTCCACTGCACGTTGTGATGAGACGAGGCTGGGCTGTGTGTTATCATCACCCACACCCACTACTGTTTCTTGCTCAAACTCATCGCGCTCCGCCTGCAATGCATCATGGTTGTTTTTTGAGCAGAGACCATTTTAGAAGGCAGAGAAGCGGTATGGTGACGCTAATAATGTCGTCATCGCCGCTCACCATCTTGGTGGAGTCCTCAAAGTTTTGGCGGATGGTGCATAGGTCGGACATCCCTCTCCACTCCTCAGGTGTTATGTGTGGAGTTTGACCCATTTCCCGACGGCTTAGGTGATGCAGGTACTCAACAACTGCCCTCTTCTGCTCACATATCCTGACCAACATGTGCAGAGTTGAATTCCAAAGCGTGGGGACATCACACACCAGTCTGTGTGCCGGAAGATGCAAACGGCGTCTTAAGCCGGCAAGGCCGGCTGAAGCAGTAGGTGACTTTCGAAAATGTGCAGACAGGCGGCGAACTTTTATCAGCAGATCAGACAGCTCTGAGTATGACTTTAGAAACCGCTGAACCACGAGGTTGAGCACATGGGCCACGCATGGAACATGTGTCAGCTGGCCTCGCCTCAAAGCCGCCACCAGGTTCCGGCCATTGTCACACACGACCTTTCCTGGCTTTAGGTTCAGAGTTGTGAGCCAGTGATCTGCCTGCTGTTTCAGAGCTGTCCACACCTCTTCTGCATTGTGGGGTTTGTCACCTATGCAGATTAGCTTCAGCACTGCCTGTTGCCGCTTCGCCGAGGCAGTGCTGCAGTGCTTCTGTGTCGCCCTGGACAAGCCAGGGGCCACAGAGCACAACACTTAAACACCCCACACTCCCTGCAGGCATATCATAGTCAAAACACAAAATCCTAGTTGCCTTCCCCAGGGGCTGTTGTCCACACCAGGGTGTGGAGCCAGGCGGTTGGTCTCCACCCACCGAGGAGGAGGGAAAACACAGGCAGTGAGAGTTAAGCTAAGGAAGTGGAAGGAGGAAAGTAGTAGAGAGGAGAAAAGTGACAGCAAAGAGCCTGAAGTTGGTCCGGGTGTGTGGACCGGACAGGACAGCAAGGTTGGCAGGATGTGGTGACCGTCTGCAGTTGAGGCCGATTGGAGTCTGCCGTAAGGACCGTGGACGGGTGGTGACCCGGCCGTACCGGACCGGTATACAAAGAGAAGCCAGCACCATTGGCAGAGGACTTTCGGATCCCGGCAAGGCTTGGTGTCGCCGTGAATTTGCCAAATCCGTTAGTGAAGGGAACCTCAGGGTTTCCAAACAGCCAAGTCCAGATAGAAGGCAACCGTACAACCGTGAAGGGGAGACACCGCCACCGCCAAGGGCAACCGTCTCCCAGGGCCAGCGCCTGTGGGCAAAAGGGGCTCCTCCGGCCCATATCCAGGTCGGGGAGCGGGTTACCGTTGGGAAACCATCACTACCAACACTTAACTTAGGTGCAGGGAGAGACAGTCATCACTAACCTGCAGGGAGGAACAACCGCAGCCGTCCGAGTGACCCGTCCATCCAGCCACTTGTTTTACCGTGAACTGTGTCATCATCATTGGGCTGAGTGAGTACCTCCATGCCGTGCGGCACAGCGCTGCCCCTGCGACCCTGCACCTCATCAGGCCCCGCAACCCGCCTGTCATCCATCTCTACCCCATCACCAGGCCCCGGGACAACCAACCCCCCTACCCACGGAGGGGAGAAATAACAACAAAGCTGCTCCCTGTCACAGGCTCCCGGGATCCCCGTCCAGAGCAGCGGTGGTGTCCACACAATCACCACAACCGTGGGTGGCGTCACGGACAATATCCCCAAAACCCAAACCACCCCTTTTCACTCACGGGCGAGTAGCGCCGCTCGAGTCCCCGGGATCCGGCCATCGCTCGAGCCAACGAGCGATAGCAGCAGCCGTAGAGCAGCGTCAGCCGGACCCGAGCAGTGGGAGAGCGCACCGTCCCCTCCTCCGCCCGCGACACTTCCAGCTTGGGACTGGTGTGGAGGGTAAAGTGGATGAGGATGCGCAGGAGGAGGAGGAGGCTGAGGAGCATGACATTCCGGAGCTGTAGAGTGTGTGTGAAACCCTGACTGAGGTAGGGCCTGCAAAACATGGTGTGTGAAGGACGTGTTCCGTCCCTCGCTCAGACTGGGTCCCAGCTTGCACAATATAAACCCAGTGTGACGTCAACGAGATGTAGCGGCCTTGCCCACATGCACTTGTCCACGTGTCTGTGGTTAGGTGGACTTTGGCTGAAACAGCGTTGTTCAGGGCACGTGTGATGTTTTGTGACACGTGGTGGTTATGCAATGCGGGGACGGCACACCGGGAGAAATAGTGGCGGCTGTGGACCGAGTAACGTGGGACAGCTGCCACCATCAGGTCGCGGAATGCTTCTGTCTCAACCAGCCTAAAAGGCAACATTTCCAGCGCAAGCAGTCGCGAAATGTTAGCATTTAGAACTGTGGCATGTGGGGTGTTGGCAGTGTATTTGCGCCTGCGTTCAAAGGTTTGCTGAATGGATAACTGAACGTTGCGCTGGGACAAGGACGTGCTTGATGATGGTGTTCTTTCTGCGTAGGCAACTGCAGGTGCAGGAGTGGAGGAGGCTTGTTCGCAGGCAGCATGGACAGGGGATTGGCTCGCATGCACAACCAGCGAAGACGTAGCAGTGACATCAGCAAGCACTGCTCCTCGACTCTGTTGTACTTCCCACAAAGTCGGGTGCTTGGCTGACATGTGCCTGATCATGCTGGTGGTGGTCAGGCTGCTAGTTTTGGTACCCCTGCTGATGCTGGCATGGCAGGTGTTGCAAATGGCCTTTTTAGAATCATCTGGAGCCAACTTAAAAAACTGCCAGTGTCAGAGTTCCGGGTTTTCCAGTTTTCTTTTGAAAGAGCTTGCCCTTTGTTAACATGGAGTTTTCTGTTCTGTTGCCCTACTTCCTGTCCATCTGTTTAAAAGCCGCCCCTAAAGCTTAGTCCAGTGCCTGAGTATACTGCTTCCTGTGTGCTCCTGCCCTGCTGCTTTTGGTTCCTGATTGTTATTCGGATCCTCTTGGAAAACAACCGACACCGACTCTGGACTTCATCTGGTATCATCTAGCTGTGCCCGGACTCCGTTTGCCGTCTTTGGTCGGCACTTCTGCCCGGTTCCTTCCGTTTAATACCACTCTGGACTCACATCACGTACGGACATTTTTGGACTTACCTATTGCCCTTTTGTGTCCCGGCTGCTGCGCATTTAGGGCTTCTGGGGTGATTGCCAGACAGTCCCTGTATAGGGGTTCGCTCTTGGTGGTCTCCCTGGGGGAGTCCGGTGCGCGGTCCCGGGAATTCCCTTTCGCTCCGTCCCTGGAAGGTATTTCCTGTATTTATGTTCTACTGTGTTTTTGTTCCGTTTATGTACATATTTGCTGGTTGCATATTATAAACGTCTTGCACCAAGAACTCGTCTCTGGTTGTCATTGCCCTAACGCAATCGAAATCCTCAATACATACAATAGTATTACAGCCAGACTCGGGAAGACCTAACATTTGTACAGGCACCTTGTGTCGTGTTGTTCCGGGGAACAGTTGCCTGACGTCTGCCTGGGGCCACCACTCTGCTTCTTACTGCCTGTTGGGATGCTACGCCTCCCTCCCCCTGTGCACTGCTGTCCTCGCTCTGCATATCCTCCTGCCAGGTTGGGTCAGTTACTGGATCATCCACCACGTCGTCTTCCTCTTCCGCACCCTGCTCCTCCTCCTGACTTCCTGACAATTGTGTCTCATCATCGTCCACCCCTTGTTGAGACACGTTGCCAACTTCGTGAGAACGTGGCTGCTCAAATATTTGGGCATCTGTACATACAATCTCGTCATGGCCCACTTCAACAGGAGCTGGCGAGAGGCCAGAATTTGTGAATGGAAACGTGAACGAACAGCTCTTCCGAGTGTCCAAGTGTGGGATCAGTAATGTCCGTGGACGTGTACTCGGCCTGGTGGTAGGAAGGAGGATCAGGTTCTGAAATGTGCGGTGCAGTATCACGGCTACTGACACTTGACCGTGTGGAAGACAGAGTGTTTGTGGTGGTGCCAATCTGACTAGAAGCATTATCCGCTATCCAACTAACAACCTGTTGACACTGGTCTTGGTTCAAGAGCGGTGTACTGCTGCGGTCCCCAAGAATTTGGGACAGGACGTGCGAGCGACTAGATGTGGCCCTTTGTTGTGGCGAAATTAGAGCTTGCACACAACCTCGGTCTCTGCCTGCACCACCATCACGTCCACTTCCTTGTTCGTTGACAACGCCCTTGCGCATTTTGCAATGCTGTGCTGATGTGTATTATTCACTAGACTTGTGCGTTATATCCAAGTTTTTGCAAAACTCACACAAATGCAGCGGAAAGCTGCCACCAACAGGCACACACGTGCGTTTTTTAAATGCAAGCACGGAGGCTCTAAGAACCTAACAGGTCTCTATCCAGGGACAACGTGGAGCCTCCCAATTTTTGGCTGCCCTGCCTAAGGGCTATACTATAATACACCCACTTCCTTCCAATGGGCAGTTCAGGTTTACAGGCCCTCATGCACGTCTCTATCCAGGGACAACGTGGAGCCTCCCAATTTTTGGCTGCCCTGCCTAAGGGCTATACTACAATACACCCACTTCCTTCCAATGGGCACTTCAGGTTTACAGGCCCTCATGCACGTCTCTATCCAGGGACAACGTGGAGCCTCCCAATTTTTGGCTGCCCTGCCTAAGGGCTATACTACAATAGACCCACTTCCTTCCAATGGGCACTTCAGGTTTACAGGCCCTCATGCACGTCTCTATCCAGGGACAACGTGGAGCCTCCCAATTTTTGGCTGCCCTGCCTAAGGGCTATACTACAATAGACCCACTTCCTTCCAATGGGCACTTCAGGTTTACAGGCCCTCATGCACGTCTGTATGCAGGGGCATTGGTGAACCTCACAATTTTGGACTGCCCTGGCAAAGGAAAATACTACAAAGACTCACTTCCTCAAAATGGGCACATTAGACTCAAGAGGCCTTCATGTACGTCTCTTCTCAGGGACATCGGAGTGCCACACAATGTTTTCACGTAAAATCTTTCATGTATTAATCTCAAAAAGTAACATACACCAGCTCTATCTCACTATTGCGTATGTGCCCTTAACATTTCTGCCATGAAAAATCATTTTGGGGTCATTTTGGAAGGTTTTCTGGTGAGTCCGTAAAAATGGCGTAAAACGCGGACAAAATTGTTCACAGCTGTGACTTTTCAGTGATAAATGCTTCAAGGGGTCTTCCCCATGCTGTTGCCATGTCATTTGAGCACTCTTCTGAGACTTTTGTGACATTTTTAGGGTTTCTCCATGCTGCCGGGGGGTCATTTCACAAAAATACTCGGGTCTCCCATAGGATAACATTGGGCTCGTTGCTCGGCCCGAGTACACGAGTATCTTGGGATGCTCGGCCCGAGCTTCGAGCACCCGAGCTTTTTAGTACTCGCTCATCACTAGTGAACTCCACTTGTGCGAACATCACTGTGCTCGGGTACACTTGGTGCTCAGCCCAGTACGAGCTACTTGCAGTGTTTGAATGGCGCACACTGGGGGTAACAACAGCGTGATCGTATGTGGTGTGCAACAAAAAAAATTTGAAAAGAAAAAGTATTTCTAAAGATCTTTTCTCGTATGCTAATGAGGCCAAGGACTAGTCACAAGGGCGTTAGTTCCCTTGGCTAGTCGGCCCCCCTTATCATGTAAGCATGCCCCTGTGTGAGTGCTAACATGCTAATGAATGCACACCGTCAGAGGTATGGTTGCTCTCACCTCTCTGCTGCCACCATGGCTGACGCTGGTTTTCAGCTCAGTGCACATGATTAGAAGTCCCCGCATGACTGAAAGTCTAGGGAGTTCTGATTATGCACACTGAAACAAAAACCAGCGTCACATGCGGTGGCAACAGAGAGGTGAGTGACCATGCCTCTGATGCTGTGCATGTTAGTACGCACACAGGGGCATGTTTGCATGCTAAGGGGGACGACTAGCCAAGGGAAGTAACACCCTTGCGACTAGTCCCTGGCCTTATTAGCATATCATAAAGGATCTTTAGAAATACTTTTTCTAAAGATCCTTTTACGTGTGCTACTATAGGCTGGGGATAGAAACATGCACCCAGAACCACTCCTGGT
The DNA here is from genome assembly GCF_048569485.1 of Anomaloglossus baeobatrachus. Taxonomy (NCBI): domain Eukaryota; kingdom Metazoa; phylum Chordata; class Amphibia; order Anura; family Aromobatidae; genus Anomaloglossus; species Anomaloglossus baeobatrachus. The sequence continues at coordinate 29,494,993 of NC_134358.1, read as the reverse complement.
TCTCGCTGCATACAAGACCTGACAGGTTCCCTTTAAATATTTCTTATTATGAATTATTATGGGACTCCAGAGACACCTGAGCTGTAAAGTAGTCGATCACTTGACCCGCTGCCACTGCCCCAACCTACCATCCAGTTCTTTCTTTCCGCCCTGTACAGTTGACTCTGCAGTGCAGAGCAAACCTCGGGTATCATAGTGCACAGTGATGTGTCACAACATTTTAATATGCATTGGCCACGTCCTATGCATTACCCAACATTGACTATTGTTATGAGTTTGTATCCTACCAGTGCACCCTTAAAGGGCTAGAAGTGCAGTGTATAATCTACATACTCAGCACTGGAAGCCTCTACCCTGCATAAAGAAGCCAAAGAGGATGTCATGTGACTAGATAAGACAGAAGGTAGAGGATGAATGCCATGTAGAGGTTGCAGCTCTGTAAGATTTTATTTTTTTTAGATTTTTTTTTAGCCATTTTCCCACCGTTACTGAAATCACATGAAGAGAATTGCAAGAAAATCTGATAAATGAGAAACAGAGATTTTTAGCAAATTCAGTTCATCTAAACACAATTTCACTCTTATCTAAAATACAGGAAACAATCGGTAAGCCAAAGAATGACCATATGCCTGATCATAGAGATGTATTTCACAAATTTTGTAAGGAGTCTTGATGCGAATTCAATACCCTCTATCGGGATGCTTGCAAGTCCATTGACTTGTTGCAATTCACATCACAACCACTGGGTGCCCACATTTGTGCATATACAGCAGTAACATGTTTTTTTCATTGCTAGTCCTTTCTTCAACCCATCTTGCGATACTGTGATGGGTGACTAGGTGACACAGGGGGACCTATGCTGGCGTAAGATTGGGACCCCTGCGCTCAACCTTGCCCAGGAGGTACTTTTAATGGTTGGACGGTCCGGAACCCCGACCTGGCCTCATCTCCTGTTGGGCCCTGACCTAATACCCCCACACCCCAAACCCTGGATTGAGCAGGACACAAAGTAATACACCTCCCACAAGACACAGATGAGGGAGTAAAACTGAAACTCATTAACATCACAAATATCCACATGGGGAGACAAAAGACACCGGAGTGGATAAACCAAAGGGGATGGAGGAAGTAACACCAAGGAACTTTCATACAGCGCAGACAACAAATTGCTGGTCACCAAATGGAAGATCACCACGGACTCTGGGATATCACAACTGCAAGCAGAAACTATCTTCGGAGGTCTTCTACTACACTCCCCAGCCTTAAATAGGAAGACACCAGCTCTGGAAGGTGATCAGCAACCTGGCTATCAGAAGATTAGCACACTGCTCCAAAAAGGATTAACCCCTGCATGAGTGGGAGCAGTGAAAAAACTCCGCCAACGCCCTGTCGCGCTGAGCACTTAAGAGAGACCAGGTTGACTGTTAGACTCTGCAATGTGAACAGAGTCCAACGCCATAGAAGTCATCTCCGTGTGTGGATGCGGACAGCGCATGACAGATATGTAGAGCCTAGAGGAAAGGTGAATTTGTAAACTGTTCACTTGGGGCGGTTTAGCAGATATGGTGTCTGTAAGGCAATGACAGCTGTCATCGGCTCATTGATATGGATGTCACAGTCGATGTGAACTTTACATCTGCCTCTTGTGCAATCTTCCTCTCCAGTGCTATAAATCTCCCGGTGTAAAGGAAAAGTAAGTGATCGCTACTATAGGATTTTTTTTAAAGCTTTTCATAAATCATTAGACACCTAACACAGAAAACAAATCACGGGGGGATTTAATTTGAATGAAATATATCTGTTCAGCTCAAGAGGCATAAGGCTCCATTCATCAAAAGCTCCTAAATGCGTGCACAACAGCAAAAGACACCGAGCAAAGTTATTAAGTTATTAAGCCTTCATGTGCCGAATTTCCCCAAAAACCAACACATCGCTCAGCACTACATTTACTTCTTGATGCCCCTTCTGCAGCAAAATAATAGATGTATTTGAGTACTAGAAGCTTGCCTGACATTTGACATATGCTATACATTAACTTTAAGGATATATATTTCTTTCTTATTTAACCAATGGTTAAATCTGTTAACACATCTTAAGCCGAATGTCCTAAAAAAAATATAATCAATATTCTGAAATGTTCAATACAGCTTGGAACCTCAATCAGAGGTTATATTATACTTGAAGAGAAAAAGATAGGGATATATATAATATTTAGCATTGTGCAAAATTTTTAGTCAGGTGCGGAAGGAAATGCTTGAAAATTAGAAACAGAAATGATAGAAATCATAGGATGATAATGAAGATGTTAACGAATGTTTGTGTTTATTTACTTTCACTTATAGATTAGTAATGGGGGGGGGTCTCATAGATCGTCCCCATTACTAATCTAGGGCTAAGTGGCAGCTGTGAACTGCGATTAATCCTTTATTACCCCTACTGCCACTGCACCAGCGCAATCGGGAAGAGCCAGGTAAAGTTCAGGGACTGTTGCATCTAATGGATGCGGCAATCCTGGGTAACTGCAAGCTGCTATTTTTAGGCTGGGGGGGGGCAATTAGCATGGATCTTCCAAGCCTGAGAATATGAGCTCCAGCTTTTGGGCTTTATCATGGCTGGGTATTAAAATCGAGGGGGACCGCATGCCAGTTTTTTAAATGATTTATTTAAAGTTGCACGCAGTTCCTCTTTTTTGATATGCAGCCAAGATAAGCACATGGCTGGGTGCTGCAGCCTGTAGCTGGTCGCTTAACCTGTGCTGCTATCAATACATGAGGGGACTCTACACCACTTTATTTGTTTATTTATTTTACAACCCAATATAATAGACTCGCAGACAGGGTCTGCGATTCCAACCAATTATTGATGCTTTCTGGGGGCAGGGTGTGACTGCAGTCAATGAGAGACATGGGTAGGCAGGGAAAACAGTGAATATGTATGAGAGATAATGAGCGGCCCGCAAGTACACCTGCAAGAAAAGTTGCAGCAGTGGGGAGACTCTTTTGCTTCCTTCTTTTACAGTGATTTTCTTGGCCAATCACAGCCATTCAAATATTTGACATGGATGTGATGAGGCCGGCAGTAGGCTTTCTGCAAATGATTAGAAACCGAATATTGCCAACTTTTGGGCAAAGTGCTCAGGTAGCTGAGCCCAAACAGAGCCAGCCAAGGCTTGTACCGAATCTGAAATTGGCAAATGAGTTTACTCATCTCCAATCACACCGATATAAGAGGGTCCCCGAGCAAGAACAGTATGTGGGCTCTTAACAGTTCAATAGCTCATAATAATGCACAATTTCACCAGCCTTAGAAGTAGGATTGTCCCCTTTATCTCTCAGGCACCAATACTATGTCCAACTCTTGACTCATCGTGATACTACTATCAAAATATGTCAACCTCGGTCCAGCTACTGACCATACAAATACTTGGACATCAATGCAATGTAAAAGTAACCTTTCTTAGTGAAGCGTTAACCTTGTGGCCAAGCTGGCACCCCAGCATATGATTATCTTGTAAATAGGTGAATAATGAAAGCAATGACAAAAACTCTTTAATTCGTCAAAATTGGAAGCAAAACAATCATTTGAATACACATGTCAATCACATAAAAAGGGTTCTACTGTCAGAAAACAGTAAATCGGATGAAATTTCACTGGACCAATTTGCTCAAAACCAACCAGGAGATTCAATATGCATCAAATTATTCCTTGAGACTACCAATAAAAGACTTTTAGGTCTCTCCCGACATCATCGCACAATAAATGGAGGATCCAAAATAAAGAAACATTAAACTCACCTTGTCCATGACATTTCCTGGAGCAGAACCCAATACTCTGCTGACTCCCTCCCTACATCAGCTTCAGTCTTTTTTTCCATGTTTTCTTCGTTTTGTGCTGACGACCACTCATGTTATGACTAGAGATGAGCGAACCGGTCGCGGTACGGCTCGAGTTCGGTTCGCCGAACAGAGGTCTCGTTCGAGTTCGGTTCGGCGAACCGCATAGGAAACAATGGGAGGCAATCACAAACACATAAAAACACCTAGAAAACACCCTCAAAGGTGTCCAAAAGGTGACAAACAACTCACAACACAACAACACAAACACATGGGAAAGTGACAAGGACATATACTCATGCGAAAACAAAAGAGCAGGACAAGGAAAAAGAGGAGACACAGATATAGGCATGCCATGCCCTTCTAAAATCATGTAAAACACCACAAGGTGACTCCAAGCGGAGTCTCCCTTTTTTCCAAAAATTGGGCCACACAGACACCCACCCATTCAGTGGCAGCACTTGTGCCCCAGTTGTACACTTCACAGGTAGATTTGCATCAAGCACATTCAAAATCCACAAGAATTTACTCTCCCCAGGATGACACAGGGGTAGTAAATTCCTTCTGGATCCATGACTTGTTCATCTTGATGAACGTGAGTCTGTCCACATTGGCACTGGACAGACGCGTGCGCTTATCTGTCAGCACACACCCAGCAGCACTGAAGACACGTTCAGAGACAACGCTGGCAGCTGGACACGACAAAATCTCCAAGGCGTAACTGGAGAGCTCTGGCCATTTTTCAAGTTTTGAAGCCCAAAATGAGCAAGGCTCCATTTGCAAAGTCATGGCATCGATGTTCATTTGGAGATACTCCTGGGAGAATCACTCCCTGCACCTGCACGGCTGTTTGGTGGAAAAGCCGAGCTAAGATCGAGTAACAGCTTCTGCTGATACTCCTGCATATGTGCGTCCCTTTCTATGGCTGGAATTATGTCACAAAATTTGGACTTGTACCGGGGATCTAATAGTGTGGCAACCCAGTAGTCATCATCACTTCTAATTTTGACAATACGAGGCTCATGTTGGAGCTAGTGCAGCAAGAAGGCGCTCATGTGTCTTGCGCAGCCATGCGGACCAAGTCTACGCTGTGTTTGTGGCATAGAGATGCTAACCGTTCTTTCTTCCTCTGACATCTCCCCCCAACCTCTTTCAACAGAAATGTGACCAAGGTCTACCTCATCCGCTGAGTCTTTCATGTCCATGGACAGTTCGTCCTCCATTTCTTTATGTTCTCCTGCACCTTCCTCAACATTTTGCCTGCTACCATGCGCCCTTGTTGATCCCTGTCCCCCATGGTCCCATGCCTGCCGCATTGGTGATGATGAACGTCTGGACCTTGGTGATGTTGTTATGTCTTGCTCATATGAATCCTCCTGTAGTTCCTCCCTTTCCTGTTGTACCCCCCCTGATTCCGAATAGTGTTTAGCGTGTGCTCCAGCATGTAAATGACTGGAATTGTCATGCTGATAATGGCATTGTCAGCGCTAAACATATTCATCGCCATGTCGAAACTGTGCAGAAGGGTGCATAGGTCCTTGATCTGAGACCACTCCATCAGGGTGATCTGCCCCACCACTGCATCTCGTTGGCCCAGGCTATACGTCATGACGTATTGCACCAGGGCTCGACGGTGCTGCCACAGTCGTTGTAACATGTGGAGAGTCGAATTCCAGCGTGTCGGCACATCGCATTTCAGGCGATGAACCGGCAGGCTGAAAGACTTCTGGAGCGATGCAAGTCGCTCAGCTGCGGTGGTTGAACGGCGGAAGTGAGCAGACAGTTTTCGTGCCCTGTTCAGAAGGCCATCTAGGCCGGGATAGTGTGTTAAAAATTGCTGGACAACAAGGTTCAACACATGAGCCATACAAGGCACGTGTGTCACCTTGCCCAGGCGAAGGGCCACACCCAGGTTTGCAGCATTGTCGCACATGGCCTTACCAGGCTGCAGGTTGAGTGGAGACAACCATTTATTAAACTCAGTCTCCAGAGCTGCCCACAACTCAGCCGCTGTGTGACTCTTATTTCCAAGACATTTCAAACTAAAGACCGCCTGATGCTGTTGCGCTCTGCTGCCAGCATAGTAATGAGGGGTGCGTGATTCCTTCTGCGCAGTTAGAACGCTGGTGGCCTGACCAGGCAGGCTTGGGGCAGAGGTGGAGGACCCAGACGAGGTGGAGGAGGCAGAAGCAGTGGCGGAACTTGGACAGACAGAGGATTGACAGACAAGTCGTGGGGACGGCAAGACTTGTGCAGCAGACCCTTCACCATATATCACCATAGTTACCAAGTGCCCAGTCAGCGACATGTAACGTCCCTGTCCATGCTTACTTGTCCAAGTATCGGTTGTGAAATACACCCGTTTACACACAGAGTTTCTCAAGGAAGCGGTGATGTTGTGTGCGACATGCTGGTGTAGCGCAGGCACACCTTTCTTAGAGAAGTAGTGGCGACTGGGCATCTGGTACTGGGGCACAGCGACAGACATAAGGTCTCTAAAATCCTGTGTGTCCACCAGGCGGAAAAGCAGCATTTCGGTAGCCAAGAGCTTACAGAGGGATAAAGTCAACCTCTTAGCTTTGTCATGGGTCGCAGGAAATGGCCTTTTATTTGTCCACATCTGAGGGACAGAGATCTGGCTGCTGTGTGTAGATGGTGTTGAGTAGGGTGTCCCTGGAAAAATGCAGGTTTGTGACGAAAGTGCAGGCGTAGACATTATGTTGCCTTCATCCAATGTTGGTGCTATCGATGTCTGAGAGAGCTGTACATACGCACTTGTTTCCCCTTCCAAACCAACTGACGACCTACCAAGCAAAGTGCCTGTTGCGGTTACAGTGGTGGAAGTTGTGCGTGGAAAACCAGGTGTGACAGCTGTCCCCACAGTCCTAGAAGATGAAGAGCGCGCGGATGCACTGGAAGGGGAAGGCGGTGGATGGTTCGCTCCGCTAGGCCGCATTGTAGCACGGTGAGCTTCCTACTAGGACATATGATATTTATTCATGTGACGATTCATGGAAGAAGTTGTCAAACTGCTGAGGTTTTGCCCTCTACTAACAGAATCACAAAAAATTTTACAGATCACATAATTTGGGTGATCTTTTGCTATGTCAAAAAAGGACCAGGCTAGGCAACGCTTAGAGGGCATGCGACCTGCTGATCCACCCCGACTAGTGCTCAGAGGCACAGTGGTGGCTGAGGATGCAGTTGTAGACGTGCTACCAGTACTCCGACTCTGTCCAGGAAGGCGCAAGGTAACTTCGTCGTCAGTTGCATCCTCCACCGCCTATGTTGACCTCCTCGAGTGCCTGACTGTGGGTTGACAGTAGGTGGGATCTAGAACTTCCTCATCAATTATTGTGTTTGCACTCCCTCACCCTCAGACCGAGCCTCTTCTTGCCCTGACCGAATATTTAAGTTGTCATCCCAATCTGGTATCTGCGTCTCATCATCATCAGTATGTTCCTCATTGTCTATTACAACAGGTGTTACAGTTTGTGACAAAGGGTCAACATTATGCTCAGAAACTTGTTCATCACGGCCTGAATCTGAGTCAGAAAGGTTCTGGGCATCACTGCAGACCATTTCCTGATCTGTACTCACTGTAGCTTGGGAGCAGACTTCTGATTCCCAGGCTATAGTGTGACTGAACAGCTCTGCAGACTCAGCCATCTCAGTTCCACCATACTGTGCAGGGCGGATGGAGACTTCAGAGCTGGGAGAAAGCAAGTGTGATTGGGATGACAACTCAGAGGACTGGTGTTTTTTGGATGCGGTAGTTGAGGTGGCGAAGAGGGCACTTGTTGGACCACTTGAGATCCATTCAAGCATTTTCCTTTTTTGGCCATCATCTACCTTTGTTCCAGTTATTCGTGTCCGTAAAAAAGGGAGCACATCGGATTGTCCACGGTAAGTAGTAGACATCTTACGTTTGCTGGAAGATGGTCTATCTTCAGCAGATGTTAATGGAGCTTTGCCACCTTCCCCATGGACAAACAAACCTTTTTTTTCCTTTTCCAACACGCCTCTTCCCCTTTCCACCAGCATCTGTCATTTTGCCACTCATTTTGATTGCGACAAGATTGTGCACTTAAAATGTGGTAGTAAAAATTGAGAGGTGGTGTAGATTGTAGCAGTGGTCTAGCTGTATTGACAGCAGAATAAACAACAATAACTATCCCTGACAATGCAACTACGGCCCTTAAACTGGCAGCATAGTTTGCTAGTATAATGGCTTAGTAACAATGAGTTTGAGTGTGCAATGCAGGCAGTGGTGCTGCAAATAGATTTGCACTAGTGTGACAATAATGAAGTCCAACAGCCACTTTTAGGATGCCACTAAGTTTACTCAGTGTTTGCTAGTATAACAGCTTAGTAACAATGAGTTTGAGTGTGCAATGCAGAGGTGCTGCAAATAGATTTGCACTAGTGGGACACTAATGGAAGTCCAACAGCCACTTTTAGGATGCCACTAAGTTTACTCAGTGTTTGCTAGTATAATGGCTTAGTAACAATGAGTTTGAGTGTGCAATGCAGAGGTTCTGCAAATAGATTTCCACCAGTTGGACACTAATGGAAGTCCAACAGCCACTTGTAGGATGCCACTAAGTTTACTCAGTGTTTGCTAGTATAATGGCTTAGTAACAATGAGCTTGAGTGTGCAAAGGGCAGGAGGGTACAGTGGCAGGGTTGTGGGTCAGTGTACTGGAAAGGAAGCCTCACTTTCTATCCCTCCTAATGAGGAAATGCAGCGAGGAAGTCCCTGACCTTAGCTACACAGATGCTGTTATCTGTAGCTGTTAAAAGCTGTTTCCATGGACTGTCATCTATGGCTCTGAGCCTGCTGTTATTAGCCCTTACAAGGGCTAATAGAAACTTCTATCCCTATTCTGTATAGCGCTGTGTGTAGAGCGAACACAGCAGTATCGGAGACAGAAGCTACGCCAGCGGTGACTGACACCCAGACGCAGAAGAGATAATGACGTCCGGACGGGCAGATACCCATTTTTATAATGCAGGGACATGTGACATGGACATCCTATCACACATGCCGTTGTTTCTCTGGCTAAAAGTCCACTTAGCTGTGTGTGTGTCTGGGATTGGCTGACATGCTGGCCCGCCCCACTACACGCGCGCGCTTAGGGAAGGAAGACAAGGAAAAAAAAATGGCAATCACCATTATCCCAGCAGCAGTGATCTGAATGCGCTGTTCCCTCACACTATACACTGAAATTTCATAATAGTGTGAGTTACAGAGTGACTTACACTATTACTGCGGAAAGCCAGCTAGTAATTAGCTTGTTTTTTTGCTGCTAGAACCGTTCTCGAACGTAACTAGAACTATCGAGCTTTAGCAAAAAGCTCGAGTTCTAGTTCGATCTAGAAAAGCCCCCAAAATCACTCGAACCGCGAACTGGAGAACCACGAACCGCGAACCGCGCTCAACTCTAGTTATGACTGTCAGGTCTGGCAGTTCATGACAGTGAGTGTCATGGCAGATCTCCAGGGATCAGGGGGGATAATCCTTCTTGTGCCTCTGCACCCAGGCGGGTCCTTCACACTCTAGGGCATGCTCCAGCTTTCCGTTGGGTCACCTATCGCCCCTCGCTGGCAATGATGGGTGAGGTTTCGCCTCCAGGGGGTAGAGCTAGTGCAGGTGTTCCCTCTGGCCATGGTTTCAAGTTGTTGCGTGAATGGGAGGTGGGGCGCCATTGCTCCCAGCAATTATGCGGTGCTGGGGTCTCAGGACACACCGGGTCCCCTAGCGTCAGCTGTTGCCAGGGGATTTGGGATGTCTCCTGGTTCAGCAAGGTGGTGGGAGGTTCTTTCCAGTCAATCTTCCTCCCCCCCGCCTTTGCCACTCTGGGTTGAAGGTGGCGACTGGCCGTTACCTCAGCAGTGTCATCTGACCCAGGAGATGGATATATAAACCCACCACACTCTCTGGTCAGTGCTGATGATTTCCAGTTGTGCCTGGGTAGGAAGGTTAGTAGTTTGTGTGCTGCTGGTTTGTTCTCTGCTCTGGTCTTTTGGTTTTGCTTTTGTCCTCAGAGTCCCCTTATACCTGTGTAGTGGTTACTACTTTTCTCTCTGGTTTTGATGCATTCGATCTGACTGTGGCCTGTGTGTCCCGCCACCAGCCACCCTACTATTGTCACCTGGGAAGGGCTCTGTCAAAGTCCCCCCTTCCAGAACCGGAAGGCAGATGAAAAGCCCTCAAAGGGTGTACGGTGGCGTGACAGCTAGGGCAAAGTGTGTCTGGCAAACTGCATTTGCTGGCCTGCTGACTGGTCATCTCATCACCACCATGGCATTATGACGTTCAAAAAAGCCTTTTTTGTGACTAAGACTTACACCACCTTATGACATTGTTATAGATTTAGTCTTTGCCTGAGGCACCTAGAAATGAAGACAGAAGAAAAGACCTGAGTCAGAGAGGAAGAGAGCGGACAGAGGACAGGGACCTGCAGCTCCAGGACAGGTGAAGTATGAGGTCAACACAATGTAATTGTTTCTACCTATTGCCAGCCCTAAAAACAAATCAAGAAAAACATCAGACATCAGATCATTATTTTGCTGAACTTAAGCAAGTCTTATAGCCAAAATATTGCCCAAACACAAATTATTCTGGAATTCAAAGTATCTTTGATTTCTTCAAATTGATTAGCTCATCTCTTATAATTACACTAAACAACGTTTTGATATTGCTGCATGCTCAATATAAACATGAGTCCTTTCTGAGCTTCCCTTTTAGATACTTATATCCTTCAAAGAGTCCTTAAAGATGATTTTTCTCCAGTTTGAGCTTGTTAAGCTTGCGGTATCATGGAATAGTGGCTGCAGAGCTGGAAACAGAAACAGTTTAAAATGTTTCATTTTTCCTCTCCTTTGCAGAGATATTAGCTTGTAAAGTTTAGTTTATATTTTATTATACGTTTAAGGAGGTTTTACCAAAGATTATTCTTTTAAGGTGTGTACTTTTTTCCTTGCATGATGCCTCTTGCTTATGATTGGTCAATGTGATGCAGGGGAATAAGTGCACACCCACAAAAGAAGATTCTCTGTTAAGGCCCCCTAGGACTTATCATAAATTATAAACTAAACTTTAGAAATGAATATCTCCGCAATGGATAGGAGAAATTACAAATCTCCACAGCCACTATTCCATGGAGTGGCCAGTTAGCATGCTTAAACTGGTGAAAGATCAACTTTGAAGATTTTATTTTTTGCTAATTTAATTTGATGCTAAAATTTCCAACAGAGATGTGGAAAAAGTCTGCTATGTGTAGAAGTAAGGTAAAAAATATTGTGTTAACGCTGCAGCTGCTCATAAGTGGTTTCTTCCATTTTGTCGTTTACCATTGGGTGCTAATTCAAATGGGAGACCCTTACATAAGACCCTTACACTCCTTCCAAGGGGAGGAACATTTTAGAAATGGCAGGAAAAAATTCTGCCTTATGGGCATCAGAATACTTATAAAGATTGACAGTTAGAGCCGGAACTGGGTGCTTTGGTGCTGTTACGGGGGGCTGTCTGATAATAACCTAAAGGAGTATCAGACAGTCAGGGTCCACCGTGCAAAGACTCTGCTGCAGACTATGGCAGAGTGCAATACCTCTGTTAACTCACAGAAGGATATAATAAGTAAGTAAAGCAATTCCTCCCTTACTTGGAGGGTGTGTGGAATGATCTCTGTTATTAATCACAGAGACAAAGGCAATGTGTGCGAAATGGCACCTACCTAGGTCCGCTCTTCTAGTGGTGCAAAAGAGACGAACAGCAGCGTAAGCCGCACAAAGCTCCTACCTGCGTTCGCTCCACTAGTGTGCGAGGACACGAACCACTAGATATGGCACCTGCCTAGGTCCGCTCTTCTAGTGGTGCAAAAGAGACGAACAGCAGCGTAAGCCGCACAAAGCTCCTACCTCTGTTCGCTCCCCTAGTGTGCGAGGATACGAACAACTGCCAGACGCAGTATAAGGAACGTTACCCTAGCGGCAACGTCCACCTACGAGTCGAATCACAAGGCCCAGCCAGACCATGTGCCTCAGGCACCTGCCTATGTCCGCTCCCCTAAGAGGTAAGGATACGGACAGCAGCCGAAGCTGTAAGGTATAAGAACGCTACCCTGCCGGTAGCGCTCACCTAGCATAGACAGAGGAATGCCTAGAGGAACGCGCACAGAGCGTCTACTCTTATGCATGAACCAAGAGGACTGAGCGCCATGCGGCGTGTGTCAGGGTCTTATATAGACTCTGTGCCTCATCCAAGATGGAGGACACCAGAGCCAATCCGCTGCCAGAACGACAGGAGTCACGTCATGCTGGCCTATCACCGAGCAAGGCATCACAAGCACATGACCAGCGACCAATCGGCATAGAAGGTGTCAGAGACATGTGACCTCGTGTCAGCGATGATGTCACCCGCACATGTGCAATGGCTCCAAGATAGGACTTAGTCTCCGGCGCTCGCACATGTGCAGTAGCAAGAAATCTGGACTTAGTCTCCAGCGCTCGCACATGTGCAGTAGTAAGAAATCTGGACTTAGTCTCCAGTGCTCGCAGCAACCGTAACAGGTGCTCTTAAATACTGCTTTCAGAAACAGTTTTTCCTCTGTAATGTAGGAGAGCAGAGCAGTGGCATAATCAGAGTTTGATGGGCCCTGGTGAAAAAAATTGGACATGGACACCCACCTGCATGTTGGTCAGATATATGGACCTTGTAACATTCTAGATCCTATAAAGACATGAGTGGTCATCCTCCATGTAATAATATCCCATATCCTGGCTTCTTCTTGTAATAATGTCTACCATCCTTAACTCCTTCTGTAATAATGTCCCCATCCTGGCCCTTTGATAATAATTTCCTCTTTCCTGGTCCATTCAATAATAATACCCCCTATCCTAGGCACCATGCTATAACAATAGCCCCCCATTCTGGTCCCCTTCTTAGTATAATGTTTTGGATTGTGGTATTATGTCCCCCATCCTGGGCCCCTTCCTGGTATAATGTCTCCCATTTTGGTATTATGTTCACCACGCTGGTATAATGTCCCCCCTCCTGGGTCCCTTCCTAGTATAATGTCCCCCATCCTGGTAAAATTTCCCCCATCCTCGTATTATGCTCCCCATCCTGCTTTGATGTCCCCCATCTTAGGCCCCTTCCTGGTATAATGTTCCCCATCCTAGTGTTATGTTCCCCATCCTGGTTCAATGTCCCCCATCCTGGAATTATGTTCCCAATCCTGCTATTATATCCCCCGTCTTAGGCCTTCTTTTGATATAATATTTCACAATCTGAGGCCCTTCTGTTCTTCTCCAGGCATTTAAAAAAAAAAACAAAAAAAACACAGCAACAACAACAACAAATGAGTATTTCTTTTTCCCCTGCTCCCAGGATGTACGGCATCTTTTTCTGTAGCATTCAGTGTGCCGACATGAGCAGGACATGACATCATTGTGATGTACCGCCCATCACTGGCAAGTCTGTGTCTGCTACTGGCTTCTGATTATCCGGCACTATGTACTTCAGAGGACAAAGCTGGTGGGTCTCTGCACAGTATTACATTTCAGCTAAACGCGTGCATTGCACATTGAGGTGTAAATGGCATTGGCTGACTCCCTCCCGCATGGGCCCGGGTTAGGTCACATCCTCTGTGACCAAGATCATTATACCCCTAGCACTGGAATAAAAAAGCTAGCTAAATATAGCAATTAAGTCAGCTTTAGAGCATTGCTTTCAGCTGTGTAGCATAGATATTATAAGCACTACGCTACTTGCCTGTGAGACTGACCAATAATTATTGACTGTAGAGGTAGCCGGTAACAAATATACAGTGTGTCCACCCATATCCTGCCCACTGCCATTAACTTGAGAACGGCGGCAGCTATAGGCATAGAAGTGGTGTCTAGGTATAGTAAAGTAGCCATGCGCAACTCAATGAAACCATCTATAGTGCCACCTGGTGGAAAACAACGGAGTTAGCATTTTTATCTCGAAAATGGAACGAGATAGAGAAGAAAAGTGAATTAAAAAATTGTAGAACATCATCAATTCAATACGAATCGACACCTTGCATGCAGAAATGCTATGATATGAAACCCATGACCCCCCCCCAAAACATTGAATGCTGGTCACGCATATGGCGCTCATTTAACTTTGATGCTCAAAGTGTCCCCCGTCAGCTGCAATGCACATCTGGACTCCGCACAGTATACTGTATCTTGCTGCACGTTGTGCAATATGGTAGGTGACACGTTTGCACAAGCATCTGTGATACGTCGTCGTAGGTCCTGCAATGTTGGTGGATGGGTCGCATACACCTGCTGTGTGATGTGACCTCACAGAAAGAAGTCCAATGGGGTCAGGTCAGGTGAGCGTGGAGGCCACTCCACACAGCCACCATACCCAATGACTTGTAGGAAGGTCTCCATGAGGTATCGCTTCACGTCCGCAGCCTTGTGAGTTTTACACGTTCTAATCATAACATTTCTGTATGCAAGGTGTCGATTCATATTGAATTGATGATGCCTACAACTTTGTAATTCACTTTTTTTCTCGATCTCGTTCCATTTTCGAGATAAAATGCTAACTCCATTGTTTTCCACCAGGTGGCGCTATAGGTGGTTTCATTGCTTAGCGCATGGCTACTTTACTGTACCTAGACACCACTTCTATGCCTATAGCTGCCGCCGGTCTCAAGTTAATGGTGGAGGACAGGATATGGGTGGACACACTGTAGAATGAATTAAAAATTAGGAAACAATAAATGTCTCCATTTCTTGACAATGGATACTTTTTCATATAAAGAAGTAAATTGTAAAGGTGCTTTCTTTTTATTTTTTTTTACTAGCACTTTGCAATTTTATCCACTTAATATTATGAGAAAACACCTTCAAGTGCCATATTGTTTTAGCAGGTCACTTACTTTTGTTTTGTTAATTGGTATGTAGCTTGTGAAACCCGCAGATATGCCGTCTAAGCCTCATATTCTATAAATACCGTCCTAATCCTTACTGAGAGGCTTTGTAGACAATGAGAGTTTGTGTATAGAAATCATTTCATTACATCATGTTTCAGTGCATCCTCCGGTAACTCTACGGAGAGGATAAGATGCCGCGGCTACACCGCCTCAAGGTGCATTATTGTTTATGTAATGCTCATACATAAAGGGATTATGGACATGTGAGAGGTTTAACAAGCTTAATCCCCCTGTGACACTGAGAGCTAGACCAAATGAAGAGCTACATGATAGGAAAGTAAATGGTAAGCCTTCTTGATCCAACACATGAAATATGCAACATAGATATACAGTATTAGTTACATATTGACATGAACAATATAAAGGTCTTAAAGGACCGACATATGGGAAGGTCAAATTGGGCAATTGTCTAAGAGTGGATTAAAAGAGCATCTACCATCAAGAAGTTAAAAATATCCCACTCTTCAACTCTCGTAGGAACAATGTAGTACAAGGACCATCTCGGTTCAAAATAATTTCTTCTATGATTGAGTGTAAAAGGTCAGAATATCATATAGCACGGAGTACAGGATATTAATTAAAGATGTGGAGGAAGGAAACCGGGATATGCCGCGCTGACATCAAACATCCAGAAGTTGATTAATTTCTATTTTATTCAATCAGGTCTACGCGTTTCGGAGGACACCGCCTCCTTCTTCAGGATATTTATTACAGAAAAAAATCAACCATATCCTCCGAAACGCATAGACCTGATTGAATAAAAGAGAAATGAATCAACTTCTGGATGTTTGATGTCAGCGCAGCATATCCCGGTTACCTTCTTCCACTTCGGGGCTTCAGAAGACGCCATTTTATGTCTATGTACAGTCATATGAAAAAGTTAGGGCACCCGTATTAATGTTAACCTTTTTTGTTTATACAATTTGGGTTTGTGCAACAGCTATTTCAATTTCATATATCTAATAACTGATGGACTGAGTAATATTTCTGGATTGAAATAAGGTTTATTGTACTAACAGAAAATGTGCAATCCACATTTAAACATAATTTGACCGGTGCAAAAGTATGGGCACCCTTATCAATTTCTTGATTTGAACCCTCCTAACTACTTTTTACTGACTTACTAAAGCACTAAATTGGTTTTGTAACCTCATTGAGCTTTGAACGTCATAGGCAGGTGAATCCAATCATGAGAAAAGGTATTTAAGGTGGCCACGTGCAAGTTGTTCTCCTATTTGAATCTCCTATGAAGAATGGCATCATGGGCTCCTCAAAACAACTCTCAAATGATCTGAAAACAAAGATTGACTGGTACAACTTCTACAGGTGAGTACCTTACCTGTTGTCTTGTCAAATGCCACCAGATAAGGCCCTATCTGCACTTGTTATCCAGAGCATACCAAAATATTAATTAAGACAGTTGAGATTTTGCAGGGCTAATTTTGCAAATGGGATGAGAATTAACAGGACAAAGCTCAAAAATAGATGTTTGTTTGGCAGTCCAGACCATTTGGGCTCTTGACTTAAAGGGGTTGTCTACTACTTTGACATTGATGGCCTGTTCTTAGGATAGGTCATCAATATCTGATAGGTCCAGGTCCGACACTCTGCACCCCCGCCGATCAGCTGTTTTCGGTCCTGGCAGTGTCAGCAGGCAGCCAGAAATGCTCACTTCCGGTGCTGCCCCGTCTTCTGAAAGCTGCCTCCTATTGATTAGAATGGGAGGTGGATGAGCAATACCTGGCTGTGGATGCTTCCAGAAGACAGAACAGCGCCGGAACTGAGCATTTCCAGCTTCCTGCTGCCGCTGCCGGGACCGAAAACAGCTGATCGGTGGTAGTTCAGAGTGTTGGACCTCGGCCTATCAGATATTGATGACCTATCCTAAGGACAGGCCATCAATGTCAAAGTAGTGGACAACCCCTTTTAAGGCAACTTTTCTCTTTGGCACCAAAAAGACTATACTGTGGTCATATTTAGTCACCCTCCCAATGCGTTATGCTGAGACTAAGGTATTGAATGTAAAATGGTCACTACAATGTTATAGGAAGTAGCGGTAACTGAACCAGAAGAAATAAAACGCAGGAGAGTTGTAGTTAAGATTTACCACTGTGCTCCCCCCATGTCACTATGGATGGAGAAGGACCATAACGTAGGTCAAAGTTGGAAAGGCAGCAAAGGCAAACAGAGAGCACAGAGTGAGTGGAAATACATGAAATATATAGTCCTTTTCACCATCAGGGTGGAGTTTGCTTTAATTGTCCCAAGTTGTGTGCTGCAAGTTCACAGTTCACTGTCAATCTAGGTAGGGCATATAAAGCCAAAAAAAGGGGAAAATTGGCACAAAGTGCTAAAAATAATCCTTCATTGTTTATTAGTGTCCATATTAAAAAACCTCAAGCATGGGATTATGGCATCTTACTCGTTTCATGTGCACACTGCGCTGTTAATCATCTATGATTGACACAGACCTGCTCGGTCCTGGCGTTTCAGAGAAAAGGTAGTTTGAATATTCAAATGGTAACAATTGTGAGAGAGGAGACTAGTCCGGTGCTGCCTCCGGCCGGCCTCTCCCTCCACTATTCCAGCTGATTGATAGGACTGTGCTGATTTATACACAAAGTAGAGACCTTCATATCAAATAAGATGTTGTGGGGAAAGGCTGGTTGGGGTCAGAATAGTCTCATCTCTCCCTATAATCCTTCCACCAGATTGGACTACACTCTACAAAGAATTTAGAGAAAAAAATAGATGTGGCTTCCATTGTGCATTTGTATAGAATAATTCTGCCACACCTCAAGGAGATAAAAGTATATTCTGTGCATTCAAGAAAATCTTTATTAAATGATTCATAATGAAAAAATAGACATCCCAACAGTTTGGAACCTCGTGCCTTTTTCAAGGTAAGTCTAGGGGAGCTGAGTTATGGGGTGCAAGCACAGGTTCATGAATTTTGGAGGAAATTTTTACTAAAGCAGGCAGCAGTGGCTGTGTGGGAAGTGCGTGCACAAGGGAAACTATGGTGCCTGTTAGCGTACCAGGAGAGAGAGGCGATTGTGCCGAGTAGACTAAGATGGCGACAGCATTCTTGGTACAAAAGTTCTTTACTCTTACATTAAACACAAGGGAGTTAAACAATGTTTCACCCTTAAAGCATGGATTAAGGCTTCTTTACACGCTGCGATATCGGTCCCGATATCGCTAGCGTGGGTACCCGCCCCCATCTGTTGTGCGACACGGGCAAATCGCTGCCCGTGCCGCACAACATCGCGCAGACCCGTCACACATACTTACCTGCTCGGCGACGTCGCTGTGACCGACGAACCGCCTCCTTTGCTAAGGGGGCGGTCCGTGCGGCGTCACAAAGACGTCACTGAGCGGCCGCCCAATAGCAGCGGAGGGGCGGAGATGAGCGGGACGTAACATCCCGCCCACCTCCTTCCTTCCTCATAGCGACCGGGAGGCAGATAAGGAGAGCTTCCTCGTTCCTGCGGTGTCACACGAAGCGATGTGTGCTGCCGCAGGAGCGACGAACTACATCGTTACTGCTGCAGTAACGATAATCGAGAATGGACCCCCATGTCACCGATGAGCGATTTTGCACGTTTTTGCAACGATGCAAAATCGCTCATCGGTGTCACACGCAGCAACATCGCTAATGCGGCCGGATGTGCGTCACAAATTCCGTGACCCCAACGACTCCGCATTAGCGATGTCGCAGCGTGTAAAGCCCCCTTAAGTCTTTTTTTTTCCAGCAGTCACTTTTTGTCCTTAACCCAGGATCCACTACTCTTAGGACCTTTTCTTTGTCCAAGTATGAAAGTGTTGGCACCTGTTAAACAAAGTAGCCAGCAATGTCCATTTTGAGTTGACTCATCTTTATTCGAGTGAGTCTCCTGCAAACATAGAATCGCTGGTGGGAAGTATTTCACATAGTCTAGACCTGCTTTATGTTTCACTGCATCATTAATCCTCCTAAAATTCCATTACAGCAACGTCACATTGCCCACCATTTTGTTGCATTGGGAAGGTTAGGAAAAATGGGATTTTGAAATAAACCCAGTAATGCTGTTCTGACCCAACATACCCTGGCGAGTAACTTAAACCCAGTTTCTTTGTTCTAAAAATACTTCTGTTCCCCCTCCCCAACCAACCACCAATAACTGTGCTAGCATAACCAGAACCCAATTGACCGTGGGTTCTACTAAATACACTCCTCACCAGTAGGAGTGTAAAGGGGTGACAGGGGTGCCTCGGGGGTTGTAGTCGTGGCCCCTTTTTCTATCAGGCTTACCCCCGGCTCCGCCGTCACTTTTGGGACAGGAGATTGCTTGGTGGGGCAGAGTGTGGTGGTACAGGAAACGCTGTCAGATGTATAAAGACTTTGCAGACGAAGATCAGTTGAATCAGCAGGCACGTTTATTGCACACATCTTCACAACAGTGGCAGTAAGCTTATAGCGTTGTTTCACAACTCCTGATGGGGGAACACCTCTTCTTGTCGTCTCCTCTCGTGGGGATGTGCCCGGCTACTCTACTTCACCTGGGCTCCCACTCCGGCTACAGCAGACCTGACCCACTCAAACCTGTTTCACCATAGAGGACACTTTCTCTTACTCTGTTCTTCGTACGCTGTTTAGCTAGCTCCCACACCCTGCCCCCACTGCTCCTTCTCTCCTGTCCCGGACTCGACTGCCTCAAACTCATAACTTTTTCTCTAACACTCTCTCTCTCCCTCCCCCTTCTGCTGCCGGCTCCTCCTTTCTCCTGCACTGTTTCTATGGGGACAGCCGTCCCACCCGGCCTCTGGGGGAAAACCCACTGACACAGTAAAACACAATTTATCAATAACATTAACATTAACATTAACATCTACCCCAGCGTGGGGTATCTTCAGGGGGAAAACTGCACCTCCTTGTAAGGGGACCATACACCCCCTACATTCCTCCCCTCTTTTTGCCTTAGCCTCCCGGCAAGGCCCGCACCTGCAAAACACAAACTTAGCAGCAAAGTCACTTTTATAAAAACCTTAAAATGTTCACTTAAAGGCACACTCAAGTCCGGCGTCCGGAGTCCTTCCAAGGGAGCTCCCGGTCTTTGCAGTAGTTTTACCCGGAGGCCGTTAGCAGGCGCTCCCGGTCTTGGCTGATCTTCTGCCCGGAGGCTCTCACAGCACTCCCGGTCTTTGCAAGCAGGGAACACAAACAATAGAAGTCTCCTTCAACATCACAGAGGGAGTCCTTGCCCAGTCCGGCATCAGGCTCCCTCCGGGCTCGGTACCTTGAACATGGTTACAACCTTTAGAACTTCACCGGTTCTTCAACACAACCGGTACTTAACACAAGTGTGTCCCTCTTCTCCGGTCACGGGGGTTCACACGGGGTGATAAGCTCGGAGCCATTCGGCCCGCTGGGCCCGCACATAATCAGAGAGTGACTGACCTGGCAAGCGGTGCAGCCTCCGGAACGGTTCGTAGTTAACCGGTGTCTCCGATCCTTCTGGCTCCGGCTTTGGCCCCTCGACTCCCGGCGGAGGTGACGGAGTAGCGGGTCGGGACGGCTGTGGACTTCCCACGACGACCACCGGGTGTGTCACCATACTTTGACGAATTGCTAACACCGCCGGCGTCTCCTTTTCCGGTTCGGCTAACAGTCCGGTAGTGACTTCTGGCGA
This sequence comes from Anomaloglossus baeobatrachus, assembly GCF_048569485.1. Classification (NCBI taxonomy): domain Eukaryota; kingdom Metazoa; phylum Chordata; class Amphibia; order Anura; family Aromobatidae; genus Anomaloglossus; species Anomaloglossus baeobatrachus. The sequence continues at coordinate 29,474,509 of NC_134358.1, read as the reverse complement.
CACCGCCAGCGTGTTCCTCAGCTGGGTAGACTCGGCCAGCACCGGTCTCCGCTGTGTCCGTCTCCGGCTCTGACACTCTTCCCATTCAAGTTCTTGTTGCCATAGTGCGGCTTCTTGTGCAGTGGGCATCCGGGTCACTCCTACGGCAAATAGGCCCCAGCATCCCACTTCTCTCTGGAAATTCACCTTTTCTCCCGGGTACAGGGTCTGCAGACGTTGAGGCAAGCCCTCAGTGTCCAGGTTAACCCGGTTATAAAAAAAATGATCTCCGGTCTCTTCGTCCTCTATGAAACCATAGCCCTCCGCTTGATTGAATTTGACCACGGTGCCAACGGTGCATTGCCACTCAAACTTGTCGCTAAGGGGACCGGCCATCATCTCACGGGCCACGGTCTCGGCCAGCAACCTCTCTTGCACTAGATCAGTTTCAGGCGGTGGGGACTGTCGTCGGATCAGGGGCGACGGTTTTACTGGCTCCCAGAAGAACCCCCATTCGTCCTCCTCCAACTCCGGGGCATGCTGCTCTCCCGAGGTAGGAACTTCGGTAGGGGCTGGAGGTCCTGCCTGGACGGGCGTAACCACCTCCGGACTCTGGAGGGGTGTTACCGGTATCTCACTTCCCGGCTGCAGTATTGTTTTATAGGTGGCCCGGACTTCCGTGGAGGTTTCCCCGGTCACGGCATCCCAGGAAGTGACCCACGTTACTTTCGCGGGTCGCTCCGGACCTCCTGGCACAGCCGGTAATTTAATGGTCAGGGCTTCCTCGGCTGCAGTCTTCCTCGGGCGTCCTCTCCCCAGGCTGGTTGCCACCAGCGTGCCCGCTGCAACTTGTTGCTTCATCTGAGTCTCCATTTCACTTGAGGTCAGTTGTGGAGTTGGCGTCTCTTGTAGCTCTTTCTGTAATGGCGCCGGGGACAGTGGAGATGCTGGGGAAGGTGGAGGCGGGCCTTCTTTTCCCGCTCTTGTATACACTCCACCCCCAGTCTCGCACATCAAATCGACCCAGCACAGGCGACTCTTCTTTTTTTCTGCACTGCCGCCCTCTTCACATGTTTTCAGCAACATCTTAGAGCCAGCACCTCCCCTCTTTGGACGGCGTACTCTGTACTTCTTTTTCTTCGCCGTCCAGCTCAGGGTTCTTCTTTTGGCGCCAATCTTCCGCGCACCCACTGTGTTCGTGAAGACGGCGGCCATCTTAGCGCCATCTTGTGCCCGGTCCAACGCCTTAGGCACCACTTGTTCTTCCCAATATGGGATCGGGACCCTTCGCAGATAGTCCGGATCCTGCCGACTACGCCACATGTAAAGGGGTGACAGGGGTGCCTCGGGGGTTGTAGTCGTGGCCCCTTTTTCTATCAGGCTTACCCCCGGCTCCGCCGTCACTTTTGGGTCAGGAGATTGCTTGGTGGGGCAGAATGTGGTGGTACAGAGAACGCTGTCAGATGTATAAAGACTTTGCAGACGAAGATCAGTTGAATCAGAAGGCACGTTTATTGCACACATCTTCACAAACAGTGGCAGTAAGCTGATGGCGTCGTTTCACAACTCCTGATGGGGAACACCTCTTCTTGTCGTCTCCTCTCGTGGGGATGTGCCCGGCTACTCTACTTCACCTGGGCTCCCACTCCGGCTACAGCAGACCTGACCCACTCAAACCTGTTTCACCATAGAGGACACTTTCTCTTTCCCTTTTCTTCGTTAGCTGTTCACCTAGCTCCCACACCCTGCCCCCACTGCTCCTTCTCTCCTGTCCCGGACTCGACTGCCTCAAACTCAAAACTTTTTTTCTAACACTCTCTCTCCCTCCCCCTTCTGCTGCCGGCTCCTCCTTTCTCCTGCACTGTTTCTATGGGGACAGCCGTCCCACCCGGCCTCTGGGGGAAAACCCACTGACACAGTAAAACACAATTTATCAATAACATTAACATTAACATCTACCCCAGCGTGGGGTATCTTCAGGGGGAAAACTGCACCTCCTTGTAAGGGGACCGTCTACCCCTTACAGGAGTCCAAACCTTCAACCACCATCAATGTACGTATAGCACTACCCCATAGTGAATGTGTACCAACCAATTGACCTATCTCTCAAAATCCCAGCTCCTATCTTCGTAGTACCTAAACAAATCATTTCTTAGTAGTAGTAGGATCAATTACCCCCCACCTTCCCCAAATCAGTGCAGAAAATAGCAGTCCACAACCCAACAATAACCTAAAGGAGAAATAAAATAATAGTGAGCAAAAGAGGAGACCGGTGTTGTGAGAGATAGGGAGGTGGATCACATAGCCCTTAGACCAGGATTAGTCACTAGAGACAAAATATTTACTGTGATGCATTATGTACGGAGTTACTTGAAAAGCCACTGAGAGTCAAATGTTCCGTCACTCCAAATGTAGGAGGTGTACCGCAATGCACCAAACCTCAGAATGTCCTTTCAAACGTCAGAGTCCCACAAGAGAGACTCTTCCCATAAACAGTGGAGGTACTCAAAACGGAGAAAAGTAGCCAAGGGCCTACTTTATCCAGTAGGGGAGCCTCTTCTGACTCCCATATCTTGGATATTTCTTTCATTCTTGTCCAACCAGGTGAGGACATCCTTCAGCGAATCAAAGCAGTGGATGGAGTTCATTGCTACCACTCAGAGTCTCACAGGGTAGAACATGTGTGGCGCCCTGGACAAGCCAGGTCGTCACAGGTACTGCAACAACACACCCCACACCCCGGTTAGGCACACCAGTCACACACATATCCTTGTTGCCTCCCTCCAGGGGCTGATGTCCACACCAGGTGGGGTGGAGCCAGGCGGTTGGCCCCACCCACTGAGGAGTTCACAGTCCTGGAGGCGGGAAAGGAAGGCAGTTAAGCTCGGGCAGAGCTAGAGAGCAGTTAGGGAGAGTGAGAAGGAGAGAGAAGTGAGGAGCAGTCTGACCGTGTCCGGGTACGTGGCCTGGGCACATACAGCAAGGTTGGCAGACGGTGGTGGCCGTCTGCAAGAGAGGCCGATCGACGCGGAACCGTAGGACCGGGGTCGGGCGGTGGCCCGCCGGTACCGAACCGGGGAGCGAAGAGAAGCCAGCACCATTCGGCAGGGCCTACGGACCCCGACCAGGCTTGGAGTCGCCGTTAAACCGGTCAAATCCGTTAGCGACGGGAACCTCCGGGGTTTCCCAGCAGCAAAGACCCGATTGAAGGCAACCGTCCAAACCGTGAAGGGAAATACAGTCACCGCCAAGGCTACAATTCCCAGGGCCAGAGCCTGCGGGCAAAAGGAGCTCCTCCGGCGCCTATCAAAGCTGGGGAGCGGGTTACCGGTGGGAAGCCATCGGGGCCAAAAACACAGTACAGGTGCAGGGAAAGGCAGTCACCGCCAACCTACCGGGAGTGACCACTGCAGCCGGCTGCAGGACCTGTCCATCCAGCCGTTTGTTTTACCAGAGACTCCGTGTACGTTACTGGCTGAGTGAGTACCACAGTGCCGTCTGGCAACGCGCTGCCCCCGTGACCCTGCACCTCACCAAACCCTGCCATCCACATTCCAGTCACCTCACCGGGCCCCGGGACCACCCAAAACCCCCTACCCACGGAGGGGAGAGAAACATCTTGGCTGCTCCCTGTCATCGCTCCCGGGATCCCCGTCCAGAGCAGCGGTGGTGTCCCAACCTCACCACAAACCCTGGGTGGCTTCACGGACTGACTTCCCAAACCCCAAAAACTATCCCCTTTCACTCACGGGCGAGGAGCGCCGCTCGAGTCCCCGGATCCGGCCCACCGCTTGAGCCACCGAGCAGCGAGCAGCAAGCAGCGGACTGCAGCAGCGCCGGACCCAAGCGCCAGCGAGAGCGCAGCAGCGACGGCTCCCTCCCCGCCCGCGACACATGGAGTAAGGTATATCCAACTGGTGCAGTCTGTGTTTGATATTCAGGAATTGAGACCTTTTTTCTGAATTTCCGCTGAGTAATCAGGGAAGACCGATACCTGATAAGTTTGGGATATTCCTTGCCACTCTTAAAATTATATCCCTGTCTCTATATTGGAGTATTTTTATGAGCACAGTGTGTGGTGGGCTTCCTGGGGGAAGATGTTTTGTGGGGACCCTATGGGAATGCTCAATGAAAAACAGTGGGGTTAACACATCTTTCCCAATAGTCTTTATAATCCAGTTCTCAAAGAATTATGCCGGCTTGGTGCCCTCCACCCTTTCCAGGACTGCAGTATACAGATATTATTCCTACGTAGATGATGCTCCAGATCCTCCTGTTTTGTACGAATAAAATCCATAGCTCTACCCTGCAATTGCACTTTCTTCCTCATAGGCCACAGCACATTGTCCATTTCACTCACACTTTCCTCCAGGGCCGTGGTTCTTTCAGCCTGATTCATGTCATGTCTCACACAGACGTTCCATAACTGGGTGTCTGGGTCAGGGGTCTTTCCTGATGCTGTGGCTGTGATATGTCTCCATTTTGGCTAGGTACATATATCTGTGAGCCCATCATTAGGGTATTGTGTTGGGATACATCATGGCACTGAGCGTTTGGAGCCAGGACTTCTGCCTGGAGGGATGTGTGCTATACCCTATCATCTGAAGGGGAGAAGGATGCCCATGATAAATCCTCTGAGCCCACTTCCACTGCCCCTTTCCAAAATTGTACATCCTGCAACACCTGTGCACCCTCCCTTGGCCTGTACTGCTTATCCTATGGCGGCCCCACTATCTCATTTATTTTCCCTTCTGCCACTGGAGAACTGTGGTGAGCATATTTTTCAAGGTGAGCTGCAGCCTCCTTTTGCTGTGCTGCGGCTCTGCTTGCTTTCCCCACCGCCAAACTGCCCACATAGTCATTTTGTAAGTCCCTGTCAACGCTCTTGGGGGTGCCTAATTTTCCTCATTGTGCTCATTGTGCCTCCCCTTTTGACCTAGCCTGGTCTTATGCTACTCCCCTTGCTGACACTCTATCACCACCACCTGCCCTGGAATATTATGGTTGCAATGGAGCAGAGAAAAAACTGCAGCTCTAGCGCCCAGGCGGGTCACTCACTGAACAAGTGCTGTCGCGGCCTCCGGGATGCACCACAACCGCTCAAATAGCCCAACCTCCAGTACACCGACAGCACCACCAGAAGGACTTGCCAGGTCTACAGTGAGTATATCTTCGGCACATCACTGTCCAGTCCCCTCTCACCACACACTCCGCCGCGCTTTCCTCTGCCTTAGGAGCACAGTATGGCCACCGCTCTTTCAGGATGCCGAGGATTCCAGGCTTTATCCTCTCTCCCCCCACTGCTCCAGCTGGAGGATCACTACTACCAACCTCTCTGCTTGATAGAGCTTCTTGTATGAGCCTATGATGGGTAAGTTTGACCCCTTCAGATGGGGTATAAACAGAATTTGGAGTCAGGATTTCTGGAGTTCAACCAATGTGCGAATGTTCCACACCAGACCATGGCCACACTCCACATATTTTTGATCTGAATGCTTTCCACGGAAAAATTGACCACAGTAGGACCAATGTTATTCAATTAGGTTGTTCTGACCGAATGTCATAAAAATGTTGGCAGCATGCATTAGTCTCTTCCATATAGTTTAATTTATATGTAATCTTTTAAGGTTGAAGGTAGACATAAGTCCATCAAGTTCAATCCATAGCCTAACATATTTCGGATGTGAGTTGCCAATTCAGGTCTATGGGTGCACAACCAAAACAACTGGAGTCCATATGGTTCCATTTTTGTGGATACAATGTGACTATTAATTATGAAACTCTATTTGTCCTTGTAAATTTTATTCACTCTTGATGTATAGAAATGGATGCAAGTGAAATAGTTAATTCCTAAAAGTATAATTCCTTGGTCATAACGGAGATTGGAGTGATACCAAGATTTACCGAAAATTACAAAGATAAGAAAGTATAAAAAAAGTGTGCATTTCTAAACTAGCATAATGAATCAAATTAAAGGTTAAAGTATCCGGATTTAAAAAAAGAAAAAAGTATGTTAAAATAACAATTCAGCATAAAAATAGGATTTTTAGATATTTTTAATCCTATCTGTTCTCTTTTATAAGGGCCAATTATTCCTTCATTTTATGCAAATAGCTTACATGCTGACAGGCACGTCACCTGATATGCGGTCACAACAGCTGCATGTTTCAATTAGCCGGTCCCTAGAATAATCTCAAAATACCCAGGGGACGGCACTAGTGCTCATAATAAGGAAAGGCATCATACGAGGATGAGAAGAAGAAAAAAATGCAGCTGCCCTGAAGAAAATTCAACTCTGAGAGCAAATATCAGTAGAATGGATTTTAATAATAACGATATGTAGAAATATTAAAAAGGTACAAAAAAAGGTTAAACTCTAATGACAAATTAAAGGGGTTGTCCATTTTTGGAGACTTTTTTACTTGAAAAATTTAGCACTGTCTGGATTTTAGATTCACTTTATTGTGGTCTGGGGTCCCCCTTCACGACCAAGGATGTATATTTACATCCTTGGTTATGTCTGTCCCTTTAATGCGGGTTTGCGCGGCAAGCCTATATTATTCCCCACACATGTGTACTGATCTGATCAGCAGAGATATGCAGCTAACAGGCGTGAGTGGATCAGAGATCCACCCATGCCTGTTAACTCGTTAAATTGGACTGTCTAACTCTGACTGAGGGGATTACACTGTTCCGCACTGCCATCAGCATCCCCATGACATGATCACGTAGCTCCTTTGTATTTCCATGATAGTTTGGTGTCAGATGATGACTCACTTCCTGTGAATGTCGGCATTCACCGGAGATCAGCATTTCTGCTGATCAGAGAGATTCTGATGTATCGCATTAAACAGAAGAAGTGATCAGAAAGGGCAGGCATAAGGTGCCCTAAGCGGACTGGTAAAATTAATTACAAATGTAAAAAAAAAAATATATATATATATATATATATATATATATATATATAAAAATGTAAGCATTCAAATCTCCTCCCTTTTGCCACATTGAAAATAAAAAAAATACCCATATTTGGAATCACCGAGTTCAGAATTTCCCGATCTATCAAAATATAAAATAGATAGATAGAAAAGAAAGGAACAGCCCACACTAAAATGTCAAAGCTTTAAACTAGTGGAAAAGGTTTAAACATTTTTTTTAGAGGTGTTTTGCATATAAAAATGGCCATTTCCATATCTGCCCAGTAGCCACATCATGGCAACCTCATTGTACTGGATCTTACCCTATCCTACTGCCTCTGTCTGGGTTTTAAAAAACCTACATGTATGGGTGACAAGTGACCTACTATTAGAGGATAAAAACACACACAAAAAAGTATTTTTTTGTATCTTTGTATTTAATATGGAGTGATGTCAGTTTCACTAGCTGTACACCCCAACCCTTACCTTACCCATTAGTCACAGGTGTTTTTGTCCTCTAATAGTAGCTCACTTCACTCTCATACATGTAGGTTTTTTTAAAACCCAGACAAAGGTAGTAGGATAGTGTAGGACCCAGTATAATAAGGATGCCATGATGTGGCTACTGGGCAGGTATGGAAATGGGCATTTTTATATTCAAAACACTTAAAAAAATGTTCAGGTCTTTTTCAGTAGTTTAAAGTTTTGGTATTTCAGAGTGTGGCTGTTCCTTTCTTTTCTGTCAATATATAATGATCAGAAATGCACCTATTCACACGTTTGGGAGTGTTGTCAGTCTTTTTTTGTATCTTTGTATTTAATATGGAGTGATATACGTTTCATTAGCTGTACACCCTAACCCTCACATTACCCATTAGCCAAAGGTATTTTTGTCCTCTAATAGTAGGTCACTTTTCGCTCATACATGTACGTTTTTTAAAACCCAGACAAAGGCAGTAAGATAGAGTAGGACCCAGTATGATGAGATTGCCATGACATGGCTACTGGGCAAGTATGGAAATGGCCATTTTTATATTCGAAACCCCTCAAAAACATTTTTAGGTCTTTTTCAGTAGTTTAAAGTTTTGGCATTTCAGTGTGCAGTTGATCCTTTCTTTTCTGTCAATATATCAGGATCAGTTACGCACCGATTCCCACTATTGGGAGTGCTGTCAGTCTTTTTTTGTATCTTTGTATTTAATATGGAGTGATGTCCGTTTCACTAGCTGTACACCCCAACGCTCACCTTACTCATTAACCAAAGTTTTTTTGTCCTCTAATAGTAGGTGACTTGTCGCTCATACATGTAGGTTTTTTAAAACCCAGACAAAGGCAGGAGAATAGAGTAAGACCCAGTGTAATGAGGTTGCTATGAATTGGCTAATGGACAGGTATAGAAATGGCCATTTTTATATTCGAAACACCTCAAAAACATTTTTAGGTCTTTTTCAGTAGTTTAAAGTTTTGGCATTTCAGTGTGCAGCTGATCCTTTCTTTTCTGTCAATATATCATGATCTGAAACACATCTATTCACACTATTGGAAGTGCTGTAGTCTTTTTTGTATCTTTGTATTTAATATGGAATGATGTTCATTTGACTGGCTGTACACCCCAACCCTCACCTTAACCATTAACTACAGGTGTTTTTATCCTCTAATAGTAGATCACTTTTCTCTCATACATGTAGGTTTTTTAAAACACAGACAAAGGCAGTAAGATAGAGTAGGACCCAGTATAATGAGATTGCCGTGATGTGGCTACTGGGCAAGTATGGAAATGGCCATTTTTATATGCAAAACACCTAAAACAAATTTAGATTTTTTTTTTTTCAGTAGTTTAAAGTTTTGACATTTAAGTGTGCGGCTGATCCTTTCTTTTCTGTCAATATATCATGATCAATTACGCACCGATTCCCACTATTGGGAGTGCTGTACACCCAGCTCTCACATTACCCATTAGCCAAAGATATTTTGTCCTCTAATAGTAGGTGACTTGTCGCTCATACATGTAGGTTTTTAAAAAACCCAGACAAAGGCAGTAGAATAGAGTAAGACCCAGTGTAATGAGGTTGCTATGACTTGGCTACTGGACAGGTATAGAAATGGCCATTTTTATGTTCGAAACACCTCAAAAACATTTTTAGGTCTTTTTCAGTAGTTTAAAGTTTTGGCATTTCAGTGTGCGGCTGATCCTTTCTTTTCTGTCAATATATCATGATCCGAAACACACCTATTCACACTATTGGGAGTGCTGTAGTCTTTTTTTGTATCTTTGTAATTAATATGGAATGATGTTCATTTGACTGGCTGTAGACCCCAACCCTCACCTTACCCATTAGCCACAGGTGTTTTTGTCCTCTAATAGTAGGTAATTTGTCTCTCATACATGTAGGTTTTTTAAAACCCAGACAAAGGCAGTAGAATAGAGTAGGACCCAGTATAATGAGATTGCCGTGACGTGGCTACTGGGCAGGTATGGAAATGGCCATTTTTATATGTAAAACACATTAAAAAAAATATTTTAGATCTTTTTCAGAAGTTTCTCGTTTTGGCATTTCAGTGTGTGGCTGATCCTTTCTTTTCTGTTTTTCTAAATAAGTATCTTTCATTTACATATACAAATATAACTAAGTATATAAGACATGACCCCACCGGTGATGTTTTGCATGCAGTGTCAGCTGTTATAGATGCGCATTGTGTAAATTACAATTCCTTCTTTGTTTTTCCTTTGCTTATTGATAGGACATTCATGACCTCCGTGTCATTCTGAAGCTATCTAACGCGTAATCATTTTATCGTGGTTTTTTTATCTGTTGTCCTCAGATAATAAATCAAAGAAGGAAATCTAGAACTTCTTGACAACAGGAGGAATCGGCCATTACCATGTGCGGTATCTCGTGACACATACATCTACATTAAAAGCCAACAAAACTCAAAGACCAGAGCGAGAAATGCCTTGAAGCATTGGAGTATTGATCTACATTACTTTATAACTGGAAGACTTAATTAAAGATTGAATTTACATTAGACTAACTAGCTGTATCCTTCACCTTCTGCACAGGTGTCATGACATCTCAATGACTATGGAAGTCTTTGTAGTTGGAGGAGGCATCAAACATCGCGCTTTGTGAAGTAAGCTTCCCTGAGAGGTTGCTGTAAATTTTCTTTGCAATATTCTTTAAATTGGATACAAAATGTAACTCATCACTTAACATGGCTGAAAAAGAAGAACTTAAGGTAATTGGGCCTGCCATTGCATATAAGTGTGCCCTTTCTTTTGTCTTTTTCTTGCCTTCCCATAGCTCAATAAATGTTCTGTAGTATCTGATATCTGGTCGGTGCTTGGCCAGTGGCAAATCTTCTAATATATAAAGCTGAGTGTATGTCGCACGTACAATCGCGAAATTTTGCACAGACACTCCAATTTGAATATCATAGACTATGTTGTGAGGGGATATTTTAATTCCGTGCTTTACAATTATTCACCAAAAAACCTGCCTCCATTAAAGTGAATGGAGCTGTAAGCAACAATGCAGCCAGAACATCAGAAGAATGTGCAGCCATGCCCTTAAATGGAATGTTGGCGTGTCACAATGCAGCCAGGGAAAGAGACAGACACAGACAGAGACAGACAGACAAAGAGATAAGGAAAGAGACAGACAGAGAAATAAACAGACAGACACAGATAGACATAGACAAAGAGACAGACACAGACAAAGAGGCAGACAGGGAAATAGAAAGATAGAGACAGACAGGGAAAGAGCCAGACCGAGAAAGAGACAGACAGAAAGGGAAAGCGACAGACAGAAAGGGAAAGAGACAGACAGACAAAGAGAAAGGGAAAGAGACAGACAGAGAAAGAAACAGACAGACACGGATAGACATAGACAAAGAGACAGACTCAGACAAAGAGAAACACAGGGATAGAGACAGACAGGGAAAGAGAAAGACATAGAGACAGACAGACACGGATAGACACAGACAAAGAGACAGACACAGGGAAAGAGACAGACAGGGATAGAGACAGACAGGGAAATAGAAAGACAGAGACAGACAGGTAAAAAGATAATTAAAGAGACAGACAGGGAAAGAGACAGACAGAGATAGAGATAGAGAGGGAGACAGACAGAGACTGGGAGAGAAACTGAGAGACAGTTACTATCCTGGCCAATGCTGGGTACTACAGCTAGTCACTATATCAACCTTTTAACACTTGGTCTGAGAAACAAGGATCTTTGTATTTGATTTATTGGTGAAGATTAGTGATGAGCGAGCACTACCATGCTCTGGTGCTAGGTAGAGATGATAGAACCTCCCAAAGTTCTACTTGGTTCGTGTTCGCCGACTTTTACCTGTGTTCGCCGAACAGTTTACACACATGTCTAAACCCTATTTAATTCAATGGGAAGCAAAAACAAAAGCATAGAGAATAACTTTAGGGGGACCAAAGGTTGCCAAAACAGCTCAAAACGCTATATAGTGCAGCCACATAACCGAACTTTGCCGCATTTGGAGAAAATTGTTTGTGAATCCAAGCCTGAGCCACAAGAGCCTATGTGTGTACTGAAATTGAAGTTGGTAAACCTTTTTCGAAAAAGTTTGTTCATCTCTAGTGCTTGGTACTCGTAATGGTTGAACACTGAACCTCAAATCTGTTACCCATTCAGCATAGGGTTAACTAATATAAACACAAATTGCCAAAAGTAAAAAGAGGTGCCCTAACTAAAGACCATTAACAATTCACTTTTATTAATTTAAATAAATGACCAAATTAAATGAGCGGATATTAGGGGGAAGTGTTCAATTTGATAATCTCAGAAAATAGTGGACCACTAGGCTGCGGACCACTGGTTCATCATCAATTCTTATGTATATATTAGATTAATCCTACCCTAAATTTGCTAGTTAAAAGCATTTCAGCTATTAGCTTCCCTGACATGTTTCACCGTGACTGGCTTGGTCAGGGGACTGAGCCAAAATCAAGATAGCTGCACCTCTTAAAGGCTAGGTTGTGATGTCACTGAGAGGTTGGACAAATCGGTAAAGAAGAGAAGATGCCTTCTGTTCAATCAAATGTAAAGGCATATAAGAATAGTGCTCCATTCATCAATCAATCTCCCATGATCAATTCCCATTGGTCTCATATACGCCCAGTACTTCGTTCATCAGAAAATGACCACCAATGATATTAGTTTATACTCACTTGTAACGAACACTTGGACGCTTGACTAGGCTCGACTCGTGTACCGAGTGTGATGCCCTGGACTAGTCAGATCGTCCCAGGTAGTCCCATGCACACACACACACCCTCCCCTTAGAAAGGTGACAGCAGCCAAACTACAAACCTTTGTCACACCCTCCGGGTTTGATGTCCACACCAGGGGGCAGAGCCAGGCGGTTGGCTCCGCCTACCGAGGAGTTCACAGGCTCGGATGTGGGAAAAGAGTTGAGTTTAGAGTTGAGTCTTGACAGAGAGTGAGGAGAGTCAAGTTCAAGGGCAGACCTGTGCCCAGGCCTGCCAAAGACTACACTTGGTGTCTGGGTTGGAGCCCAGGCACCACTGGCAAAGAGGCAGACGGTGGTGGCCGCCTGCAGGAGCTGGGATTACAGCCGGTGGAACCGTAGGGACCGGGGTCGGGCGAGGGCCCACCGGTACCGAACCGGGGAACCGATTGGAAACCGGAGCACCAGGAGGAGCACTCAGACCCAGTACGAGGCCCTGAAACCACTAGGCTAAGTCAAATCAACTGATTGAGGACTGGACTTTAGGACCTTTCCCACACAAGACCCGACTGAAGACAACAGCCCAACCATTAGGGTAAAGCCACCGCCAAGGCATAGAGACCCAAGGGGCCAGCGTCTGCAGTCAAACATGGCTCTCCTGACACCCAGCAAGCCGGGAAGCGGACTACCGTTGAATAGGCATAGGAGTCATAATGTCTACACTAAAGAGGTGCAGGAGAAAGGTGGAAACCACCAACCTGTTAAGGGAAAGCTGCAGCCGGCTGCGGGCACCATTCATCATCTCGATTGGTTTACCAGAGACTCCAGTGTGTTGTATCATAGTGAGTACACCAGTGCCTTCGGGCCTTGCACCGCGCCGCACCGCACCAGCACCGAGCAGGCATCCATCCCCTCGCCACAGCACCTCCCTCGGGCCCCCGGGACCATCATCCCCCTACCCACGGAGGGGGTCAACACCAAGCTTTTCAACACCGTCCCCAGGAGCCTAGTCAACGGCAGCGGTGGTGTCTATCCATTCACCACAACCCGTGGGTGGCGTCACGAACTTAAATCTCCTACAAAGCACAGCGGCGTCGGCCATGGATCTCCCAACGAAGTCCCTACGTGTAGCGCCAATCCCCTTTCAGAGCAACGTGACCCCCCAGGTCCGTGGAAGAGTTTGAGCCACCCACCGACGAGCACGGATCCGAGCGGCTCGGCAGCCAGCCTAGCCCCGGGGCGGTATACGAGTATAATGGAAGTTAATGGCAGACACAAGCATTTTTATGGAAGATGATCAGGAAACATGCTCAAAATCCCCATTGGCCTACATTATACTTGGTACTTGGAACAAACTAGCAGGGGGGAGCTGGAGTACCGAGAATGTGCTAGGTAGCAAATCTCCACTAGATGGCAATAGTCTCCCTAATGGAAGGAGCAGATGGTTGTATGGGCTGCGGTCAGAGCCAGGAGAGTCACGTGGTACCAGGGGTGAGATGGAGACAGAGTCAATAGAGAGAGCCAAGTCAGAAACCAAGAGAGAACATCAAAGACCGGAGGAGCATGGAAAACAAATTTAAATCAAGCCAGGTCGGGAGCCGGGAGAGCGGATAATAGCAGGGAGCACAGGGAGACAGAACAACAGAGGAGGGAGGATGGGTGCCAGAGAGGACGGGAGGCAAGGAGCACAGACATAGTCAGGACAGGAGACAGGATAAAAACCACTTACAGGGATCAGCGACACACTGTAGAGCAGAATTATAGCTGGCGCCGCAGAAACGGAAATGCCCCATAGATAAGTCGCTGTGATCTTGGAAACGAGGCATGGAGGTGAGGGTGGCCCCTCCCCACGGCCACACTCCATTTAACACTGACCGCTGTGAGTCATGACAGTACCCCCTTCTTGGGGGGGGCCAACAGACCACCAGGTTTCTCAGGAAACCTCCGATAAGCCCTAATCAGCTGATCGGCTCGCACAGAGCATAACAGTACCCAAGATCTATCTTCAAACCCATAACCCCTCCAATAAATCAATTACTGGAGGGAATTACAAACCCCTTTGGAGTCAATAAAACGTTGAACCTCATACACCGTCTCACCATCCTCCAGAACAGGCGGAGACGGAGAGTCCAACACCGAGGGGACAAAAGATTTGAGAAAAGATTCATGAAAAGTGTTGAGGATGCGGAGAGACTGAGGAAGCCACATATGAAAAGTAACAGGGTTGACCACCTCAATAATCTCATAAGGACCAATAACCTTAGGATCTAGTTTGGTAGATGAGACTTTAAGCCTGATATTCCTGATGGATACACCTTATCACGCACCTGAAAAACTGGCCCACGAAACATCTCCTATCAGCATTGCATTTCTTTTAACCCTGAGCTACCCCACGTTTCTGCTGCACCTCCATCCAAACTTCCCCCAGATGCCGAATAACTGAATCAACCCCCGGACATCCAGATTCCAACCTGGAAAATTCCCCAAAATGAGGGTGGAACCCATAAATACAAAAGAAAGGGGACGTGACTGATTGACACAGCTATTAAAAGCAAATTCTGCAAGAGGCAAAGAGGAGCACCAATCATCCTGCTGGGCACTCACCAAACAACGCTGGATCTGTTCCAGGGTTTGATTGGTCCATTCCGTATGCCCAGTGGACTCCGAATGGTAGGTCGAAGCGAAGGCCAAATAAATCCCCAACCTTTTGAAGAAGGCCCTTCAGAACCTGGAAACAAACTGCACCCCTCTATCGGACACGATACTCCGAGGAACCGCGTTGGGCAAGCCAGATAGGGGACAAATGCGCCTGCTTACTAAACCAATCAATCATCACCCACATGACAGTCATACCATTAGAGACAGGGAGGTTCGTAATGAAATCTATGGACAGATGGGTCCATGGTCTTTCAGGAACTGGCAGAGGAACCAGTTCCCCAGCCGGTCGATTACAACAAAGTTTGGCACGCACACACGTGACACAGGCAGAAATGAAATGAGCCACATCTGAGTACATACAAGGCCACCAAAAGAGACGTGCAACAGCCCTACGAGTGGTTGAGATACCGGGGTGTCCACAAAGTACTGACTCATGGAATTCTTGAAGCACCCGCAACCTGAGATGCACCAGAACAAATAATTTAGAGTCCAGTACAGCAGAAGGTGCTGACAACTGAGCCCCATGCATCTCAGTCTCCAGTTCAGAGGTGAAGACTGTGACCACCACCCCCTGAGGAAGAATGAAGGAGTGTGGCTCAGAAAGAGACACAGGGTCCCAACTACAGGACAGAGCATCTGCCTTGACATTTTTGGACCCAGGTCAAAAGGTAATCGAAAAATTTAAATCTAGAAAAAAACAACAACCACCTAGCTTGTCGCAGGGTCAACCGCTTAGCAGATTCAATATACGCCAGGTTTTTGTGACCAGTCACCACTGTAATACAATGAACTGCACCCTCCAGAAATGCCTCCATTCTTCAAATGCCAACTTGACTGCCAACAATTTAATTCCCAGTTACTAACATCATACCGTGTTTTTCCTAAAATAAGAAACTGTGTTATACTTTTTTTGCCCCCCCCCAAAAAAGCACTATGGCTTATTTTTGGAGGAGGTCTTATTCTTGGAGAAACATGGCTGGGGGTAACTTTACACCCCCAAAAAAGCAGACCCCCACTTCCAAGTAGACTCATACTTACCAGACCCAGACATCTGCATGGCTCCCAGGTCCTCCTGTGATCTCCGGTGGGTGCTCCCAGCAGGTATGCTGCATGCCGTCCTCCCCTGCTTCTTGCCGACACGCTCACACACAGCATATCACACACACAGCATATCACACACAGCAGATCACACACAGACTCACTCACTCACTCACTCATCACATCCAGCATTACACAATGCTTCCGGCTGCAGGGAATGATGGGAGGAAGTCACATGTCCACAGGTCCTGTAAGCTAGCATTGTGACAGGTCCTTTGCGCTGCACCGCACAGCATGTCAGGATTCTGCCGGTGAGAAGAAATCTGTATCGCTGGATGTGGTGAGTGTGTATGTGATATGATTGTGTGTGTGATTCGATGTTTGTGTGTGAGAACGGATGTGTGCAGGGCTGCAATCACTGCAGGTCCTCTGGTTGGCATCTGGGGAGCAGGATTGCAGGGTGCTCACTGTATATAATGAAGTGTCCTGCAGTATCTTTAACTTTTTTAGCCGCACAGACACATCATTATTGAGCCTAGTCTAGGGCTTATTTTTGGGGGAGGGCTTATATTTAAGCCTTGCTCCAAAAATGCTGAAAATCCCTGCTAGGTCTTATTTTTGGGTGAGGTCTTATTTTTGGAAAAACACGGTAGTTTTTCTCTGCCGGAGAATTTTTTTGGGAAAAAAAAGCAAAAGGCTGCAGATTAGTTAGGGTGGTAGGTTCCTGAGATAAAAACGGCCCCTACCCCCACCTCAGAAGTGTCCACCTCAACGATAAAAGGCCTCAAGAGATCAGGCTGAACCAGAGCTGGGGCTGACATGAAATGTTTTTTCAACTCAAGAAAGGCCTGAACAGCAGCTGGTGACCAGTCGCACCATTACAGGTAAGATCAGTTAATGGTTTAACGATTTGCGAGAACCCTTTAATGAATTTTCTATAATAACGAATCCCAAAAAAAGTTGCAACGTCTTGAGATCCCTGGGTTGAACCCAGTCAACAATGACTTGCACCTTACTGGAGTCCATCTTGAACCCAACACTTGATAAAAGGAACCCCAGAAATGAGATTTCCTGCACAGAAAAAATGCATTTTTCAAACTTAACAAACAATGAATTATCCCACAGTCTATGAAGCACAGAACGAACATTTTCAATATGAGATTCTTTATCAGTAAATAAGATCAAGATGTCATTGAAATATATGACTACAAATCATCCAATAATATCAGAAAAGACATCATTCATGAAGTTTTGAAAAATGACAGGCGTGTTTGTCAATCCGACGGGCATAACCAAATTCTCAAATAAACCTTCAGACGTGAGAAAGGCCATCTTCCACTCATCCCCCTCTCGGATATGGATAAGATTATTTGCTCCCCTAAGACCAAGTTTAGAAAACCAACTAACCCCAGAAAGTAGATCAGGGATGAGTGGAAGCGGATACGTATTCTTAACTGTAATCTTATTAAATTCTCTAAAAACAAAGAAAAATCCTGCCGCCACCGGAGAAGAGGAAGGACGGATAAAGGGGGTTTTACATGCTACGATATCGTTAATGTTTTATCGTCGGGGTCACGTTGTTAGTGACGCACATCCGGCATCATTAACGATATCGCAGCGTGTGACACTTACCAGCGACTTTAAGCGACCTCAAAAATGGTGAAAATCATTCACCATGGAGAGGATGTCCCAAAACCAAAAATTGGTAATGGTTGATTATCGATGTTGTTCCTCGTTCCTGCGGCAGCACACATCGCTGTGTGTGACACCGCAGGAGCGAGGAACATCTCCTTACCTGCCACCGGCCGCAATGCGGAAGGAAGGAGGTGGGCGGGATGTTACGTCCCTCTCATCACCGCCCTTCCACTTTGATTGGCCGGCCACTTAGTGATGTCGCGGTGACGTCGCTGTGATGCCGAACGTACCTCCTCCTTGAGGGAGGGATTGTTGGGCAGTCACAGCGACGCCACCGACCAGGTAAGTGCGTGTGACGCTGCCGTAGCGATAATGTTCGCTATGGCAGCGAACCCACGATGTCGCACACACGACGGGGGCAGGTGCTTACACGCTCGATATCGCTAGCAATTGCTAGCGATGTCGTTGCGTGTAAAGCCCGCTTGAGCCCTTTAGGTAGGCTCTCGGAAATGTATGTTTTCATAGCGGTCTGCTCAGGATCCAAAAGATTATATAAACGGGCTTTAGGCAATTTGAGATATAAACGGGCTTTAGGCAATTTGAGGTTTAGCATAAAGGTAATAGCACAGTCATAGGCAGGGGCATAACGATCGCGGTCGCAGAGGTCGCCACTGCGACCGGGCCCGCAGGGTTATAGGGGCCCGGCAGCCGCTCTGCAGAGCCGGCTGCCGGGCCCCTATGTGTAGTGCCACTATGTAGTGGCCGACTGCGCGACCGTTAGGGGGCCGGCCTGTGAGTCAGGGGGGCCCAGTGTCTGCAGGGGGGCCCCTGACCTGGAGAGGCCACCAGGCGTTGTGATGAGATGAGGAGATTCTGCACGGCAGACGGAATTCATCCCTACCAGGACCTGCGATGATGTCACGCCCATGTGACTGTGTGGGAGGAGACACAGGATGCCGGGGAGAAAGCAGGAGAAGATACTTCAAACACATGAGTGGTAATGAGAAAAGAGGGGACATGAGGGGAGGGGCTGCAGGGTGAGTGGGATATGAGGGCTGCAGACTGTGACAGAAGCATGTGAAGGGTGCACAGTGTTTGAGAGGGGTAAGTTGGGGTACGGGCAGGGTGAGATATGTGGGTCAGGGTGTGTGTGTGATAAGGGGGTGCAGGCTGTATAGGGAGCAGGGTGTGTGACATATGGGGGCAGGGGCATAACTACCGCAGTCGCAGGGGTCAGAAGGAGCTGAGAGGTACTTGTTTTTTTATTTTGCTGGCTGCATGACACATATAGGCCCGGGGAAGCTGCCTGCATGATACATGGAGGCCCTGGTGGGGCTGGCTGGCAGGCTGCATTACACATAGAAGCCCTGGGGGCTGGCTGCATGACACATGGAGGCCCTGGGGGGGCTGGCTGCATGACACATGGAGGCCCTGGGGGGGCTGGCTGCATGACACATGGAGGCCCTGGGGGGCTGGCTGCATGACACATGGAGGCCCTGGGGGTTCTGGCTGCATGACACATGGAGGCCCTGGGGGCTGGCTGCATGACACAGGGAGGCCCTGGGGGGGCTGGCTGCATGACACATGGAGGCCCTGGGGGGGGCTGGCTGCATGACACATGGAGGCCCTGGGGGGCTGGCTGCATGACACCTGGGGGGGGGGGCTGGCTGCATGACACATGGAGGCCCTGGGGGTTCTGGCTGCATGACACATGGAGGCCCTGGGGGCTGGCTTCATGACACAGGGAGGCCCTGGGGGGGCTGGCTGCATGACACATGGAGGCCCTGGGGGGGGCTGGCTGCATGACACATGGAGGCCCTGGGGGGGATGGCTGCATGACACATGGAGGCCCTGGGGGGGCTGGCTGCATGACACCTGGGGGGGGCTGGCTGCATGACACATGGAGGCCCTGGGGGGCTGGCTGCATGACACATGGAGGCCCTGGGGGGGCCGGCTGCATGACACATGGAGGTCCTGGGGAAGCTGGCTGCATGACACATGGAGGCCCTGGGGGGGGCTGGCAGCATGACACATGGAGACCCTGGGGGGGCTGGCTGCATGACACATAGAGGCCCTGGGGGGGGCTGGCTGCATGACGCATAGAGGCCCTGGGGGGGCTGGCTGCATGACGCATAGAGGCCCTGGGGGGGCTGGCTGCATGACACATATAGGCCCGGGGGAAGCTGGCTGCATTACACATGGAGGCCCTGGTGGGGCTGGCTGCATGACACCTGGTGGGGCTGGCTGCATGACACCTGGTGGGGCTGGCTGCATGACACCTGGTGGGGCTGGCTGCATGACACCTGGTGGGGCTGGCTGCATGACACATGGAGGCCCTGGTGGGACTGGCTGCATAATACATGGAGGCCTGGGGGTGCTGGCTGCATGATACATGGAGGTCTATGGGACTGCATAATAAACATGAAGGACACCTTATACATAGACTATAGCAGCGCATTATACATGGAGGTCTATGGGGCTGCATTATAATACATATAGGACTATGGGGGCTACATTATAATATATGGAGGACTATGGAGGCTACCTTACACATGGTCTGTGGGGGTGCATTATAAAGCATGGGGGACTGTGGTGCAGTATAAAATATGGAGAACTATGGGAAATGCATTATAATGCATGGAGGACTATGTAGCTGCATTCTAATATATAAAGGGTTATGTGGGACCCTTTATACTATATGGAAGGCTATGTGGGGGCCATTATAGTATTTGGAGAACTATATATGAGGGAGGAAAAAGATACAAGTATGGGATGGGAATGTTTTGTGCTGAGGGAAAAGGGCTCTTTCCCATGCTCCGCTATACATCTCTCAGCACCCAGCTTTCCCATGCTCTGCTATACATCTCTCAGCACCCAGCTTTCCCATGCTCTGCTATACATCTCTCAGCACCCATCTTTCCCATGCTCTGCTATACATCTCTCAGCACCCAGCTTTCCCATGCTCTGCTATACATCTCTCAGCACCCAGCTTTCCCATGCTCTGCTATACATCTCTCAGCACCCAGCTTTCCCATGCTCTGCTGTACATCTCTCAGCACCCAGCTTTCCCATGCTCTGCTATACATCTCTCAGCACCCCGCTTTCCCATGCTCCGCTATACATCTCTCAGCACCCAGCTTTCCCATGCTCTGCTATACATCTCTCAGCACCCAGCTTTCCCATGCTCTGCTATACATCTCTCAGCACCCAGCTTTCCCATGCTCTGCTATACATCTCTCAGCACCCAGCTTTCCCATGCTCTGATATGGGAAAGCTGGGTGCTGAGGGAAAGATGTATAGCAGAACATGGGAAAGCTGGGTGCTGATAGAGGGATTTTAGATCATGGGAAACCTGGGTGCTGTGGGTAAAAGCCAAGTGTCAGCATCATTATCCCGTACCCTAAGTGTTGTGTACATGGAGGGGGGCCCCGGTCCAAAGTTTGCACCAGGGCCCATCAAACTCTAGTTACGCCACTGGTCATAGGGGTGGTGTGGCGGCAAGACCTTGGCCTCTTTTTTCAGAGAAAACGTCTCCGAAGTTCTTCAGGTATTCCGGAAGACCCTCCGGACTTGCGGAGAAAATATCTACAGATTTAAGACACCCTTTTTGATATTCAGGCCCCATTTGACAATTACCTTCACTGAGTATCCGCTGCTCTTGCTGTCCTCTGGGGCAGATGGTAGTAGCAGTCCCCACAGGTGGAGCGGGCCCCGGGGAGGATCATGAGAGAAGTAGTGATGGCAAGTGCAGATTTTCGGCAGACGCAAAAACAGAATAAAAATACAATAACAGGCGATCAAAACTTTGAATATACCCCATAAAATAACCTTAAAAACATCAACTTAGAGAGCAAAAACAAGCCTTCTTACAGCTCCTTATCCCAAAATTTTAAAGTGGAAAGTAAGCAGGATTTATTATTATTTTTTTTTTTTTTAAGTTTTCAATATTTTGACCCCTTCCACTTATCAATACATTATATGATAAAATAGACAAAGTCATTTAAAAGTACAACTCATCCAGCATAAACAAGCCCTACTACTGCTATATTGACGGAAAAGTAAAAAAGTTATGGCTGTTGGAATAATAAGAGAAAAAAAAACAAAATCACCCTGTCCTTAACCACTTTGTGACCTGGCCATTTTCCATTTTTTAATTTTCCTTTTTTCCTTTCCTTCTTCCAAAAGCCATAACTTTTTTTTATTTTTTCTTAAATATAGACGTATGAAGATTTGTTGTTTTGCAGCACGAGTAGTGTAGTGGAAAATGGAGAAAAAAATCCTAGTGTGGTGAATTAGCAAAAAAAAAGTGCAATTCTACAATGTTTTTTTTATTTACCAAGTTGACTATATGGTAAAACTGACCTGGTATTATGTTTCCCTTAGGTCAGTACCAGTATGTAGATACCAAACATATAGAGTTTTCTTTATTTAATGGATGAAATTAATTCACAAATTTGTAAATAATCAAATTTTGTGCTTGTGTTGCCATTTTCCAAGACCCATTACATTTTAACTTTTAGGGATCTGGAGCTGTGGGACAGTTTATTTTTTGTGCCCTGAGCTGATGTTTTTCTGACACCATTTTTAGGTAGATATACTATTTTGATCGCTTCTTATTGCATTGTGTTGCAATATTGCGGCAAATAAAGAAAAACGTAATGCTGGAATTTTTTTTTTTTTGCTACGCTGTTTACCGATCAGATAAATTTATTTTTATATAGTGATAGATTGGACATTTCTGAATGCAGCTGTATAATAGGAGTATTGTTTTATTTTCAATGCGGCAAAAAGGGAGTGATTTATTATTATTATTATTATTATTATTATTATTATTATTATTAATAATAAAATGGTGACGCCCTGGACCCCAGGGGTCACAGGTAATAACATCTACCACATATACACACACCCCCATCCCCTGTGAGGTCACACACATGTCACCCAAAAGGGAGACCTGATGCCTCCCTCAGGGCAAGTAGAGCACACCAGGTGGGCGGAGTCAGGCGGAAAGTCACGCCCACCGAGGAGACTACTGTCCTGAGGCAGGAAGTTCAAAGAGAGTAGTTTGGGAGTTGACAGTGAGTGGTAGAGAAGCAGCTGTCAGGGACCCGGGTAGGAGCCTGGGCCCCTTAGAGAACGTCAGGCAGGCAGACGGTGGTGGCCATCTGCAGGAGTACCGGTACAGCGACCGGGTCTAGGTTGGAGCCCGCCGGTCCCGAACCGGGGAGTCAACCGTGTACCAGAGCATGAACAGGAGGGTACTGAGACCCCGACCTAGCTTAGAAGCCACTGAGTATAGGCAAATTGACTGATTGCTGGCCGGACCTCACGGGTTAGTCCACACCCGAAGTCCCGAAAGAAGGCAAAAGCCCACCGAGACCGGGTGAGCGCCACCGCCAAGGGCCAAACACCCGACGGGCCAGCGCCTGCGGCAACCAAGGGCTCCTCCGGCAGCTCAACGCCAGGGAGCGGGCCACCACTGCTTAGGCAGGGGAGGCCGAAACACAAACATCTAGAGGTGCACGCGAAAAGGGGGCCACCATCAACCCCACAGGGGACATCAGCAGCCGGCCGCGGGGACCGACCACTACCGAACTTTGGTTTACCAGTGACTCTGAGTGTGAATCAATCGTGAGTACACCAGTGCCATCCAGGCACGACGCTACACCGTGGAAATGGCGCCCTGCACCCCGACGACGACATCACCCCCTTTCCAGTCCCTCACCGGGGGCCCCGGGACACACCGCCCCTACCCACGGAGGGGCTAACATCTCAGCTGCGGCTTCAACACCGATCCCGTACGAGCCCGCCATCACTCCAGCCACAGCGGTGGTGCATCCCCTGTCACCACAACTAATGGGTGGCGTCACGACCCGTTACATGACCATCCAAACCCCACACAGCCTCCCCTTAACAAGAGCGACGTGGCCCCCGGTCCGGAGGCGCTCGTGCCACCGACAACCCGAGCCCGGACCTTGAGCTGCTCGGCCCGAGCAAGCGGAGGAAGCGGCCGGGCCCCTCTCAGGGCGGTACAAAATAATAATAATAATAATTATTATTATAATTATTATTATTTCTATAGCTCCAACATATTCCGTAGTGCTTTACAATTCAGAGGATCATATAAAACATTCATATGTAACAGTTATATAAGATACAATTAAAGCAAAAATAATGCAACCCTGCTAGTAAGAGCTTACAATCTACAGGGTGAGCCATAAATATGGATATACCCTGGGTGGGCCACAAGCATGGATACACCCTACCATTTGTGGCATATTATTTGTACATGGGAGGGACAAAACATTTGAGGGCGGGTGACGCTCATGGCGGCCATCTGCAAAGCCGCCATTTTGAATTCAACTTTACTTTTTTATCAGGGTGTATCCATACTTATGGCCCACCCTGTAGAATTTGGTGAGGTAGGGGTGACACAAGGTACAGGTATTTATTTACAACAACGGTCCAGTCATCTCAAAGAAGTGGGGCATAAGTAAGGGCTGGATGAGCCGGTCACCAGCCAATCTTTGTGATGCTTTTGGGTGCGGTGGAGTTTGACTGAGAATTATGTTCTGAGAAATAGTGAAAGGACTTTGATTAGGGAGTGTGAAAGGCCACCCTAAAAAGATGTGATTTTATGGTGCGTCTGAAGTTGTGTAACTTGTGATTCATCCTAATTTATTTGGGTAAAGCATTCCAGAGGATTGATGCAGCACAGGAGAAGTCTTGGATCCGGGAGTGGGAGGTTCGGATTAGTGTGGATGTTAGCTGAAAGTCGTTTGCAGAGCTTAGAGAACGCTTAGGGTAATCGACAGAGATGAGGGGGAAGATCTAGGGGGTGCCGAACTGTGGAGAGCTTTGTGGGTAAGAACAAGCAATTTAACTTGGATCCTATAATGTATGGGCAGCCAGTGCAATAACTGGCACAGAGCAGAAGCATCTGAGTAACGCTTATCCAGATAGGTGACCCTGGCTGCTAAATTAAGGATGGACTATGGAGGAGAGAGTCTAGTTAGGGGAGGTCAATTAATAGAGAATTGCAGTAGTCAAGGCGGGAGTGGATCAGGGCCACAGTGAGAGTTTTTGTAGTGTCCATAGTGAGAAAGGGGTGGATTCTAGAGATGTTCTTGAGGTGCAAGCGGCAGGAGCGGGCAAGAGATTGCATGTGGGAGGTGAAAAAGAGCTTGGCGTCAAGTATAACACCCAGACAGCGGGCCTGCGGCTTAGGAGTTATCATGGTGCCGTACACTGAGAGGGAGATGTCAGGTTTATGAAGGTTAGAAGATGGAGGGAATAGAAGATATTCAGTTTAAGAAAGGTTAAATTCCAGATAGAGAGCAGACATGATATTGTAAACTGCCATCAGATAGTCCCTGGTGTTCTGTAGTACAGCGGGGGTGAGGTCATGGGATGAGATGTACAGTTGTGTGTCATCAGCATAAAAATGGTACTGGAAGCCAAATTTGCTGATGGTCTGTCCAACTGGAGAAGTGTAGAGTGAGCAGAGGGCCAAGGACTGAACCTTGAGGAACCCCAACAGTAAGAAGAAGAGAAGTGGAGCCAGTAGAGTGATTTGAACTTTTGTGGGTTTTTTTCATATTTTTAAAAATTATTTTTTTTACTTTTAATTGAATTTAAGCTGTGATTGTCCGATCATTTTTGCTGTACAGAAAAGTACATCGGCATCAGTACTGTTCTTACAGTAGAAATCACGATCTCCTATGAATGCCGGCTTCGGGACGGCATTCACAGGAGGATCATAGTGAAATGACTGACAAGTCAACAACACTCTTTTTGTGCAAAACCGAAGCAACATACAGTACAGACCAAACGTTTGGACACACCTTCTCATTCAAAGAGTTTTCTTTATTTTCATGACTCTAAAAATTGTAGATTCACATTGAAGGCATCAAAAGTATGAATTAACACATGTGGAATGAAATACTTAACAAAAAAGTGTGAAACAACTGAAAATATGTCTTATATTCTAGGTTCTTCAAAGTAGCCACCTTTTGCTTTTATTAGTGCTTTGCACACTCTTAGCATTCTCTTGATGAGCTTCAAGAGGTAGTTACTGAAAATGGTTTTCACTTCACAGGTGTGCCCTGTCAGGTTTAATAAGTGGGATTTCTTGCCTTATAAATGGAGTTGGGACCATGAGTTGTGTTGTGCAGAAGTCTGGTGGATACACAGCTGATAGTCCTACTGAATAGATTGTTGGAATTTGTATTATGGCAAGAGAAAAGCAGCTAAGTAAAGAAAAACGAGTGGCCATCATTACTTTAAGAAATGAAGGTCAGTCAGTCCAAAAAAATTGGGAAAACTTTGAAAGTGTCCCCAAGTGCAAAGTCAAAAACCAACAAACGCTACAAAGAAACTGGCTCACATGAGGACCGCCCCAGGAAAGGAAGACCAAGAGTCACCTCTGCTGTGGAGGATAAGTTTATCCGAGTCACCAGCCTCAGAAATCGCAGGTTAACAGCAGCTCAGATTAGAGACCAGGTAAATGGCACACATAGTTCTAGCAGCAGACACATCTCTAGAACAACTGTTAAGAGGAGACTTTGTACAGCAGGCCTTCATGGTAAAATAGCTGCTAGGAAACCACTGCTAAGGACAGGCAACAAGCAGAAGAGACTTGTTTGGGCTAAAGAACACAAGGAATGGACATTTGACCAGTGGAAATCTGTGCTTTGGTCTCATAAGTCCAAATTTGAGATCTTTTGATCCAACCACCGTGTCTTTGTGTGATGCAGAAAAGGTGAACGGATGGACTCTACATGCCTGGTTCCCACCGTGAAGCATGGAGGAGAAGGTGTGATGGTGTGGGCATGCTTTGCTGGTGACACCATTGGGGATTTGTTCAAAATTGATGGCATACTGAACCAGCATGGCTACCACAGCATCTTGCAGCGGCGTGCTATTCTATCCGGTTTGCGTTTAGTTGAACAATCATTTATTTTTCAACAGGACAATTACCCCAAACACTTCTCCAGGCTGTGTAAGGGCTATTTGACTAAGAAGCAGAGTGATGGGATGCTACGCCAGATGACCTGACCTCCACAGTCACCAGACCTGAACCCAATCGAGATGGTTTGGGGTGAGCTGGCCCGCAGAGTAAAGGCAAATGGGCCAATAAGTGCTAAGCATCTCTGGGAACTCCTTCAAGACTGTTGGAAAACCATTTCCAGTGACTACCTCTTGAAGCTCATCAAGAGAATGCCAAGAGTGTGCAAAGCAGTAATCAAAGCAAAAGGTGGCTACTTTGAAGATCCTAGAATATAAGACATATTTTCAGTTGTTTCACACTTGCTTGTCCCCCTGCCATAGAGATAGTTCTGTTTCATATAACTTGTTCTTTTTTTTTTTTTTTTTTTCTTTTTACTGCACTATTCTAAGTCCTGTTGTGTATAAATACGTGACTCTTCAGATTTTGTGTTATACCATGCCTGATGAAGAGACCTGAGTAGTCTCGAAAGCTTGCAATTATTACCATCTTTTCAGTTAGCCATTAAAAGGTATCAACCACTGAGGACTCTCTGTTCTTTTAAACAACTTTTTTGTTAAGTATTTCATTTCACATGTGTTAATTCACAGTTTTGATGCCTTCAATGTGAATCTACAATTTTCAGAGTCATGGAAATGAAGAAAACTCTTTGAATAAGAAGGTGTGTCCAAACTTTTGGTCTGTACTGTAATGCGTATGATAAGTGATACAAAAAATACACCCAGAGAGGCTGTTAATTAGTGACAATTACATCTACTAACACAACAGCCTCGAGAGATATCAGTTTTTTGCAGCAGGAGCAATGCTGGGTAAGACTGTTCTATTGCTTTTACAAATATAATGGTGGATAGAAGAAAAACGGGTATATGCCGCGCTTAAAAACCACTGAGTTGGAAGTAATATGATATTTCTCTTTTATTTACAGCATTCCTACGCGTTTCAGAGACAACAGACCGTCTCCTTCTTCAGGGAAAAAAGAAATCAACTATTGCTTTTACAGTCACTTTATCAATAATTTATTTATTGCACATAAACTCTTGTCTGTAACAGATTGATATATGTTACAGCAATATTTGTACTCAGTGCAATTTTGATATCTCTCGAGGTTCCTGTATCAGTAGATGTAATTGTCACTAATTAACAGCCTCTGTGTGTATTTTTCATGTCACTTATCATACCCATATATGTTGTTTCATTTTTGCACAAAAAGGGTGTTGTTGACTTGTCAGTCATTTTAATATGTTTATTAAAAGTTATATTTTAATCAATACCATAGCTGAGATTTCTCAATATTATATGTAGTTTCCTTTCTTTTGGCATGTTATGGGTTAATATCAGTTTTTCCTTTCCAGCAGCCCCAGTCCCTATATATGCCTTCTACTCCCTGTACAGGGCACTGGCTATACTGATTCCTCATTCTGAGACTTGACCTGGAGATTGAAGGAGCTATTGGAACCCTTTCTGTCTGTTGTGGTGTAAGCAGTGATCCTGGTGCCTTACTGCAGCGAAGAAGTTGGATTTTATCCTTGGTTGATTCCCCTGTTTGTCTTCCTTACTTTGTGTGTTGTGTTAGTGCAGTGGTGGGACTAGTATTCCTTACCTGTCCACTCACTAGCCAGGACTACTGTAGGATCACTCAGGGCTTCAGGGTCCTTCTTGGCGACAGGTGAGAAAACTGTATAGGGGCTGGCTAGAATTGCAGTGGACAGTTGCAGGTAAGTGGAGGAGGTGTCCATTTAACCTCTCACTAGCACTGTGGACCACTGTTGGTAAGGTTCCTGCGTTGTACCCCTTGTTTGTCATGGTAAAACCCTTGTTTGTTGTATGTTTAGCCATATGCCGGACCTTCCTCTAGTCCGTGCATGACATTATAACCATTACATTTTCTGTTGAGCCCATATGGGTCAGGCTGGTGCATTGGTGCACCTGTTGCAGACTCTACCACAAGAGTTGGTGGAGATACGGATGCAGGTGGTGCAACAACTGCAGGATATGGTGGGTCTGCTTGTCACAGCTCTGACAAAGCCTTAACCTAAGGTTGCCCACCTGATTTTCTGGGGGCGTAACACGTTCTGGGTTTTTGAGGGAGATTGCAAATTATTCTTTAAGCTATCAAAAACAAAAAATCACTTGGAGTGAAGGGGTTAATATAAGTATAACAGTGAGAAAAAGGGTAATACCAAAGTGACAAGTGTTTGGAGCTAAAAAAGATTGAGGTGTGTATAAGGAATATGCCAGCAACAACACAAAAAAATGTGTATCGAAATCTCCAACAATATATAAAGTGACAAGTACTTTGGACTATATTTACTCTGAGTAACTTCGATGATAGAATGGTGCTGTGTGCTATAAAGCTGAGGTAGATATAGAATGTATATAGAAGCAGAATAAAGATAAGTATTATATTCAGGGAAATGGTAACAAGCCAAACATTAAGGGCTAATAGAAAGCTGCATCTGCATTGAACAGAACTATATAAGTAGCATAATAGTAACAGTTCAGATATAGCTATTAACTTACAGGAATAGGATTGTGTGGGTCAGTTCCCGCCGCCCCAACGCACGTTTCGTGACAACTTCCTCAGGACAATGCTACTTATATACTAGCACTTTGTTACTTTTAGACACATCCAAGAACCTGCAATACTTGGCCAAGCACTAAGCATATCCGAGCATCCCAATACTCAACAGAGCATCGAGAATTGGCGAGCAGGATTGCTCATTATTATCTTTTATGTTCCATTTCCTATAGACTTTAATGCTAAGAAAAATTGATTTATTTGCTATCAATTTTTGAGGGCTGAAAAAAAGTTGGGCAGACTACATTTTTTGATCCAGCTTAAAACCAGATTGGATATGGAAAGGAAGCAATGAAAATCACTTTAGGATACTTCACTTCCCATTCAAATGAAATAGTTTTGTTTTGTACTGGAATGTTTTATTAACATTTTTGTGATCCCAAAATGGATCTAAAACCAGAAAAAACTACTGGACATGTTGAGGCGATGAGTCCCTCTCCAACCCTGGGCCTGTATTCATTTACTCTATGTCAAATAGCGTCATGTAGGTTGCTTGGCTGTCTTTGTTCTTCTCAGCTGGGGGTGACTCCAATAGACAGGCCTGTGGGAGACAATGGAGCCATGAGCTTCTTGAGACTTCTCTATAAATTGCCACTACTCAAAAGTGGGTGTGAACCCTTCCCCCTCCAGGGGTGGATCTACAGGCACTGGAAAACAGACTGATAGTGGACCAGTCAGTTGGGTGTGGGCTGAGGTTCGAGCAGCTGGGATCTTCGCTTAGGCAAGACCATCTTGGACCCGTGAAGATAAGTTTTTGAGCACCTTCTTTCCTTTTATGCAGACTATGGGACATCCAACCATGTAAAGTAGCCAGGTCAGAACAATTTTGCATCTTCTAACATAAAAGAAAGAACTCATACATTTTGGATATCTTGCTTTACAAAAGTTTACATCTCTATGAGTAGCAACGTTATGTTGCACGATGTGTAATAACTTGCCGGGAACCAGCAGGCCCATGTAAGGTCTTAGTTTTTGGAAACCCAGTAACAGTTTTAAGTCTTAATCCCATCTATAGTATCTTCCTGAATGTGAAGAATGAGACAATTTTAGCTTCTGCCTCACAAAATGTTCCTATTTTCTTCCAGATACTAAAGTATCGTGTGTCATCAGTAAGAGACTTGCAAATGAACATGAAGTTCTGTCTGTGCAATTCATCAACAAAGGATGTGTGAGGAGCCTTCCTGATTGCTAATATTAGCGGTTGTTTAAATATAAAACAGGAACTTGTGAAAATATTCTCAGAAATTAGAAAAGAAAAGTGGTGCGATAACTCCATTAACTAATTAGGGTGTCATGTTATTAAGCATTGGATTACTAATTGGATGTTTAAAAATGAAAATATAGAAGAAATGAAGAGAGAAAAATTACCCGGTCTTGAAACGATAAGAAAATTTCTTCTTGATGAGTGTATAAAAATCAAGTTCTTCCGAGAAAATGGTCCAATTAAAGCATATTTGGAAATTCAACCCTGAGTAGTCAGTGATGTTCATTTTGCTTGGCTACATAAGAAAGTTTTGCTAATTTTTCGAGTTTCAAAGATATGCAAAAACATATTCCCTACCAGACTAAATTCCACATCATGGTCACCGGAAACGGTGCAACACCAACTAAATCAGGGCTATGCTTTGGTACATTGAAAATAGAATACAGTAAAGTCCCGTTTACACACAACGATATTGCTAACGATATGTCATCGGGGTCATGGAATTCGTGACGCACATCTGGCGTTAACGACGTCGTTGCGTGTAACTGTTAACGATCAAAAATACTCACCTAATCATTGATCGTTGATCGTTCGTTTTCAAAATCTCGTTGGTCGTTGTGGACGTAGGTTGTTCGTCGTTCCTGAGCACACATCACTATGTATGACATTCCGGGAACGACGAACAACAGCTTACCTGCGTCCTCCGGAAACGAGGTGGGCGTGTCGATAATGCAGCTGGTCTCCGCCCCTCCACTTCTATTGGTCGGCCGCTGTGTGACGTCGCTGTGACGGCGCACAAACTTCCCCCTTAACAAAGAGGTTGTTCGCCGGCCACAGCAACGTCGCTAGGAAGGTAAGTATGTGTGACGGGTGTTAGCGATATTGTGTGACATGGGCAGCGATTTGCCCGTGACGCACAAATGACAGGGGCAGGTACGCTCGCTAGCGATATTGCTAGCGGTATCGTAGCGTGTAAAGCCCCCTTTAGTGTTATGTCTCATCTGGTGAGATGAATTCTTGAGGCTTTGGACCGAATGAAGAGTTTACCTCCATTGACAGATGACGTTAAAGCAGCAAGATGGACAGGCTGATGCAATGATTGAAGCTGTAATGGCTGGATGACAACTGAAAGAGTAAAGTAATAAACCACGGAGACTTAGGAGAAGGAGACCAATGAAGTATACTCAGAAATATTGCACAGGAGGGATGACTTTAATTATGGCAGAGCCCAGTGAAGCAGCAGAGCTGGGTAAAACAGGTGACTTTCTGCAGTAATGTTGCATAGCTCAGCAAAACAGAAGGGTATAGTATATCACGTCACACACTTTTGATTTACTAATGCCTATCAATGCAGTATAGCCGAGTACATCAGAAGTCAACTTGGTACAGCAGAGTGGAAAAGAGCAGCAGAGTTGGAAATTCCAGAGAGCATATTGATATAGCAGACTGGAACAGAGCAGCAGAGCTAAATATGATAGCTGGCACCTTGGAACAGCACACCGGAATAGAGCAGAAGAGCTGGATATGTCAAGCCCAACATTGGTTGTATGGAAAAATAGGAGATAATACTGGCATGTGTTGTATGTACACCACTCTGTATAGGGAGGCTGGGCAAAGTAAACATGAGTTCTTTGGAAACTTGGAGGATTAAATCAGGGCACAGTTAACCAGCAGTCTCCAGCAACACACAGCTAGATAACACTGTTCCAGTAGATTGAAGGCTTTAACAATATTTACACAGGCTTCCATGATAACATACATGACAGTCTGTTCACAGATTATCTTCTCTCCTTACACAGAGTCTTTCTCCTTACAATCTGGATGTACACAGAACAGAACACTGTACCTTATCATTGCAGTGAGGTGAGGAGGAAGGGTGAATCCTAAGCTGTTCACTCTATCATTCTGCTGCACAACAGTTTGCTTTTGAACTATCCTGAGTTGTTCTCCACTCCTGGCAGTCTCTGTCCTGAACTGGCAGATCTCTGTACACTTTTCTCAGGATACATACACTACACTTTCTGAGTACTGTTCTCTTTCCTTTTGCAGAGGCAAATACACACTCCCTGCTTCCAGTATCACCTGGGTCACTGTTGGATACTTCATGTATGCTGCTGCAGGCTTAACTACACAGTTGCTGGATGATTTTAGATCATCCTCCGTGTTACAAATGGATGCCAACTCTGACAACTAAGCATCACAGAAGAATATCTGGACACTTGCTGGGGCAACTATTCTTAATTATGCCAGACGTACTCTTTCTTTGTTTAGTAAGAAAAGGGACATGGGCTATTTCTCCATGTGAGACTGTCTAATGCCACTTTTTGTATGCTAATTTGTGGAATTCCTTCTGATTATGGATTTATTAGCCTCATGGGATGTATTAGTCTGCATCATTTTGAGGACAAGTATGAAGTCTCATTAAACTAGTGAACAATGAGGGAATAGCCATGTCTATCTCCCCAGAACCCTGTGGGACACAATGCCCTTAAATTGGAATTAAGGAGTATAAAACATGGCCTGCTCTTGTCATTCTACAGATCTTCAGTTTAGGGACCATGGTAACAGCTGGAAGATTACAGAACAGCTTGAGTACTCAGCACAGAGCCCACAAATTAATTTGGAGAGCTCAGGTTGGAACAATCCTGTCACCTGGCCACATACATCACTGTGCTCAGTTTGCTTCCGAAGCTTGCCACTATCTCCTCTCAGTGGCTGCCCACCAAAAGTGGAATGCTGCTGGCTTGGGTACTAGCTCTGGATGCTCTGAAGTCACATAGGTTTTAATCCCCGGTGAGCCAGTAACAGGATGGTGTCACTTGCACCATCTCATTTCATTGATGGGAATGTACTATATGCTGTTGTCTCTTGGTAACCTAATAAAGTCTTACTAAAGTGTGGTACCTCTACCCTGTGTTGTCTGAGTAGTGTTCTTCCCACTTGAAGGAGTATTTGCATTCAATAGAATGAGATTCAGTCAATGTGGTCTTTATAAAAACAGTCAGGCAATCAGACAAGAGCACACCCCATGACTCTACAACTGGTGGCTGTAGTGGAACATTACTCAGTCTGGCCGATCAGGGCAGCTGGAGGGGACTGGTGTTCATAGACACTGCCCAAGGGCTTCTCAACCAGGCAGACATATAGACATACACAGCAGGTTTCTGACACCACCATGTCAAACCCAACAAGCTCGGCTTTGGCAAGAGGACCTGAGTGGATATACAGCCGCGACAAGAATTGGCAACTACAGGAGATGTGCTAGCTTTGACAGATCAAATACCATGCAACCGATACCCAATTGAACTTGATCTAGTAATTGATCCTTTGGGATGCACAGACTGTTGTGGATGATTATGAAAACCCCATCGAGGTTTACATAGAGAAATTAAATTGCTTGCCAGATCAAGAATTCAATGTTAGTCTTGAAACAACAGCTTGGGGCCCGAAGCCTTGAGCAAGTAAAAGGTTGGTGTTGTGGATCCAGGTTTGGGATTTCCAGTTCCCCTACTGCCAGCACCAAATCCTACCTTCATTGTGGTCCACCACCAAGGAAATCTTTGCACTACAGGGATGTGGCAGAATGAGTGCAGAATTGAAGTTGATGAGCGCCTACAAAGTTTTGAGACCATGATGCAGATGCACCAGATGCTCACAGCTTATTGGGTCAATTACCTGTCAAAAAGTTTGACTGGCCAGGCCCAAGAGGCTGTGCAGTTGCTTGGGCCTAGGGACTGCCGGGAATATTGGACTATTAAGGAAACCCTGCTGACCATTTTTACCATATTGACCTTTTTAATCATAACGACAAATCAGATTTAGCATATAGTGATCATGGTAAATAAAAATCCCAAAAAAAATGGAATTGGACTTTTTTTGCAATTTCATCAAACTTGGAGGTTTTTTTTTACCATTTTCAAGTACAATCTGTGGCAAAAAAAAACAAACCCTTATAGGGCTATATTGATAGAAAAATAAAAAAAAGTTATGGCTCTTGGGAGAAGGTGGGAGAAGGGAAGGAAAAAACGAAAAAACGTAAAATCGCCACTTGTTAAAGGGATTAATAACACTCAAAAGCCTAAACATGCAAAAAGCAAATTGTTTGTAAATAAAACTAAATAGGAAGATCCTTTTTTGTTAGCAATTTTTTAGGCATTTCTCAGTACAAAAACAATTGAAAAATAAAAATATGGTGTCAGCCTAAAGTACATTAAGGCTTCAAGCCATATTTCTAAAGTTAGCAATATAGAAATAATTTCTTTGATGCTATTCTTTTCTTCCAGACAATATACTACCGGCACAAGTGCAGAGGTGAAGGGGTTATTATCGGACAGTCGCTAATTTCATTAAGGTGAAAAATCTTGCTAATTATGTTTGCTTTGGGATTCCATAGAGATTATTAATAACAAAAACTGCCCGGTGTAATAAATCTTCTTCCTCGTGTATAGTGTTGATATCACCAAGACTTTGGCTGACATTGAAGATTCAAATTAACCTTAATTGAAATTGCTCAAGCCAAGAAAATAATGCATCCGCTCCTGGTAAGGTTTAGTGATCTGCGGGAAAAAAACATCCAGCTGGTATTAAAGCAAAACTGATCGGACTACACAGTCCTGATGGCAATAATTGTTAGGGTATCTTGATGGCCCAAAAAATTTGTTTTATACTCATTAGATTCAGTAAATATGCTTTAAGTATCACTGTAAAAGACCTCAAGAATACGTTCATCTAAATGCACCAGTAAATGCTACAAGTGCCTCTCAATAAATTAGAATATCTTCAAAAAGTTAACCTCTTTACAGCACGTTGTACTGGATACGTTATGGCTCATGTCAGGATAATCACCACCGGCTGCTGCGGTGAGCCTGTGGCGATCCCAGCACATGTCAGCTGATATGAACAGCTGACATGTCTGCCTTGCAGGTGCAGGTGGATCAACGATCCACCTGCGCCTGTTAACCACTTAGATCGCACTGTCAAAATGTAAAACCACAATGTAAGTGCTGGCAGCGGGTAACACGCACTTACCCGCTTCCATCGGAGGCCCTATGACGTGATTATGGGGAGCCTATGGTTGCCATGATAGCACAGGGTTATCTGATGACTCCTGTCGCTATCATGACTCACTACTTCTTACAGCCAGCAGAGCGCTGTCTGTAACAGAAGAGCAGCATTTCTGCTGATCAGGGCAACATAGTTACATAGGTTGAAAAAAGACCATCTAGTTCAACCTTCCTCCACCAATTCTACATTTTGTCAAAAAGTCACTTATAACCGACAATATTGTGTACTGAGGAAATCCTCCAGCCCTGATATAAAAGCTGTTATAGTATCTGCCATTACTACCTCTTGTGGTAGGGCATTCCACAGTCTGACTGCTCTAACTGTAAAGAACCCTTTCCTATTTAGCTGTCGGAATCGCTTTTCTTCCACTCACAGCGAGTGCCCCCTGGTCCTTAGTATTGTCTTTGGAAGAAATAAGTCATGTGCCAGTCCTTTATATTGACCACACATGTATTTATACATATAAATGAGATCTCCTCTGAGACGTATCTTTTCTAAGCTAAACAAATCTAACTTTTTCCACCTCTCATCATACGGGTGGCCTCCATTCCTCATCATACGGGCGGCCTCCATTCCTTGTAGTAGTCTAGTTGTCGCCTTTCTACTGACTCTAACTTCTGAATGTCCTTTTTAAAATGTGGATCCCAAAACTGGATCCCGTATTCCAGATGTGGCTTTACAAGTGATTTATAGAGGGGTAACAATACGTTGGGATCACGGGATCTAATCTCTCTTTTTATACACCCTAAAATCTTGTTTGGTTTAGCAGCTGCTGCCTGACATTGAGTGCTGCTGCTCAGCTTATTTGTAATGAGAATCCCGAAGTCCTTCTCCTGATCTGTAGTCCCGAGTTTACTTCCATTTAATGTATATGCAGCTATAGGATTACTCCGTCCTAGGTGCATTACTTTACATTTATCAACATTAACTCTCATTTGCCAAGTATCTGCCCATTCTGACATCTTATCCAGATCATTCAGTAATATTGTACTATCAAGGTCAGTTTTTAATATCCTACATAGTTTGGTGTCATCAGCAAAGACTGACACTGTACTATCAATCCCATCCACAAGGTCATTAATAAAGAGATTAAAAATAATCGGTCCTAGCACAGATCCCTGCGGTCCCCACTGCTCCCAGTACAGATCCCTGCGGTCCCCTCTGCTGACTATAGCCCATTTAGAGAATGTACCATTTATGACTACTCTTTGTTTCCTATCTTTTAGCCATTTCCTTACCCAGTTGCATATAGTTTCCCCTAGTTCTTGCTTCTGGAGCTTTAGTATAAGGCTATTATGTGGTGCAGTATCAAATGCCTTTGCAAAGTCCAAATAAATCCCATCAGCTGCATTACCAATATCCAGGTTTGCACTTACCCCCTCATAGAACCCCAACAGGTTGGTTAGACACGATTTATCTTTCATGAATCCATACTGTCTGCCAGTTATTATATTGTTTTCTGCATTATATTTTTGCATGTCATCCCTTAAAATGCCCTCAAAAACTTTGCACACTACTGATGTCAGGCTTACTGGACGGTAGTTGCCTGGATCTACCCTCTTACCTTTCTTAAATATTGGAACCACATCAGCAATCCTCCAATCCTGAGGCACCAACGCTGTTACAAATCAGTCTAAAACAATGAGATACAGTGGTCTGTCGATTATGGAGCTCAACTCCCTCAATATTCGTGGATGAATGCCATCTGGCCCTGGGGATTTGTCAATGTTTAATTTGCTCAGACGCAGGTATACTTCTTCTTGTGTTAAATTAATTATATCAGGTGGTGAACTTTGATTTTTCAGTTGTTGAATGATCCCTGGAACAGTCAGTTCCTTGGTGATGAGAAGTGCCTGTTTAATATCTCTGCCTTTTCTTTGTCCTCTATAACTAACTTGTTATTATATTTTAAGGGGCCAATACTACCCTTTGTTTTCCTTTTGGCATTAATGTGTTCATAAAAGATTTTGGGATTTATTTTAATGTCCTTGGCGATTTTTGTTTCAGTAGCTAATTTTGCTTGTTTGATTTCTTTATTACATTTCCTATTGATATCTTTATACTTTTGAAATGCTATTTCTGTATTCTCAGCCTTCAAGATTTGAAACGCTCTGTTTTCGTTTTATTATACTTTGTACAGTCTTATTTATCCATAGTGGTTTCTTTTTATTCCTGGAAATTTTATTACCAGGTTGTATACGTTTTTTACAGAACTCTAGTAGTATATCCTTAAACTTACCCCATTTATGTTCGGTATCCCCAGTTAGCTCTGCAGCTGTGATCTACAGAAATGAGCAAATGTTCAGACTGCTGACAAACATCTGGGCAAAAATGATATCATTAAAAACATCAGCTGGAGAAGCAAAAATTAAGCCATCACTGAGCCCCAGATTCCAACAAATGAGAACACTATGGGTTGCGGAAAATTGTAAAAAAGTGTGCCACTTTTTTTGGACAAACTTCTGAGTTTTTTTAATCCCTTAGATAAGAGTAAACTTATACATATTTAGTAAAGAAAGTTTATGCTCACCAGTAATGTTCTAATATTTCCATCCGGGTACTATAATGTCGGAGTCCGGTTGCACAGCCGTGGACCAACGGGAAAACTTCATGTAGAAAGAAAGAAAATCCAGTATTTTGTAAAGTAGTAATCCAAAAAGCCTCTCTGGTAAGTAGCCTTTACCTCCAATCACCACCAAATGTAATGTGTGCAGATATGGTGGATGGTAAAAAAAAAATCAGTGTTTTATAAATTGTGATACAAAGTATGTAATTTATTGTATTGTGTGCACATTATGCAATCTCTGGTATGTGGGATGTACAATCCACAAAGCTAAAAAAAGAATAGTAGAGCATATATCCAACATTAAGAGCGGCGTCACACGGTACGATATATCGGGCGATATGTCGTCGAGGTCACGGATTCCGTGACGCACATCCGGCATCGTTAGAGATATCGTAGCGTGTGACAGCTACAATTGACTGTGAACGAGCAAAAATACTCACCTTATCATTGTTCGTTGACACGTTGTTCATTTTCAAAATGTCAGTCCTCCTTCTGTGCTCCGGTTGTTCATCATTCCCGATGCAGCACACGTCGCTCCATGTGACACCCCGGGAATGACGAACACAGCTTCCCTGCGTCCCGCCAGCAATGCGGAAGGAAGGAGGTGGGTGGGATGTTACGTCCCGCTCATCTCCGCCCCTCCGCTTCTATTGGCCGGCCGCTGTGTGACGTCACTGTGATGCTGAACGTCCCTCCCCCTTCAGGAAGAGGATGTTCGCCGCCCACAGCGAGGTCGTCCGGGAGGTAAGTGTGTGTGACGGGGGTTAACGACTTTGTGCGCCACGGGCAACTAATTGCCCGTGATGCACAAACGACTGGGGCGGGTACGATCGCTCGTGTGATCGCCCGATAGATCGTCCAGTGTGACGCCGCCCTAAGGCTATGTTCGCACGTACATGCTGATAATTCTGCAGCGATTTGGCAGTGCAGAAATACTGCTTAATGGATGCAGTGTGTCTGCAGAATAGATGCCAATTTCATGCGCTCTGGACGCTGCCCCCACCATAGACAAAGCGGGAGCAGCATCCAAAGCGCACAAAATAAGTGACATGTTGCTTTTTTGAGCGCAGGGATTTGGATTAAAATTTCTGCATGCAAATCGCTGCGCTCTCAAACGCCACATGCAGATGGATTATGCACAATCTTTATAGATTGTGCAGGGGACGCAGGACGCATGCCTTTACACTGCAGTGCAATACGCAGCATAAAGGCATGAAATACGCACACGTGCGCACACAGCGTAACAGCCATAATGCTTAATATTCAGAAGCAGTGAGACACTTTGTGGAATGTCCCAATTGTAGCCTTGATAATCTAATTTGGTTTGGATTGGAAGAAGTGGATCGAGGTTGTGATTGCAGGAAAAAGCTACTCACCAGAGAGGCATTTTGGATTACTAATTTCAATACAAAGCACCTGAATGGTATGAGCTACAAACATGACACCTTGTTAATTTATTGATACAAAAAGAAAAGTGTATTTCTTTTTTTTTGGGGGGGGGGGGAATTGTACTGCACTTTACTGGTCATCACAGGTAAAATATAATAATGGATGGTATTAACAATAGTTATGTGTTACACCTCATGGCTCCCCAGTTGCAAGGAATGATGTGGTCTCCCATTCCTTGCCTGCCATGAGCCCTCCTGCTCAGCAGCGCCAAAGGTCCAGGAGACTACACAATGTGCAGAGGATAGCTACTCAGGGCAGCAGCAAGAATTTTGTTATCCCTGCATCTTGTGAAGCCACATATCCCGCCTCTATGTCTCAGAGGCAGGAGAATGAGCATGTGCACCACGTGGCAGGTTTTGATTCACCCACTGACATCACATGGCTTGATGACGAGGCTGGTGATGTGGTGAACCCTGATTGGCCGGGCTGGGACGTCATGGATCCCGATTGGGTCAAATCCATCGTCTCCGCCTCGCGCCCGCCTTTGGGTGGAGCTGCGTCTCCTTAAAAGCCCCGCTTTCCAATATGGCGGCGTGCGAACGTCCTCTTTTGTTGGATGACTGGCAGCGTGCTGTACAGGCATTATTGTCTTCTTGTGGGCTTTGCACTTGCTGCTCCAGCGTCGCCTTGTTTTGCAGGTCGTGTCCCTGCCTTCGGTGAGATCCTCGGGACTTCCTCACCTTGTTATTGAAGCACACGTGCGCGGGCACCGCTGTGCTACCCTCGTGCCACGTTTCTGTGACTTCCATTTGGGCACACGTGCATGGGCGCCGCTTTGCTTCTTCGTGCAACAATTGCACCGAGCTGTAAGCCCCGTCCCATACAACCCTCACGGGTTAGGGCAAGCCGGTGTACGCAGATCGTCTGTTACGTAACAGACGATCGTCAGCAACAACCCGCTCACTCTCTAACGACCATAGCAGCGGTCCTCTACACTGCACAGTGGACCTTCACCGGCGGAAGCTGCCTCTTCACCATCTTGGCACGCTTCCCCGGGTCCCCCTATGGTATATACAGTGCCTACAAGTAGTATTCAACCCCCTGCAGATTTAGCAGGTTTACACATTCGGAATTAACTTGGCATTGTGACATTTGGACTGTAGATCAGCCTGGAAGTGTGAAATGCAGCAAAAAAGAATGTCATTTCTTTTTTTTTTTTTATTTTTAAATTGTGAAAAGTTTATTCAGAGGGTCATTTATTATTCAACCCCTCAAACCACCAGAATTCTGTTTGGTTCCCCTAAAGTATTAAGAAGTATTTCAGGCACAAAGAACAATGAGCTTCACATGTTTGGATTAATTATCTCTTTTTCCAGCCTTTTCTGACTAATTAAGACCCTCCTCAAACTTGTGAACAGCACTCATACTTGGTCAACATGGGAAAGACAAAGGAGCATTCCAAGGCCATCAGAGACAAGATCGTGGAGGGTCACAAGGCTGGCAAGGGGTAAAAAACCCTTTCCAAGGAGTTGGGCCTACCTGTCTCCACTGTTGGGAGCATCATCCGGAAGTGGAAGGCTTATGGAACTACTGTTAGCCTTCCACGGCCTGGACAGCCTTTGAAAGTTTCCACCCGTGCCGAGGCCAGGCTTGTCTGAAGAGTCAAGGCTAACCCAAGGACAACAAGGAAGGAGCTCCGGGAAGATCTCATGGCAGTGGGGACATTGGTTTCAGTCAATACCATAAGTAACGTACTCCACCGCAATGGTCTCCGTTCCAGACGAGCCCGTAAGGTACCTTTACTTTCAAAGCGTCATGTCAAGGCTCGTCTACAGTTCGCTCATGATCACTTGGAGGACTCTGAGACAGACTGGTTCAAGGTTCTCTGGTCTGATGAGATCAAGATCGAGATCTTTGGTGCCAACCACACACGTGACGTTTGGAGACTGGATGGCACTGCATACAACCCCAAGAATACCATCCCTACAGTCAAGCATGGTGGTGGCAGCATCATGCTGTGGGGCTGTTTCTCAGCCAAGGGGCCTGGCCATCTGGTCCGCATCCATGGGAAGATGGATAGCACGGCCTACCTGGAGATTTTGGCCAAAAACCTCCGCTCCTTCATCAAGGATCTTAAGATGGGTCGTCATTTCATCTTCCAACAAGACAACGACCCAAAGCACACAGCCAAGAAAACCAAGGCCTGGTTCAAGAGGGAAAAAATCAAGGTGTTGCAGTGGCCTAGTCAGTCTCCTGACCTTAACCCAATTGAAAACTTGTGGAAGGAGCTCAAGATTAAAGTCCACATGAGACACCCAAAGAACCTAGATAACTTGGAGAAGATCTGCATGGAGGAGTGGGCCAAGATAACTCCAGAGACCTGTGCCGGCCTGATCAGGTCTTATAAAAGACGATTATTAGCTGTAATTGCAAACAAGGGTTATTCCACAAAATATTAAACCTAGGGGTTGAATAATAATTGACCCACACTTTTATGTTGAAAATTTATTAAGATTTAACTGAGCAACATAACGTGTTGGTTTGTAAGATTTATGCATCTGTTAATAAACCCTGCTCTTGTTTGAAGTTTGCAGGCTCTAACTTATTTGCATCTTATCAAACCTGCTAAATCTGCAGGGGGTTGAATACTACTTGTAGGCACTGTAAATCTGCAGGGGGTTGAATACTACTTGTAGGCACTATATGTAATATATGAAAGTAGTTATTGTCTTTATTTTCTGGCCAAATATTAAATGACTCAGAAAAAAAACTTTTTTTGTAATATATATTATTGAGATTCTTTAAAGAATATATTTTCAGATACTATATTATTGAGTTAGATTAATCTTTCTACCACTTTAGTGGGATTCTAGGAATCAATGAGTTTTTCATATATATCCGTCATTTTTTTTTTCCTTGTTTCTATTTTTTTTTCAGGTCATACAAATATTTGATTTGTATTGGTTATTGTTTTCCTTATAATTTTATAATCTCTCTAAGTATAGTATTATTATCTAAGGCTATGTGAGCACTAGAAAGTGCCTTTTTCTTAAGAAAAAAACGGACCCTGTGAAAAAATCCCGCATCCGCGTTTTTGTCTCGATTTGCGCGGATTTACCGCAGATTTTCCGCAAGTTGGTCCCCGCGGATTTTTACCATTATCTATGGCAAAAACTGCAGGTACCTGTGGAAAAGAAGTGACATGCTCATGAATTCCACAGCGGAAAATCTGCAGGTAAATCCGCGGGTATAAAAAAACGCAT
Source organism: Anomaloglossus baeobatrachus (assembly GCF_048569485.1). Lineage (NCBI taxonomy): Eukaryota > Metazoa > Chordata > Amphibia > Anura > Aromobatidae > Anomaloglossus > Anomaloglossus baeobatrachus. Next base: position 29,431,988 of record NC_134358.1, on the reverse strand, counting down.
TGTGCGCACAGCATTTTTTCAAACCCATAGGTTTTGCTGGGGAATGACTGCAGCAATGTTAGACACATTTTCTGCAGCAAATCCGCGGCAAAATCCGCAGTAAATCCGCAGCGTGCGCACAGAGCCTAAAGGAGATTTTCAACGCAGTGATTTTCTTTGCCAAAATCATGTGTAATGGATTTATAATGAATTGTTTTCCATTGTGAGCAGTTCTATGTGGTTTTAAATGTTTGTGTCACCATGTGGAAGTAGATTCAGTGAAGGGCGTTTGCCTGAAATATGTGTGAATTTTATTCTGTCCAACATGGAGTTTAAATGGATTAAAGAATTTGCATTTTATGCGGATTTTCTTTCTCTATAAGGCTATGTGCGCACTTTGCATTTTTTTCAAGCGTTTCCGCAGCGTTTTGATCTGCAGCGTTTTAATGCAAAAATGCATGCGTTTTGATTTCCAGGCAAAGTCTATGGAAAATAGGGCTTTCTTGTGCGCACGATGCTTTTAAAAATGCAGCGTTTAAAGGTAGTTTTACACTCTACGACATCGCTAGCAATTGCTAGTGATGTCGAGCGCGAAAGCACCCGACCCCATCGTACATGCAATATCATGTGATCGCTGCCGTAGTGAACATTATCACTACGGCAGCGTCACACGCACATACCTGCTCTGCGACGTCGCTGTGACCGGCGAACCACCTCCTTTCTACGGGGGCGGTTCGTTCAGCGTCACAGCAGCGTCACTGAACCACCGCCCAATAGAAGCGGAGGGGCGGAGATGAGCGGCCGGAACATCCAGCCCACCTCCTTCCTTCCTCATTGCGGGCAGCCGCAGGTAAGGTGAGGTTCCTCGTTCCTGCGGTTTCACACGTAGCGATGTGTGCAGCCGCAGGAGCGACAAACTACTTCGTACACCGAGCAGCAGCGATATTCGAGAATAGGGGGGCATGTCACCGATGAGCGATTTTGACCGTTTTTGCGTCGATTCAAAATCGCTCATAGGTGTCACATGAACGACATCGCTAACGCGGCCGGATGTGCGTCACCAATTCCGTGACCCCAATAACATCGCTTAAGCGATGCCGCAGCGTGTAAAGCGGCCTTTAGTTGCGTAAAATTTGTCAAAAACTCTGCGCTTGAAGAAGCAACATGTTAATTATTTTTGCCGTTTTGGCGGCGTTTTGCTATCATTGAAGTCAATGATAATGATCAAAATGCATCCTAAATCAAATATCTTGTGTTTTTCGTGCTTTTTTGATGCAAAACGCATGCATTTTTGACATTATAGTGAGGTCATGACGTCTCCTTTCACACATATCTCGCCCGACTATAAAAAAAGAGTTCAGAAACAGCAAAATTCAGCGGATCACAGGCGATATGTTGATTAAAAAATCCTCTTTATTTTCATATCATTAAAAATGGATAGACAACATCCACAAAGATAAATTCATCCAACGCGTTTCGACATAACACAGTGTCGTAAGTTCTTATTCATGAATCCATCAATAAGAACTTACGACGAAACGCGTTGGATGAATTTATCTCTGTGGATGTTGTCTATCCATTTTTAATGATATGAAAATAAAGAGGATTTTTTAATCAACATATCGCCTGTGATCCGCTGGATTTTGCTGCTTCTGAATTGGATCCCTGTGCCTAGGATTTCCGTGCTGGATCAGGCGGTCAACTCCTTAAACCTGTGCACTATAGCGGTGAGCTGGAATACGTTCTTTTGAATAAAAAAAGTCAAACAATAATTTTACATTATTTTATACATAAATATTAAATCACAATAATCTTTTTATTAAAATTATCTATTTTGTGTAGGATTTAAAGCATGACATTTTTTTTTCATTTTTTTTCAGTGTTTGAATGTTTAAACTTTATTTAGTAGTGTATTTGTATTGAAAACGCAGCTGACTTTAAGCACAGAAAATGCATGTAAAACGCGGTCAAAACGTGGCAGAAACGCTAGAAAAACGCATGCGTATTTCCTGCGTTTTTGTGGTCAAAACCAAATTTGACATTGACAAGTTCTACCAGAGGATGCGTTCATTTCTGCAAGGTGCTGGACGCAACGTGCGCACATGGCCATAATATTTAGTATCTACGAACTCTTACCGAGCTGAGGCATCATACTGAAACAGCAGTTTTACCATATAGTGAATACTGTGAATAAAATACCCTAAAAACATTGCCTTTTTTTGCATTTTTTCCACACTTGAAAGTTTTTCCCTGTTTTCCAGTACACTATATGGTAAAACTCATGGTTTCATTGAAACGTACAACTCGTCCCACAAAAAAACAAGACCCCCATTTGGCAAGATTGATGGAAAAATAAAAAAGTTACGACTCTCGGATGAAAAGGAGCATAAAAAAACCCCAAAAAAACCCAGAAAATTGCCTGCGGTTGAAGGGGTTAAATTAGGACATACATTTGTCAAAATTATTATACCGAGACATTTGGGTATGTGTTGTTTTCGTTCTGTTGATATCAGTTCCTGTATTTCAGGAAATCGTCATTACACTCTAAGACGATGCTAGCGATGCCGAGCGCGATAGTCCCCGCCCCCGTCGCACATGCGATATCTTGTGATAGCTGCCGTAGCAAACATTATCGCTACAGCAGCTTCACACGCACTTACCTGCCCTGCGTCGTCGCTCTTGCCGGCAAACTGCCTCCTTTCTAAGAGGGCGGGTCGTGCGGCGTCACAGCAACGTCACACGGCAGGCGGCCAATTGAAGTGGAGGGGCGGAGATGAGCGGGACGTAAACATCCCGCCCACCTCCTTCCTTCCGCATAGCCAGTGGAGACAGGTAAGGAGATGTTCCTCGCTCCTGCGGCTTCACACACAGCGATGTGTGCTGCCGCAGGAACGAGGAACAACATTGTATCTCCTATTGGTGCGACATTATGAAAATGTCCGACGCTACACAGATCACCGATTTACGATGCTTTTGCGATCGTTTATCGGCACATCTAGGCTTTATACGTTGCAACGTCGTTACCAGCGCCGGATGTGTGTCACTTTCGATTTGACCCCGACGATATCAAAGTAGCGATGTCGCAACGTACAAAGTACCCCTAAAGGCCCCGTCACACACAGAGATAAATCTTTGGCAGATCTGTGGTTGCAGTGAAATCATGGACATATTGTTCCATTTGTACACAGCCACAAACCTGGCACTGATTGTCCACAATTTCACTGCAACCACAGATCTGCCACAGATCTGCTACAGATCTGCCACAGATCTGCCACAGATCTGCCACAGATCTGCCACAGATTTATCTGTGTATGTGAAAGGGCCATAAGTAGCACTGGCATTGGGTCAAATACTTCATTTATTTATTGTATTGAATTAAAGGTTAAGTTTTAACAATATCCCATACAGTGAGTTTAGTCTCCTTAAAAAGGAGGTGGTTCGCCGGTCACAGCGACGTCGTTAGGCAGGTAAGTACGTGTGACGGGTCCGCACGATTTTGCGCGCCACGGGCAGCGATTTTCCCGTGATGTACAAACGATTGGGGCGGGTTCGCACACTAGCGATATTGGTAACGATATCGCAGCGTGTAAAGCGGCCTTTAGTGTCGGTGTCTGTGATTGCTTATAGACCAGTTCAATGTATGGAAGTGTATAAATAAATAAATAAATAATTAAAAAAAAATAAAATGGGGTTCCCATCATATTTTTGATAACCAGCTTGGGTAAAAAAAAAGACAACTACGGGATGCAACTTCCAGCAATCTACTTTATCGTGGCTGGTTATCCAACATAAAGAGGATTCCATGACATTTTTTCTAATTATTTAGATAAATAATAAAAAAAAAAATGATGTGAGGTCCCCCATTATTTTTGATAACCAGCCAAGGTAAAGCTGACCACTGGGGGCTGGTATTATCAGGGTGGGAAGAGTCATGGTTATTGGTCCATTCCAGCCTGAAAAAAGCAGCCCATTCTTAAAGTTTGATGGGTTTACGTCAATGAAACCTACTTAGAAGGGACATTAATGGCATATTGAAATAATGTCATAAATATTTTACATCAGTATGCAAGTGAGCAACAGGTAAGGCTGTAAATTCAGCGGATTTTTTTAAAAAAAAATTTAGGGGGGGAACTATAAGTTTATGTTGTTACTTCCAGCGTTCTCATTCTCTCTGCAGATTTCTGTGGCTTTCTTTATGTCTTTGTAAGCATTTCTTTAGAAATTACACTTTCTTTTTGGTTCTCCTACAGCCTAAAACCCATCTGAATACTTTCAATGTAATGACATCCCATGCAAACAAATTAACAGAAAAAAAAGTAGTTCTGCATCATTAAGCCGAGTGTATAGTGGGAATTACAGGTTTTCTTCTGATTTCTTTCTACGGTGCCGAAAGAACAGTTGATGTTGGCCAATGCAAATTCTAAGCATCTGTTATCATAATGACAGAGCTGCCTTAATCGAGGTTATATACCCAGCAGAGACATTTGATCTCATTTTTTTTCACAAAAGGTTATAAAAATATAACATTTTTGAAAATTACTGCAATTGATTTTAAGTGTTTGGGGAAAATGTCCAGTTCCAGGTCTGATTGCACTTAATGTTCATTTCTTTTCTATTTCTTTTTTAGCACAATTTAGTTGCCGATTATATGTTGAGAGACCCACCTTGTGCCAAATCTTTGACAAGGAGATCAGAAGCAAAAAAGTACATTTACAGTATGTATAGGAGCTATATTTGGGGATATATATATATATATATATATATATACTGTACATTATGCAAAGTACCGGGACACCTCCACATCCAACCTACACAAGCTTTCCTAAGTCATAATCTACATCCATATACATTAGTATGAATCCACCCCTCTGCAGATATAACAGCTCTCACTCTTCTGGAAAGGATTTCTATAGTATTTTAGTGAAAATTCTCCCTAGCGACATAACATGCGATGAAACGCACGTCGGGATCAGGACTAATTGGCCTAGTAGCAGGTAACATTTATACATCCTAAATTTGATTACTGCCATTGCCACCACTGTTGGTTCTTTATCAGCATGATATATACCCCCTTTTACACGCATTTAACAACTTTTTTGCTGATTATTTCACCACAATACTAGAACATGTGCCAAAATCTTTGACAAGGAGATCAGAAGCAGTAAAGTAAAGTACATGCACAGTATGTATAGGAGCTATTTTTGAGGATATATATATATATAATTTGAGGATATATATATATATACTGTACATTATACAAAGTACCGGGACACCTCCACATTCTACCTACACGAGCTTTGCTAAGTCATAATCTACATCCATAGACATTAATATGGAGTCCACCCCTCTGCAGATATAACAGCTCTCGCTTTTCTGGAAAGGATTTCTACAGTATTTTAGAGAAAATCCTCCCTGAGGAAGTAACATGTGACGAAACGCGCGTCAGGAACAGGACTAATTGGCCTAGTAGCAGGTAACATTTATACATCCCACATTTGATTACTGCCATTGCCACCACTGTTGGTTCTTAATCAGCATCATATATACCCCATTTACACGCATTTAATAACTATGGTGCCAATTATTTTACCACAATACTATTTAATGCATGAATTTTTTTCTGATTTTAGACATTATCTAATTTACTGTATATATAATTCTGAGATTGCTTAAATGTTACTTATAATTATGACACACTGGTTTCTGCCTATTTTCAGGATATTGGCTATTTTCTGGAAGTTTGTTATTTATATGGTACTTTATTTTACATTATTCCCTATACTGCCTTCTTATAAGGAAACCCTGTCTGTTAATACACTTTTGTTCAGCCGGTCATGTTCTTTTGTAAGAAGATAGAGACTTGAGAAATTCCAACACCTAAATACATAGCAGATTGGCTGCAAATAACACCGTCATCCAGTGGTAAAGATAAGAAAAGAAATGAATTGTTTGAGCAGGAACTATAAAGCAATGAGTGTGTTTCCAGAGAGAAAGGGATAGCAAGAGACACCAGGTCATGTGATAACTTTGTCATAGTTAGGAATGATAAAAGACCCAGGAGAGCAGAGAAGGAGAAGTGTTGATGTCTGGGCCTGTATCAGAACAAGAATGCTGCGGAGACACCATCACATGTTTCTCAATGCTGGCAGGAAACTGGCCAGATCTTTCACCGGGAAGGAACAACCACGGGAAGGAACAACCACGGGAAGGGCAGTCTCCAGTCAAGGAGACCACCTATGCCAAACATGGTATCCATCCACAGACAGCTTTTTCGGGGTATTTGCCCCTCATCAGTGTGGAGGGGCTAATACCCCGAAACAGCTGTCTGTGGATGGATACCATGTTTGGCATAGGTGGTCTCCTTGACTGGAGACTGCCCTTCCCGTGGTTGTTCCTTCCCGGTGAAAGACCTGGCTAATTTCCTGCCAGCATTGAGAAACATGTGATGGTGTTTCCGCGGCATTCTTGTTTTGCATATTTTCACAGGGGGCCTTGTTCTAGTGTCACTGTGTTGAGAAACACGTGATGGTGTCTCAGCGGTGTTGGATGTTGATCTCCCCGAGGTCAACCGTCCTTACCTATGTAGTCTTCTACTAGGTATTGCTCCCACTAGCCAGTTTCCTACTCCACACTGATGAGGGGCAAATACCCCGAAACAGCTGTCTGTGGATGGCTACCATGTTTGGCATAGATGGTCTCCTGACTGCCCTTCCCGTGGTTGTTCCTTCCCGGTGAAAGACCTGACTAGTTTCCTGCCAGCGTTGAGAAACATATGATGGTGTCTCCGAGCCATTCTTGTTTTGCATATTTTCTCAGGGGGCCTTGTTCTAGTGTCACTGCATTGAGAAACACGTGATGGTGTCTCCGCAGTGTTGGATGTTGATCTCCCCAAGGTCAACCATCCTTACCTATGTGGGCCTTTATCATGATAGACAAATGGAAGCATCTGAGCTTAGGGGTGCTTCACACATAGCGAGATCGCTACCGAAATCGCTGCTACGGCACGGTTTTGGTGACGCAACAGTGACCTCATTAGCGATCTCGCTGTGTGTGACACTGAGCAGCGATCTGTTCCCTGCTGCGAAATCGCTGCTCGTTACACACAGCCCTGGTTCGTTTTCTTCAAAGGCGCTCTCCCGCTGTGACACACAGATCGCTGTGTGTGACAGCGAGAGAGCGACGAAATGAAGCGAACAGGGAGCAGGAGCCGGCATCTGGCAGCTGCGGTAAGCTGTAAGGTGGTTACCCGATATTTACCTTAGTTACCAGCCTCCGCAGCTCTCACGCTGCCTGTGCTGCCGACTCCGGCTCTCTGCACATGTAGCTGCAGTACACATCGGGTTAATTAACCCGATGTGTACTGTAGCTAGGAGAGCAAGGAGCCAACGCTAAGCAGTGTGCGCGGCTCCCTGCTCTCTGCACATGTAGCTGCAGTACACATCAGGTTAATTAACCCGATGTGTACTGTAGCTAGGAGAGCAAGGAGCCAGCGCTAAGCAGTGTGCGCGGCTCCCTGCTCTCGCGATTATGATCGCTGCTTCGGCTGCTGTGTTTGACAGCTAAGCAGCGATCATAGCAGCGACTTACAAGGTTGCTGTTACGTCACAGAAAATGGTGACGTAACAGCGACCTCGTTGTCGCTGTCGCTTAGTGTGAACCAACCCTAACTTATAGCCTCAATCATCAGCATGAAACAAACCAATGAAGTGGGGCCTCAGCCTTGAACAGAAAGGAGTGATTAAAATAGGAGAAGTCTACAGAATGGAATTAAGAGGAATGGAGAGGACTAGCCGACCAGAAGAGTCAAAAGGATTGGATGACCAGAGGAAAAGAAAGAACAGGCTGATCAGAGGAATAGAGAGGACAGGCTGTCAAGAAGTATAGAGACATCTGGCTGACCAGAGGAATCGAGAGAATTGTCTGACAAGAGGAAACAAAAGGGCTGGCTGACCAGAAGAGTTGAGAGGAGTGGCTGACCAGAGGAGTTGAGAGGATCGGCTGATCAGAAGCATAGAGAGGACTGGCTCAGAAGAGGAATCAAAGTAACCAACTGACCAAAGGAGTCAATAGGACTGGTTGACCACAGGAATATAAAGAGGACAGACAGAAGAGAGGGATAGAGAGGAATGGCTGACCGGATGAAAAGAGATTACTGGCTGACCAGAGGAATTGAGAGGATTATTTGACCAGATAAATCGAGAGGACCGACTCACCAGAGGAAAGATTAATGGAACCCAGACGACTGCGAGACCAGAGAGGATAAAAAAGATAATCGTGTGAGTCTGACCTGAGGTTTACATTACTGTACAGAGGGGCTTGGGGCCATGCTTCAAAAGATGGAGGCGGCCAGAGCAATGCTTCACTGAAGAGGCTAGTAAGTGAGAAACTTGCGGCCTAACTCCCATTATCGCATCTACTACGGTAACCATAAGTAGACTTATTGACCAAATGACTGTGTTATCGACCCTCCCCCCCTCGATTAGACTCAGACATACTACAAACTAAGGTATCAGACAGAGACACCATTGTATATCAGAATGGATATATAGTGTAAAATATACTGTACTGCATTCCTATAATTTGTTACCTTCCTAAATACCATGCCCTAGCTAGCTAAATTGTTTGAGTTAAGAAAATAAAATATCTTTGGTTCAAGTTGCCACTGCATTATCATCTTCTGTGCTGTCGCATCCTTACACCTATTTACACTTGCACCAAACTCCACCATCTATATCTGTATGGACCTTGACACAATCATGGGGAACAAAGCAAGGGTCTTTGTCAACCTATTCCCATAAAGTTGAAAAGCTACAATTGTAAAAATGTGCTGTGCTTTTTCATTAAGAGATCCCAAATTGAAATTAAAGGGCTGAGGAGAATCCCTAAAAAAATAACCTGATATCATTACCACCCTCTAACAAACTGTACAGTGGACAAAAGTGGAAAATTTACTGACAGTTAAGAAACCCAGACTTGATATCCGATGCAGAGATATAAGTGCAATCCGTCACTGCACAGGACACTTCTCCTCCAGAGTCCATTGGTTGCAGCTTTACATCGTCCATCCGACACTTGGCATTGTGTTTGGTGATGTGCGGCTCGGTATTATGCGTGGTGATTTACAGCTCGGCATTCTGCTTGGTGATGTACGTCTGCAGCTGCTCGGACATGAAGCTCCTGGTGAACACAATGTTTTTGCCAATGTTGCCAGAGGAGGTCTGGACTCTGCAGTTTTGGGGTCAGGAGAGCAGTGGGGACTTTTCTGCCTTCTGCTCCTCAGCACTCAGCCCCCCATTCTGTAACATTATGGGGTCTCCACTTCATGGCTGAGTTGCTGCGGTTCCTTCCACTTCTCAATAATATCCATCACAGGTCATGGGAAAGATTTAGCAGAAAGAAATGTGATGAACGGACTTGTTACACCAGTGTCTCCTAATACAAGATGCACTGGCATCAATGAGCACCGCACCACCAATCATTCTGTCACATGTTAGTAAGGGCAGACAGCATGGTGGGGGGCTGGAAGTTATACATGGGTGGGGGGTGCAGAAGTTATACACTGTAAGTGAAAGGCCGGATGATATACACTGGGTCAATGGGGCCAGAGGTTGTACATTGAGGGTCAGGAGCTGAATGTTATACGTTGGTGGTGAGAGGCCATACGTTGTACAATAGAATTGAGGGCCCGGATGTTGTGGACCAGGGTGAGGGGTAGGAGATTAAACACCGAGGGTGAGGGGATGGAGGTTACACACAGGTGATGGGCTAAATGTTATACATTGGAGTTAAAAGGCAAGATGTTGTACACTAGGATGAGGGCCCAGAGATTATATACCAGCGGTGAAGGGCTGGATGTTATACACTGGGGTGAGGGGCTGAATGTTATACACTGGTGGCGAGGGGCCAGATGTTATCCACCATGGGTAAGAGGCCAAATTTTTATGCAATGGGATGAAGGTGCCAGATGTTGTACACTGTGGGCAATGGACTTTATATACTGGGGGCAATGGGGCCGGATGTTTTGCACCAAGGGCAGCAGGGCTAAATGTTGCAAACAGGGGAAATGGAACGGGATATTGTACACCAGGGGCAATGGGGATCGATCTAATACACTGGCGGCAACAGAGGCTTAAAGAAAAGCCTGAATGTAGTGATTAACATGTGTGCCTCAATACTTTCCTGCATATAGTGTATGTAGAACCCTGAAGTGAAATATACAGTGACGCTCTAATGTGTACTCTAAAGTAATTTTACACCCTTCAAACCAATATTTTTTTAACCCCCCCCCCCCCAGTGATTGCTGCCAAAATTGTGTTATTTAAAGAATTTTACCCTGATGCATGGATTTGCAAATTAATGGCCATTTAGACTCCATATAATCTCAAGAACAATGGCCCCATGTTTCACCTGGATGAATGGTCATACATGGTCATGCCTGTGACCCACTGCTCAATTCATTATCTGAAGCTTATCTCCCCTTGCTTTCATTGCTCCTTGGTTTTACTATTAACTTCTAAGCTCTATTTTTTTGTGTAGTTGTATATCTCAATACAGGGTGGGCCATTTATATGGATACACCTAAATAAAATGGGAATGGTTGGTGATATCAAATTCCTGTTTATGGCTCATTGGTAAATGGGAAGGGGAAAACTTTTCAGAATGGGTGGTGACCATGGCAGCCATTTTGAAGTTGGCCATTTCGGATCCAAGTTTATTTTCTCCAATGGGAAGACGGTCATGTAACACATCAAACTTGAGAATTTCACAAGAAAAACAATGGTGTGCTTGGTTTTAATGTAACTTTATTCTTTCATTAGTTATTTACAATTTTATGACCACTTATAAAATGTGTTCAAAGTGCTGCCCATTGTGTTGGATTGTCAATGCAACCCTCTTCTCCCACTCCTGACACACTGATAGCAACACCGCAGAAGAAATGCTGGCACAGGCTTCCAGTATCCGTGGTGCACCATCACATTATGGTTATCAGGTCTTAACATTCCTACATGAACAGTGTCCTGGAAAATGGATTGGTCATCGTGGGCCAATTGAATGGCCACTAAGGTCTCCCGATTTGACCCCCTTAGACTTTTATCTTTGGGGTCATCTGAAGGTAATTGTCTATGCTGTGAAGTTACAAGATGTGCAGCATCTGAAACAACGGATACTGGAAGCCTGCGCTAGCATTTCTTCTGCGCTGTTGTTATCAGTGTGTCAGGATTGGGAGAAGAAGGTTGCGTTGACAATCCAACACAATGGCCAGCACTTTGAACACATTTTATAAGTGGTCATAAAATTGCAAACAACTAATGAACAAATAAAGTTACATAAAAACCATGCACACCATTGCTTTTCTTGTGAAATTCTTAATAAGTTTGATGTGTTATATGACCCTCTCCCTATTGGCAAAAATAAAGTTGGATCCAAAATGGCCAACTTCAAAATGGCCGCCATGGTCACCACCCATCTTGAAAAGTTTCCCCCCTCCCATATACTAATGAGCCATAAACAGGAAGTTGATATCACCAACCATTCCCATTTTATTTAGGTGTATCCATATAAATGGCACACCCTGTACAATATTTATTGTGTACTAGCTGTATTACCCAACGTTGCATGCGATAGTAAGTAACTATTCTTAATTTTAACCAATTTAAATGCCTTAAAGGCCGCTTTACATGCTGCGATATCGGTACCGATATCGCTAGCGTGGGTACCCGCCCCCATCTGTTGTGTGACACGGGCAAATCGCTGCCCGTGCCGCACAACATCGCCCAGACCCATCACACTACTTACCTGCCCGGCGACGTTGCTGTGACCGGCGATCCGCCTCCTTTCTAAGGGGGGTGGTACGTTCAGCGTCACAGCGACGTCACAGCTGCGTCACTGAACCGCCGCCCAATAGAAGCGGAGGGGCGGAGATGAGCGGGACGGAACATCCCGCCCAAATCCTTCCTTCCGCATTGTGGCTGGGAGGCAGGTAAGAAGAGCTTCCTCGTTCCTGCGGTGTCACACGGTGCAATGTGTGCTGCCGCAGGAACGAGGAACAACTTTGTTACTGCTGCAGTAATGATTTTTGAGAATGGACCCCCATGTCACCGATGAGCGAATTTGCACGTTTTTGCGACGATGCAAAATCGCTCATATGTGTCACACGCAACGGCATCGCTAATGCGACCGGATGTGCGTTACAAAATCCGTGATCCCAACGAGTTTGCATTAGCGATGTCGTAGCGTGTAAAGCCCCCTAAACAAAAAATTATTTTCAGATAAAACACAAACTAAACAGACAGATTTTATTATTAAAACAAAAAAGTAAAGTGATAAAAGCATTTCACATCATATATTCAACAGCAAAGATATACAACACAAATAAACTAAATCATTACCAAAGTAATGTGAACGACTTTATCTCCAACTCTTATTCGAGAGCCTTTTGATTAACAAGTTTGTTTGTTTCTCCTCCCGGAACAAAGATGAACAGATTTTAGGCAGTTCGAACTCTTGAACAGGCCACATAAAGTTGACCGTGAGAAAAGCATGGAGACTGAAAATTGAGTCCTGCTACTTTCAAGGACTGTCCCTGAGCCTTGTTAATGGCCATTGCAAATGCCAGTCGAACTGGACACTGGAGGCGTTAAAAATCAAAAGGCAAATCAGATGGAATGAGTGGAATTGTTGAATGAAAACATCCTCTCCTTTGGCACATAATGTCAAAATGGTTGCTTCAATCACATGAGGAAACAGGTTCTTAATAAAGAGTCTTCTATTACTCTACTTTGGTGGATCTAAATTTCTCAACACCAGAAAAGTTGTTCCAGGTTTAAGAAAGAGGATATACGGAGGAAGTCCTTGTGGTTCAAAGGAGTTGAGGAACTCGGTTGGATAGAATAATGCTTGAGCAGGGTTTGTCACTGTATCCATTGTGACTTGTAGGCCTTGCACACATCTGGAAGGAGATTTAGAATTTGAACATTTACCTTGTTGACGCTATCATTCTTGGGAGCTATAATGGCCCTTTCACACAGCCACCCAGACTTTCTGAAGTTGCACTAAATGTTTGGAAAAACCTTTGCTTTATTTCCTCAATGGATGTCATGATGTTGCAAAGGTTGCTTGCAAACATGATCTGTCCAGTGGTTGAGTTTACTGGCGCCTTGTCATCTCCAATAGTCAGCAGCTGGCTCAAGAACAGTCCAGCAGAATCATCGGCTATCCTATGAACTCTGATGTTCGTGTGCAGTGACATTGTCTTCACATGTCTCCAAAAGCATGATGCTTTGAGGCAGGCGTTGAGTTCATCTGCAGGCATTGACCTTGGAATAACTGATGAAAATCAACAGCCAAAACAACAACTACACCTCCCATGATAGAATTGTTTCCATGCAAGTCTTGGAGCAGTCTGTCCACTGCTTCCAGAACCCTCTTGTGTGACATGGTGCATTCATCCCAAATTATGGCACTGCATTTTTGATGCAGTTTGGCCTATCCTGATTCCTTAGCAATGTTACACACTGGGCTGTCACTAAGAGACAGAATAAGCTGTAGCTTGAATGTCAAATGTGCTGTCCTACCACCAGTTAAAAGTGTAGCGGCGCATGTGTGGCGCCCCTGACCTGGTCAGGCGCCACTGAGTATTGCACCCACGTCTGGGTCAGTACACACAGGTAATCCCAAAGGCTGACTAGGGTGTGGACACACAGACACGTAGTAACCAGGACACACACACAGCTTAGAGGGGACCCCTGGGCAGACCCAGGGAGGGGGCATGGCCCTCGCATCTCAGCTAGTGGTGGGTAGTGAGACTGGAGACAGAGAGTTGTGCAGTGGCAGTCAGAGGAGTAGGAGTGGAGCAACCGAGTCTGGAGGTGTAGAGCTGAAGAGCAGGACACTAGCCAGACCCTGCACCTGTAGTGGCTGCTGGCGGGGGAGAGAGGCTACCCAGTGGTGCCGCCTGAAAACCACCTAGTGAAGAGGTGGCTGAGTAAGGGGAATACCGGTAGACCAGCCCGCACAGGAAACAGGTCCCTAGAGCCGGAACCCATTTACTCAGCCTGTTAAACCTGCTGGTAAGGGTGCTGGATGTACGTCACCGAACTACACAGAGTCCGCAGCATCAACAGCAACGAGGGGGCCCATAAGGAGGATCGAGCCTGGAGCCAACTTATCCTTGGTCCACACTGTCAGCAAACGGGCCAGAAAGGGGAGAACGGCAGTTGCGACTTCCCTGGGTGATTCCCACAGTACTACAAGTCAGGGGTCACCCCAAACAAGAAGGGCTAGGAAGGCGAGTCAGCAGCCACCCCTGGATCAGCCTAAAGGATACCTGGTTCCACCTGGTTCATCAAAGCATCGCCCGGGTTGTCTCACGTTACCATCAGAAAAGTGAGTAAAAACCCTGAAAGACATTGCTGCCTGTGTGTGAGTTCTTCTGCGACTTGTGGTACTACACACTACACCTGAGCCCCTGGGGCCAGCCTCTCTCTCTGGAGGCCATAACATCAGACTGCATTCACCATCAGCCCCAGACGCTCCCTAAATTGCAGTGGAGGTCACCCCTGACCGAAATTACCGAGAGTGGCGTCACGATTCCTATAGAAGTTAACCTGACCTACCTGTGCCAGAAGATTCACATCACGTGAAGTCCCTGAGGCGACCACTGCAGGTAATGGGGCTTCACACATGTGCAGATGAGATTTTGAGACAAGCGCTCCATCTGCACTTGCGCCTCCTCCGGGCACCATTATTTGAACCCCGCAGCGCCAACATTTTCAGGAGGCCCATGCCTCACCGCCCGCCGCACTCACCCCTGCACAGCCCACCACGCAGGCCCCAGCACAGCCTGCCGTAGCGGTCCCAGCACAGCCCCCAGCACAGCCCCTAGCACAGCCCGCTGACCATGCCCCTGCACAGCCCGCCGCACAGGCCCCAGCACAGCGCTTGCTTCCTGCGACCCCTCTCCACCACTTCCCGGCAAGGTGCATTCGGATTTTAAGATTCATCCCTCATTTTCCTCCCAATTTTTGGGGAGGAAAAGTCCGTCTTTTAATCTGAAAAATATGGTACTTAAAAAGTTTTAAATACATTTTGAAGATTTAGATAGTTTATTAAAAATTTCTGATCCTTGTCCAATTTATCTCTACAGGGTTACATATTTTTTAAATGAATATGCAGTAGTATTTTACTGGGGGGAAAACATGTCTTTTAATCTGAATAACTCAAAAGATAAAAATAAATAAAAAAAAACACCTCAAAAATATAAAAAAAGACCATTTAAACAATGTATGTATCTAATCTATTGTTGGATTTTTTTTCTAATAACCATCTATGCTTTAGATTAGATTATATTTTGGGCAGGGTTTTTTTTTTTAAACACATTTGTAATTATTCTGCATTTGTGTAAAGTTTATGCTAAAACAACCACATTGTCTTTATTTCTTCTTGTTAATTGGATATTGCATTTTATATTTCATGATGAACTTCTTTTGCAATTTCACTTACTGCCATGCTGTGATAATGGAGAAACCGCCTAAATGCGATGATTCTGCATAAAAACCCTGTGAATTTACATTTTTGTTCAGCAGGGAAATGAAGATTCGGTGTAAGAGTTTAAGGGACCACATTTCCATTAATTGAAAATAATGAAAGATGAATTCTTAAAAAAAAATATCGTAAATAATTTGTTTTTTGGAGATGGAGAAAAACAAGCTGGGTGAAATTATTTGTAAAAATTAAAAAAAAAAAAAAAAACATTTTAAGCAAAGCCATTGTTGGCATAATGCTAAACTATAATGCCAATGACCAATCAGCTCGGATCTAACCTCTCTGATCTTCACCAATTTTTAGAAAACAATGATACTAACAAAGTAGAATAATGGTTGACCAATTGTCAAGATCCACATGGATGACCCATAAGAAGCAATGAGCTAGTCACCTTAAAAAACCCAAGGAACAAAGCAGTTTGCTCCTTTTTTAGCAGTAGGTTCACATTGTTCTAGCAATTAGTGAAGATGGTTGAACCATGTTGACTGTACACTGATGGCTTAGGCTAGGTTGACATTTCCATTGTTTTGCATCAGTCACATGCGTTGCTTAACGCATTTGACTGATGCGTTGTATAACGCATGACAAAGAACAGAATTATTTGTCAGACTCCGTTGTGTGCGGGGGGCAGAGTTCGGGCTGGGTGGAGCCGAGCGGGGCCATGGCGCTGAGGACGTCAGTGCCGCGGGGACTGCAGGGCTGGGGACAGGTGAGTGAGTGAGTGAGTGAGTGTGTGTGTGTGTGTGTGTGTGTACATGCCGAGTGCGGGAGGGGACGGAGCCGAGCCGGGAAGTGTCGGCCTCCCTGCACACGTATCCAGGGTAAATATCAGGTAACTAAAGGCAAAGCACTTTTTGCTTGGTTACCCGATATTTACACTGTTACCAGCATACACCGCTTAGCGCTGACTCCCTGCACACGTAACCAGTGTAAATATCGGGTAACTAACCAAAGCACATTGCTTAGTAACCCGATGTGTATCCTGATTACGGGTGCAGGGAGCCAGAGAAAGCATACGGAGCGAAATCCTACGGTATGCGCTGCTCAAAGAACGTTACAAGCTGCGTTCCTTCCGCCTAGCGGTCAGTCGTTCCATGACTGATCAGTCGGGCGGAGGGTGCAACGCAGCATTATCAGTCACAATTCGCCGCTCATACAAGTCTATGGGAACAACGGACTCCGACAAACGGATTCCGTTGTTTACCAGAGCAGCGGATTGTGACTCATACAATTTAACGGAAGTGTGAACCTAGCCTTACTGGAGAGAAATATATTAAATTGTATAAGTGTTACTCCATTTTTATAAAACATCATACATATGAATATACCGTATTTTTCAGATTATAAGACACAATTTTCCTCCCAAAAATGTGGGAGGAAAATGAGGGGTACGTGTTATAATCCAAAGATAGCTTACCGGGGGTGGTGGAGAAGGGTCACAGGAGACAGGGGAGATGCTGAAGACCAGGGGCATTGTGCCGCTGGTTTCCTGCGGGCTGTGCTGCGCTGCGGAGTGTGAGGCAGGGGCCATTCTGAAAATGTCTGCAGTGCGGAAGTCAAATAATGGGATCCAGAGTCAGCGCGTGCGCTCTCTGCTCATGATCTCATCTGCGCATGTGCCATCTCTGGCCCATTGATCTCCCTGAGGCAGACTTAAGAAAAATGGAGCCCAGAGGTGAAGCATGCGCAGATGAGATCTCGGCTTGTATTTGAGCTGAGAGCTCCATCTGCGCACACGCATACTCTTGGCGCCATTTCTTTGAAGCCTGCACTGGCAACATATTCTGGATGTTCCTCTTGCCTCAGCGCCTGCAGCGAGGATCCGTGACACCCACCGCACCGCCCGCAGCATCGTTTGCTTCACCGCTGCCACCCCCCTCCAGTAAGAAAGCACTGGATTATAAGACGGACCCCACAGTTTTTTCTCCATTTTTTTTCTCTAAATTTGGAGTCTCATAATCCGGTGTGTCATATAAACCGAAAAGTACGGTAAACACAAAAAATATTTTGTTGAGATACGCAGCCCTAAAAATGTAATTTAATAGTAAAATACAATAAAAACAGAATTTAAAAGTTAAAAGTAAATGCAAGGAACAGTGAACGAAATGGGAGGCCAAAAAGAACACTCACAAGAAGTAATGAAACGGATATATATATATATATATATATATATATATATATATATATATATATGTAAGTAAAATATATATATCTGTTTCATTACTTCTTGTGAGTGTTCTTTTAGTTATGAACAAATGTCAGAATAAGTTTGCGGATATATTATAAATATATATATATATATATATATATATATATATATATATATAATATATATATATCCACAAACTTATTCTGAAAGTTGTTCATATAGAGATTTCGTGCAAAGTAAACCACCAAAAAAATTGTGGAAATATAAAGAAAAGAAACAAAAAAAACAAAAATTGGGGTAAATATAAAGATAAATTATAATCTGAGATACCTAAAAATAATAATACCCGACTATGTCTGACTATGTATGCTAGCTTTACATGAAGGCTCTATGGTTTTGTGACAAGAGGAGACCAGGTTACCCTGGGCCCAGTTTTAGAAAAGCCAACATCGATATCTGCTTCAAGTGCTTATCTAGTTTCATGTTGGAACATTATTTCATACAATGTGAAGAGTCATGTTAACAGGAAAAGAGAAAAGGCTTGGTATATATAAGCTGTCTTTTATTTTTCCAGAACTGACAATATCTTGGGTAAACAACCCAAAGGCAGCCATTAATCCACCTAAGGTGCCAGTTTGCAAAGATTTAAAACCTTTGAAAACAAAACCATCATGTTGGTCTTGGCTGAAATTTACAAAGGTTGATATATACCGCATTTTTGTTTTATAGCATGCACTGGATTATAAAACGCACCCTAAATTTAGAGATAAAAAAAAGGTAAAAAAAAATGTGGGGTCCATTTTATAATCTGGTGGTGTCAAACTGGAGGGTGGCGGCAGCAGTGGTGCAGTGGGAGTCACAGGAGACAGTGGTGGTGGTGGAGCAGGTCGATGCTGCGGGTGGAGTAGAGTCCAGATGCTCACTGCGGCGCTGTGCTGTGGCAGCGGGCACTGCTCTGTGTTGGGGTGGCTGGCACTGCTCTGTGCTATGGCGGCTGGTGCTGCTGTGTTAGGGTAGTTGGCGGTGGCCATTCTGAAGATGTCGGTGGTGCGGGCTTCAAAGAAATAGCGTCCGGAATCGTCATGTGTGCAGATAAGAGCTTGAGCCGAGAGCTTCATCTGTGTATGCGCCGACTCTAGGCGTCAATATTTGAAGAACTTACTGCAAACATCTTAAGAATGGGCCTCGTTCTGCTGCCCGCCCGCCGCACAGAGCCTCACTGGCCCCCCGCCGCACAGAGCCTTGTTGTCTGCCTCTGCACAGAGCAGGGCCACTCGCCAAACAAAGCAGCGCCGCAGAGAGCAGCGCCCACAGCATAGCGCACAGAATTGTCCTGCCTCTTGTGATCCCTCTCCACCACCCCCCGGTAAGCTACATTTGGATTTTAAGACACACCCCTAATTTACCTCCCAAATTTTTGGGAGGAAGAGTGTGTCTTGTAATCCGAAACATATGGTACTTTTTTTCCCCAACATATTAAGTTTGTTGGTATCTTGATCGGGGATGGAACTTTTAAAGGGTTGAATGGATTAAAGAAATGTCCCTATGGAAAATTAATAAAGAAAAATAATAATAAAAAAAGTGACAAGTATAATTTAATCATGATACCTACTTAGTAGCCAGAGTGAGTGCAGGGCGGAAACTTTCTCCTTCTGCCAGACGCCAGCTGGTTTAAGAGTTTCCTAGGCTAAGGAAAGTCAGAAAAAAAGTTCTGCAGATTAGCACTTCTCCAGAATATGCATTTATTTATTATGCTTGCTTATATATTGCTGATGATGCATCCACCAGGGCCGTGAGGGCTACTCGAAACCGAGCCAGTTCTGTTTCGGAAGTCACAGCGGCAGGGCCCGACTCCATGACACCGGCGGTGTTATTTAAAGATGTAAAGAAATAGAAATATATGCTGATTCATGACGCCATCTGTGGTCTTCGGCCCGGTATGGCCGACACTGCTGGATGGGACTGCTGGGACAGATGGTGACGAGGCTAGGATGGTACAGCTCCCCACAGGTAGAGCTAGGCCCCAGGGCAACCGTTTTTGCCCGTTAGGTGGTGGAATGCTTTGAACAATGCTGGACTGGCGGCGGCAGGCAATGATTCCAGGACACAGCGGGATGCAGCTTTACTCAAAGTTGTCAGTTCCATATTATCACAGCTGGTCAAATGCTGCCCTGTGAGTGCTGAGTTCTGCAGGGATGGAATCCAGTTGATCCCCTGGTAGTTTGGAGGCACAAGACCGGTGTACCTTTCTGTGTCCCTTTCCTGGTCGTCTTCCTACGCTGGCTTCGTCCTCCTGCCTTGTATCCTCAAGCACAGTGCCCTGAGCTGGTGTCCGCGGGTCCTGTCTAGGAGGCTTTTCTTCCCTTGTTCCTAGGGCCCTCTATGGTCACCTTTTCAGCGGATTCACGTGTGGTTGTGGCTTTGGCACATGAAGTTACCTCAACCTCTGGTTTTGCTAGCTGAGCCTTGTAGCTCTCCACTAGTCTAGGGGCCGGCCCCCTTTGCGGCCTAGTCCCTCCACACCGGTGTCTCAGATGGGGAAGCCAGTCCACGGGTGGATCTCTCACTTCCCATGTCTCTAGGACCCCTTCTTCCTTTCTTCCTCCTTGTCCTAGGACGAGCTCCTCCGGCTCCAGTCCTCAGGACCTCTCTCCTCTGCTTCCTACTTTGTTCTCTCTCTGTTCTAAGGTGTTCTCTAGATTACTTTTTTTTAAAGTGAAAATATAGAATATGTTTTTTTTAATTAATTAAAAAGTTACTTAGGTTGAAAAAAGTCCTGGGTCCATCTAGTTCAACCTTCCTCCACCAATTATACTTTTTGCCATTAAGTAATTTATAACCAACAATGTTTTGTACTGAGGAAATCATCCAGCCCTTATTTTAAAAGCTGTTATAGTATCTGCCATTACTACCTCTTGTGGTCGGCATTCCACAGTCTGACCGCTCTAACTGTAAAGAACCCTTTCCTATTTAGCTGTCGGTATCGCTTTTCTTCCACTCGCAGTGAGTGTCCCCTGGTCCTTAGTACTGTCTTTGAAAGGAATGTCATATGCCAGTCCTTTATAGTGACCACACATGTATGTATACATATAAATGAGATCTCCTCTGAGACGTCTTTTTTCTAAGCTAAACATATCTAACTTTTTCCACCTCTTATCATATGTGAGGCCTCCATTCCTTGTAGTAGTCTAGTTGCCGCCTTTGAACTGACTCTAACTTCTGAATGTCCTTTTTAAAATGTGGAGCCCAAAACTGGATCCCGTATTCCAGATGTGGCCTTACAAGTGACTTATAGAGGGGTAACAATACGTTGGGATCACGGGATCTAATCTCTCTTTTTATACACCCTAGAATCTTGTTTGCTTTAGCAGCTGCTGCCTGACATTGAGTGCTGCTGCTCAGCTTATTTGTAATGAGAATACCCAAGTCCTTCTCCTGTTCTGTAGTCCCGAGTTTACTTCCATTTAATGTATACGCAGCTATAGGATTACTCCGTCCTAGGTGCATTACTTTACATTTATCAACATTAAATATCATTTGCCAAGTATCTGTCCATTCTCACATCTTATCCAGATATTTTTGTAATATTGTACTATCAAGGTCAGTTTTTAATATTCTACATAGTTTGGTGTCATCAGCAAAGACTGTTACTGTGCACAAAATATGAATCAGTAATCAAAAACTCCTATATTAGTCACTGTATCGAACATGAAAATCAAAAAATCCCCAATGATATGCAGGCGAAAAACCCCAAAATAAGGGTAGTGACCAAAACAACTATACCGATAAAATATCAAATTTTATTGAAAAATACAAAAACCAAGTTAAGCAAATTATTATAGATCTTGCGCGCTGCCAGCCCTGATGTGCATTTCGTATGTAGTCTTCCTCAGGGGGTGCTAATGGGAGATAAGATGTTGGGGTACGGCAGTATCCGCATACCCACAGCACTTTACAGTACATTTTATATATAAAAGGACACCAACACTTTATCCCCTATTAGCAACCCTGAGAAAAACTACTCACGAAACGTGCGTCAGGATTGGAAGCACGCAGGATCACTGGGCCACCTACCAAGGTAGTGAATTTGTTACATATATATCAGTATAGCGCTTCTTTAATATACTGGTTTCCAAATGGATCATTTTTGTTTGCACTATGGCACTTTGCTGATTTGGCACTAGGGCACTAGAACATTGCATAACATGATCTTACACTGTGAAAACCCTACCCGTTAGGTAGTATAAGCGGACAATGTTTGCACTTTCAACTTTACATTCCTGCATAATTGCTGCTAATAAGGAATATCTTTGTCAATTATCACAATTTATCATAATTTGCTTGACTTGGTTTTATGTATTTTTACAATAAAATGAATTATTTTATCGGTATAGTTGTGTTGTTTACTTACTATACTACCATATTTTGGTGTTTTTTGCCTGCACATCATTGGGGAAAGCCTAGTAGCAGTCCATAGGAAAGGATACATGATGATGTATAATCATAACAGCTATTATATTGCACAGCCTATGATAGCTTATGAATACGTATGGTGAAACAGTTACCATACCTTAGTAATAATATGAACTTCCAAGTGAATCAATAAATAAATGGTAAATGGGTCACAAATGTATAAATCCAAGAGCGAAGAAATAGCTTTACAAAATTCGGAACAAAGTGAAAGTTTCAAGATGATTTTTTTGATCGCCTGTTATTGCATTTTGAGCAAAATTTGTGAAGACCAAAAAATGTAATTTTGGCGGTTGGAATTTTTTTGATGCTACACCGTTTACCGATCAGATGGCACTTCTGAATGCCGCAATATCAAATATATATACATGTTTTTATTTTTAACCCTTTAATTTCCAATGGGGCGAATGGGGGTGATTTGAACTTAAGTTTTTTTCTTTTTTTTAATTGTTTAATACTTTTTTTCTTTTTTTTTTAATTTATTTTACTAGTCCCCCTAGGGGGCTAGAAGGATAAGCAGTCTGACCGCTTGTTCATTTCTCCTGATCAGAGTTGCACAGCTCAGATAAGCTGAAATGCTCGTTTTCTGTTACAGCCAGTGCTTTGCCGGCTATAACAGGAAGTGAGTTATGATAGCGACAGGAGTCATCACATGACCTTGTGCTACCATGGCAACCATCACCACTTCAAATTTAGAGAAAAAAAAGGTAAACAATAAAATGGGGTCTGTCTTACAATCCGGTGGTGTCTTACCGGAAGTGGATATCAGCTGTGGTGAAGTGGGGTCACACAAGGCAGGGGCGATGCTGGAGTATGGCGATGATGAGGGCGTCCCAGATGCTCATTGCAGGAGCAGTGAGGCAAGCAACTTCCAGAAACTGCCAGAAACTGCTGGAGGTGCGGGTTTCAAAGAAATGGCGCGTGCACAGATGAGATCTTAAGCCAAGAGCTCCATCCGTGTATGCCCCAACTCCGGGTGCCATTATTTGAACACCACACCGCCGACAACATTTTCAGGAGCCCCAGCACAGCGCCCGCAGCATTGCTCCTGCGACCCCTCTCCACCATTGCTGGTAAGCAACATTGGGATTATAAGATGCACCCCTCATTTTGCTCCCAAATATTTGGGAGGAAACGTGTGTCTTATAATCTGAAAAATACGGAATCTATAATCTATCTATCCCTCTATCTATCCCTCTAGCTATCCCTCTATCTATCTATCTATCTATCTATCTATCTATCTATCCCTCTATCTATCCCTCTATCTATCTATCCCTCTATCTATCTATCTATCTATCCCTGGAGTAGCAAAATCAACAGTCGGGTACATTCTGAGAAAAAAGGAATTGACTGGTGAGCTTGGGAACTCAAAAAGGCCTGGGCGTCCACGGATGACAACAGTGGTGGATGATCGCCGCATACTTTCTTTGGTGAAGAAGAACCCGTTCACAACATCAACTGAAGTCCAGAACACTCTCAGTGAAGTAGGTGTATCTGTCTCTAAGTCAACAGTAAAGAGAAGACTCCATGAAAGTAAATACAAAGGGTTCACATCTAGATGCAAACCATTCATCAATTCCAAAAATAGACAGGCCAGAGTTAAATTTGCTGAAAAACACCTCATGAAGCCAGCTCAGTTCTGGAAAAGTATTCTATGGACAGATGAGACCAAGATCAACCTGTACCAGAATGATGGGAAGAAAAAAGTTTGGAGAAGAAAGGGAACGGCACATGATCCAAGGCACACCACATCCTCTGTAAAACATGGTGGAGGCAATGTGATGGCATGGGCATGCATGGCTTTCAATGGCACTGGGTCACTTGTGTTTATTGATGACATAGCAGACAAGAGTAGCCGGATGAATTCTGAAGTGTACCGTGATATACTTTCAGCCCAGATTCAGCCAAATGCCGCAAAGTTGATCGGACGGCGCTTCATAGTACAGATGGACAATGACCCCAAGCATACAGCCAAAGCTACCCAGGAGTTCATGAGTGCAAAAAAGTGGAACATTCTGCAATGGCCAAGTCAATCACCAGATCTTAACCCAATTGAGCATGCATTTCACTTGCTCAAATTCAGACTTAAGACGGAAAGACCCACAAACAAGCAAGACCTGAAGGCTGCGGCTGTAAAGGCCTGGCAAAGCATTAAGAAGGAGGAAACCCAGCGTTCGGTGATGCCCATGGGTTCCAGACTTAAGGCAGTGATTGCCTCCAAAGGATTTGCAACAAAATATTGAAAATAAAAATATTTTGTTTGGGTTTGGTTTATTTGTCCAATTACTTTTGACCTCCTAAAATGTGGAGTGTTTGTAAAGAAATGTGTACAATTCCTACAATTTCTATCAGATATTTTTGTTCAAACCTTCAAATTAAACGTTACAATCTGCACTTGAATTCTGTTGTAGAGATTTCATTTCAAATCCAATGTGGTGGCATGCAGAGCCCAACTCGCGAAAATTGTGTCACTGTCCAAAGATTTCTGGACCTAACTGTATCTATCCCTCTATCTATCTATCTATCTATCTATCTATCTATCTATCTATCTATCTATCTATCTATCCCTCTATCTATCTATCCCTCTATCTATCTATCTATCTATCTATCTATCTATCCATCTATCTATCCCTCTATCTATCCCTCTATCTATCTATCTATCTATCTATCCCTCTATCTATCCCTCTATCTATCTATCTATCTATCTATCCCTCTATCTATCTATCTCTCTATCTATCTATCCCTCTATCTATCCCTCTATCTATCTATCCCTCTATCTATCCCTCTATCTATCTATCTATCTATCTATCCCTCTATCTATCCCTCTATCCCTCTATCTATCTATCTATCTATCTATCTCTCTATCCCTCTATCTATCCCTCTCTATCTATCTATCTATCTATCTATCCCTCTATCTATCTATCTATCTATCTATCCCTCTATCTATCTATCTATCTATCTATCTATCTATCTATCTATCTCTCTATCCCTCTATCTATCTATCAAATCAAATCAAATCAAATCAAATAAGCTTTATTGGCAGGACCAAATACAAATTAGTTTTGCCAAAGCAGGTGTACATTAGGGACTGGGGCTGAGGGGATGGTGGGTGGGGACTGTAGGAAGGATGGATGGGGCACTTCCAGGGTGGGGACTGTGGGGGCACTTCTAGGATGGGGGCTATGGAAGTCCATGGCTTATGATGGGGCATATCCACGGTGGGGACTGTAGTAACGGTGGTTGGGGCATATCCAGGGTGGGGATTGGGGGAGCCACATCTGGGATGGGGTGCTATGGAAGTCCATGACTTATCATAGTTCTCTTCTTCGGAGTCTATGACATTCGCTCACATACCGCGCTGCTATCTCCACTGCGCTCTCTTATTCCCCCAGCAGGATATATATTTTCTCTTCCTCCTTCATGGAGCTGAAATCCGGGAAGAGATGGGAGAGTCTCCTGAAGTGAGTGTCCCTCACTGCTGAGTACTTGGTGCAGTGTAGCAGGAAGTGGGTTTCATCCTCCAGAGCCTCCAGGTCACAGTGTTGGCACAGTCTGTCCTCCCTGGGCTTGTAGCTCTGCTTGTGATGGCCGGATTCGATGGCTAGACTGTGGGCACTGAGTCTATATCGGCTCAGGGTCCTGCGGTCTCTGGGGTCCGGGAGTTTCTCCAGATATGGGGCCAGTCTGTAGTCTCTCTGTAGTCTCTGGTACGTGGTCAGTTTCTGTGAGGTGTTGATGTCGGTCCTCCAGTCACTGACATACCTCTCCTGGCCCTCGTCTACCATCTTCCTGATTCTGGTTCTTGTCAGGCTGGTGTCATTGGTTATTTTGTCCAGTTGGATTTGGGAGAGCTGTGCCAGGGGTCCTGGTTCATCTGGCCCACGTATATATATCAGAGCTTTGTGGTGATGGGAGCTTGGATTGCTACTCTGTAGGTGAGCCTGAAATGATAGTGACCTCTTCAGAGCTGCTAGGTGTAGAGGGAATCTGCCCAGCTCAGCTCGACAGGCGCTGTTGGAGGTGCTTCGATGGACCTGGAGAAGGTGCTTACAGAATTCCAGGTGAAATATTTCTGTTGGGCTGGAATCCCACCTTGACCAATCTGGGTAAGTGTGAGGGCCCCAGACTTCGCTGCCATACAGGAGGATTGGGACGATGATGGAGTCGAAGATTTTTAGCCAGACCCTCACTGGTGGCTTCAGATGGTACAATTTTCTTCGGATGGCATAAAAGGTTTTGCAGGCCTTGTTTTTCAGGGTCTCTATGGCTTGTTTGAAGCTCCCTGACTGGTGAATTTCCAGGCCCAGGTAGGTGTATTTGTTCGTTCCTGTTAGAGTGCAGCCGTTTAGGACAAATGAAGGATGCTGGTCAAATCTTCTTTTTCTCTTCTGGAACACCATGATGTTGGTTTTCTTTAGATTGATCGGTAGTGCCCATGTGGAGCTGAATTTCTCCAAGATTTGTAGGTTGTCTTGGAGACCTTTCTCAGTTGGTGACACCAGCAGTAGGTCATCTGCATAGAGCAAGAATTTCACCTGGGCGTCATGGAGTGTGAGACCTGGAGCAGTTGAAGATTCCAGAGCAGTAGCCAGCTCATTGATGTAAATATTGAAGAGCGTTGGACTTAGGCTGCAGCCCTGTCTGACTCCTTGGCTCTGCTGGAAATAAGCCGTTCTTCTACCGTTCACACTCACGCTGCAGAGGTTCTTGGTGTAGGAGCTTTTGATGACATCGTAGGTCTTTCCTCCTATTCCGCTTTCCAGCAGTTTCAAGAACAAGCCCGGGTGCCACACTGAGTCAAAGGCCTTTTTAAAGTCTACAAAGCAGGCGTATATCTTCCCATGCTTTGTATTGTGGACGTGGCTCTGAATGAGACTGTGCAGGGTGTAGATGTGGTCCGTGGTGCGGTGGTTTGGCATGAACCCTGCTTGGCTTTTGCTCTGGACATTGTGCTCGGTAAGGAAACTGATGATCCTTTTGTTTAGGATGCTGTTGAACAGTTTTCCCAAGTTACTGCTGACACATATGCCTCTGTAGTTGGCAGGGTCATACCTGTCCCCACTCTTGTGGATCGGTGTAATGAGTCCTTGGTTCCAGGTACGAGGGAAGTAACCAGCACTCAGCACAATGTTGAACAGTTTAACCATTGCAGCTTGAATTTCTGGTGGGCTGTACTTCAGCATCTCTGGGGGGATTCCATCCAGACCACTAGATTTTTTACACTTTATGGAAGTGATTTTCTCTGCAACTTCCTGTAATGTAATTGGTGTGTCCAGTGGGTTTTGGAAGTTTTTGATTTTCTCTTCCATTGCCTTTAGTTTTGATGTTATGTTTTCCTGCTCTCTGCTTAGTCCTTCTTTTGGGATGTCTTTGTAGAGGTCTCTGAAGTACTGGAGCCAGATGTTGCCATTTTGGATATGGATGTCATTCTTTTTCTTGCTCTTTGTGTCCATGTGGTTCCATATTTCCCAGAAGGAGTTGTCTTGGAGGGCGTCTTGGAGTTGGCTAAGTTTGGTAGAGATGTAGCTCTGCTTCTTCCTCCTGAGGATGGTTTTGTACTGCTTTTGTATGGTGTCATAGGCTTCCCTCAGGTCTGGGTTGTTGGGGTCTCTGTGTTTATTGTTTGAGGCTGTTCTCAGGGTCTTTCGAACGGCTTTACACTCTTTGTCAAACCAACCATTGATCTGCTTTTCTTTTGGCCTCTTGTAGTTGACTTGTTTGAGGTCGGACAATTTGGCAATGGTGTGGAATATTTTGTTGAGGTCTTTTGCAGCTTGATTCACTCCTTCTGGGTTTGACTTATACTTGTAGCTGTAGAAGTTGTGGAGCATCTCCTGTAATTCCGGTCTGTTGGGAGCCTCTTTATATTTTATTTCTGATGTCTTGGACCATTTATAGGATGGAGGTCGGTTGTAGAGGCTGCTCTGCTGTGGCTTTTGTGTGGATGGTTTCTCTGTAGATTTCATGTACAGGAGAAGTTGGCTGTGGTCTGACAGGTGCGTTTGTGGGGTGACTATGAAGGCGCTAATGTTTGCCGGGTCCATATCGGTAATGGCGTAGTCTACTACACTCCTTCCTACATGGGAGTTTAGTGTGTATCTTCCCAGTGAGTCTCCCTTTGTACGTCCATTAAGAATATGAAGACCTAAACTTTTGCATAAGTTCAGGAGCTTTTTGCCACTTTTGTTGACTGTACTGTCATAGCTGTTTCTCTCTGAGTGTTCTGAGTCGTGACTGTCATTCTCTGCCCCAAATATGTAGATGTTTCCATCTGTGGTCAGAAAGTCTTTTTCTCTCCCTGTTCTTGCATTGAGGTCTCCAAAGATGAGAACTTTGGCCAGGACCTGATAATGGGTGGCTTCTTCTTGTAAGATCTCAAAGCTGTCTGGATTGAAGTAGGGGGACTCTGGCGGTGGTATATAGGTGGTGCAGAGGTAGACATCGGACTGAGAGGTGAGGATGGAGCTGCTGATTCTGATCCATATGTGGCTGCCTCCTCTCTTCACTGGTTTGATGTACTGGTGGAGCTCTTCTTTATACCAGATCAATATTCCTCCTGAGCAGCGGCCCTGTTTGGTGTTTTTATTTTTAAGGGCAGGGACAGAGATTTCCCTGTATCCGATTGGCACCAGAGGTTCGTTTTCAGCTCTGGTCCATGTTTCCAGGAGGATCTGAATGTCTATATTCTTCAGTCTTTGAATAAAGTCAGGGTCATTTGTTTTACATCCAAAGGCCGAGGTGCTCAGGCCTTGGATGTTCCAGCTGCTGATTGTGAATGAGGTCATTTTTTTTTTTTTTCTATATACCTCATGTGTATATACCTTGTAATGAGTGCGGCTGTGTAAGACACTCTGGATTTACGACTGGTTTTTTATAGGTGTGTTAGATCCAGTCACATTAGTTTCCTGCACAATGTACTGAGCAGGGTTCTAATCTCTTCCATATCTCTGCCCTGCATGTCTCTGTGTGGGGCTGATGGTCCCCTCCATGGTGGTCTCCTCCTCCTCTGATGGCCCGATGTTGGGTGAAGGGCTTTGTTTCTGGCCTCCTGTGATGAAATTGGGGTTTCCTGTCTTTTTATTGTTGGGGGTCTTTCCATGGGTTTGTTGTTGTCGTTGAGTCCAGGCATGGGGTCTCTGTTTAGTATAATGTCCTTCAGCTCTTTGGCCAGTAGGCTGACCCCTTGTTTGTTTAGGTGCTTGTAGTCATAGAGGTGTTGGTGATTTATAGAGGGGTGTTGTGCCAGGATCACGTCGGGCACAGCCTTGATTCTTGTGGTCAGGTCCGTGTTGATGCTCTGGGTAGTTTGGCTGGATACATCATTTCTTGGGAGCAGAGATGATAGAATTATTTTGCTGTCCGGGAATTTTAGTTTTGCCGTCTTTGCTAGTTGGGTCAGTTGTCCTGCGATCTGCTGGTGTTGGTCTGGCAGATTGTTTGTTCCTGTGTGTATAAAAATATGATTTGGGCTTGTGAACCGTGGGTTATTGATGACGGCCATCACCTGCTCAATAGTTGCACAGCGGATTTGTTTGACCCTTTTGCCTGGGAATAGTCGCAGTGTATTCAGGTATTTTCCATTTGAGTCCATTATTAGGATGGTATCAAAACTTTGTGAGGTCACGGGTGGGGTACGTGGGTGAGGCTGGGGGTCTGTGCTGGAGATTTTGCTGGTGGCTGGTTCTCTTCTCTTTTCTGTTTTTCTGGTTTGTGGTTCACTTATGTTATTTTCAGGAGCATTCATACTGTTGGAGCTATTTGGTATCTCAGTGTCCTGGCCAGTGGAGGCCATGGTGTCTGTACTGGTGTTAGTTACCATAGCTCCCTCCTGGCCAGTGGAGGCCATGTTGTCTTCACTCCTCTGTGTTTCTATGGCGTCCTCCTGTTTCAGGCGTCCAGGAGTCTTCAGCTCTGTTATCTCCAGTCTCAGTTGGGCATTTTCTTGCTGCAGTTCACACATTTCGTCTCTTATTTCCTGCAGAGCTGACTTGTATTCACATCTCAGTTTGCTTATCTCATTCATTACTTGGTCATTTGCATTTCTGTCACCAAGATTTCTTTGAAGTTCTTCTTTAAATTGTATAAAGTCTCTTTCTAGTTGAGATAAACAGTCTCTGAGGGTCTCTGGTGAAGGGTGTGAAGTGTTGGGGGCTGCAGTTCTGTCTCTGGAGGTCTCTGTAGAGGTGATGGTGACTGCTGGGGTTTGTTGTTCTTTGCAGTTTTGTGCCTGGAGTTTAATTTGAGAAAAGCTGTCTTTAAATTTCTGTAAGTTTTCCTCAGTCCCTTGTACCATGATCATGCCATTATTGTACACGTTTATGGTCAGTGAGTTGGTCTCGTCTTCTTTTTGGTTTCTAATTCTGATCTGCCGGCCCTTATTAATGCCGTTCTTGGATATATACTTATATTGTTTGCACAGAGCGGTGTGCCAGGCTAAGGGTTGGTCTGTGAAAAATAATAAATTGGTTTTTCTTTTATCTTTCTCTTTAGAGGTAAAATCAGTAAAGAGGGTCTCTGGATCTTCTCTAATCTTTGCATGTTTTATGGCTTTTTGCGCATGAATGCTTTTCTGCCCTTCAGAGTATGTGATTTCCAGAGTTTGTGACCCTCTAGTGTCCTGTGTCTCCAGCTCTGCTCTCTGCCCAGTTACTTGTTCTACATTTATATCTTCCATTTTTATAGTAATCCTTATTTATCAGAGATGTAATTACAGCACAGTCTGTAGGTTGTGGTATGGATGGAGGATGGTCCTACCTTTGGATGTGCAGATCTCTGGGAGTCAGTCTGGAGTCCTCCTGTTGTATGTGATCTGTCCTTCAACAGGTTTTTTCTTATGTCCTTTAAATCCTCTATTTCCTCTTTTTTCATAAAAATCTTTAGTCCAGCTCAGTCCAGCTCACTTTCCTCTTCCACGGAGTCCAATTTTTCCAGGTTTTGTCTTACTGTTTGCTCATTACAAGGTATAAATGATGAAAAACTCAGGAGCTCATCTTCAATGCTGCTTACTCCTAGGAATGGTGGGCGGGATATCTATCTATCCCTCTATCTATCTATCTATCTATCTATCTATCTATCTATCCCTCTATCTATCTATCTATCTATCCCTCTATCTATCTCTCTATCTATCTATCTATCTATCTCTCTATCTATCCCTCTATCTATCTATCTATCTATCTATCTCTCTATCTATCCCTCTCTATCTATCTATCCATCTATCCCTCTATCTATCTATCTATCTATCTATCTATCTATCTCTCTATCTATCTATCTCTCTATCCCTCTATCTATCCCTCCCTCTATCTATCTATCTATCTATCCCTCTATCTATCTATCTATCTATCTATCTATCTCTCTATCTATCCCTCTCTATCTATCTATCTATCTATCCCTCTATCTATCTATCTATCTATCTATCCATCTATCTATCCCTTTATCTATCTATCTATCTATCTATCTATCTCTCTATCCCTCTATCTATCCCTCCCTCTATCTATCTATCTATCTATCTATCTATCTATCTATCCATCTATCTATCTATCCCTCTATCTATCTATCTATCTATCTATCTATCTATCTATCTATCTATCTATCTATCTATCCCTCTATCTATCTATCTATCTATGTATCTATCCCTCTATCTATCTATCTATCTATCTATCTATCTATCTATCTATCTATCTATCTATCTATCCCTCTATCTATCTATCTATCTAGCTATCCCTCTATCTATCTATCTATCTATCTATCTCTCTATCTATCTATCTATCTATCTATCCCTCTATCTATCTATCTATCTATCTATCTATCTATCTATCCCTCTATCTATCTATCTATCTATCTATCTATCTATCTATCTATCTATCTATCTATCTATCTATCTATCTATCTATCTATCCCTCTATCTATCTATCCCTCTATCTATCTATCTATCTATCTATCTATCTATCTATCTATCTATCTATCTATCTATCTATCTATCTATCTATCCCTCTATCTATCTATCTATCTATCTATCTATCTATCTATCTATCTATCTATCCCTCTATCTATCTATCTATCTATCTATCTATCTATCTATCTATCTATCTATCTATCTATCTATCTATCCCTCTATCTATCTATCTATCTATCTATCTATCTATCTATCTATCTATCTATGTATCTATCCCTCTATCTATCTATCTATCTATCTATCTATCCCTCTATCTATCTATCTATCTATCTATCTATCTATCTATCTATCTATCCCTCTATCTATCTATCTATCTATCTATCTATCTATCTATCTATCCCTCTATCTATCTATCTATCTATCTATCTATCTATCTATCTATCTATCTATCTATCTATCTATCCCTCTATCTATCTATCTATCTATCTATCTATCTATCTATCTATCTATCTATCTATCTATCTATGTATCTATCCCTCTATCTATCTATCTATCTATCCCTCTATCTATCTATCTATCTATCTATCTATCTATCTATCTATCTATCTATCTATCTATCTATCTATCTATCTATCTATCCCTCTATCTAGCTATCTATCTATCTATCTATCTATCTATCCCTCTATCTATCTTTCTATCTATCTATCAAATCAAATCAAATCAAATCAAATCAAATAAGCTTTATTGGCAGGACCAAATACAAATTAGTTTTGCCAAAGCAAGTGTACATTAGGGGCTGGGGCTGTGGGGATGGGGGGTGGGGACTGTAGGAAGGATGGATGGGGCTCATCCAGGGTGGGGACTGTGGGGGCACTTCTAGGATGGGGGCTATGGAAGTCCATGGCTTATGATGGGGCATATCCACGGTGGGACTGTGGTAACGGTGGATGGGACATATCCAGGGTGGGGATTGGGGGGGCCACATCTGGGATGGGGGGCTATGGAAGTCCATGACTTATCATAGTTCTCTTTCTCGAAGTCTATGGCATTCGCTCACATACCGCGCTGCTATCTCCACTGCGCTCTCTTCTTCCCCCAGCAGGATATATATTTTCTCTTCCTCCTTCATGGAGCTGAAATCCGGGAAGAGATGGGAGAGTCTCCTGAAGTGAGCGTCCCTCACTGCTGAGTACTTGGTGCAGTGTAGCAGGAAGTGGGTTTCATCCTCCACGGCCTCCAGGTCACAGTGTTGGCACAGTCTGTCCTCCCTGGGCTTGTAGCTCTGCTTGTGACGTCCGGATTCGATGGCTAGACTGTGGGCACTGAGTCTATATCGGCTCAGGGTCCTGCGGTCTCTGGGGTCCGGGATTTTCTCCAGATACGGGGCCAGTCTGTAGTCTCTCTGTAGTCTCTGGTACGTGGTCAGTTTCTGTGAGGTGTTGATGTCGGTCCTCCAGTCACTGACATACCTCTCCTGGCCCTCGTCTACCATCTTCCTGATTCTGGTTCTTGTCAGGCTGCTGTGATTGGTTATTTTGTCCAGTTGGGTTTGGGAGGGCTGTGCCCGGGGTCCTGGTTCATCTGGCCCACGTATATATATCAGAGCTTTGTGGTGATGGGAGTTTGGATTGCTACTCTGTAGGTGAGCCTGAAATGATAGTGACCTCTTCAGAGCTGCTAGGTGTAGAGGGAATCTGCCCAGCTCAGCTCGACAGGCACTGTTGGAGGTGCTTCGATGGACCTGGAGAAGGTGCTTACAGAATTCCAGGTGGAATATTTCTGTTGGGCTGGAATCCCACCTTGACCAATCTGGGTAAGTGTGAGGGCCCCAGACTTCGCTGCCGTACAGGAGGATTGGGGCAATGATGGAATCGAAGATTTTTAGCCAGACCCTCACTGGTGGCTTCAGATGATACAATGTCCTTCGGATGGCATAAAAGGTTTTGCAGGCCTTGTTTTTCAGGGTCTCTATGGCTTGTTTGAAGCTCCCTGACTGGTGAATTTCCAGGCCCAAGTAGGTGTATTTGTCTGTTCCTGTTAGAGTGTAGCCGTTTAGGACAAATGAAGGATGCTGGTCAAATCTTCTTTTTCTCTTCTGGAACACCATGATGTTGGTTTTCTTTAGATTGATCGGTAGTGCCCATGTGGAGCTGAATTTCTCCAAGATTTGTAGGTTGTCTTGGAGACCTTTCTCGGTTGGTGACACCAGCAGTAGGTCATCTGCATAGAGCAAGAATTTCACCTGGGCATCATGGAGTGTGAGACCTGGAGCAGGTGAAGATTCTAGAGCAGTAGCCAGCTCATTGATGTAAATATTGAAGAGCGTTGGACTTAGGCTGCAGCCCTGTCTGACTCCTCGGCTCTGCTGGAAATAAGCCGTTCTTCTACCGTTCACACTCACGCTGCAGAGGTTCTCGGTGTAGGAGCTTTTGATGACATCATAGGTCTTTCCTCCTATTCCGCTTTCCAGCATTTTTAAGAACAAGCCCGGGTGCCACACTGAGTCAAAGGCCTTTTTAAAGTCTACAAAGCAGGCGTATATCTTCCCATGCTTTGTATTGTGGACGTGGCTCTGAATGAGACTGTGCAGGGTGTAGATGTGGTCCGTGGTGCGGTGGTTTGGCACGAACCCTGCTTGGCTTTTGCTCAAGACATTGTGCTCGGTAAGGAAACTGATGATCCTTTTGTTTAGGATGCTGTTGAACAGTTTTCCCAAGTTACTGCTGACACATATGCCTCTGTAGTTGGCAGGGTCATACCTGTCCCCACTCTTGTGGATCGGTGTAATGAGTCCTTGGTTCCAGGTACGAGGGAAGTAACCAGCACTCAGCACAATGTTGAACAGTTTAACCATTGCAGCTTGAATTTCTGGTGGGCTGTACTTCAACATCTCTGGGGGGATTCCATCCAGACCACTAGATTTTATCTATCCCTCTATCTATCTATCCCTCTATCTATCTATCTATCTATCTATCCCTCTATCTATCTATCTATCTATCCCTCTATCTATCTATCTATCTATCTATCTATCCCTCTATCTATCTATCTATCTTTCTATCTATCTATCTATCTATCTATCCCTCTATCTATCTATCTATCTATCCCTCTATCCCTCTATCTATTCCTCTATCTATCTATCTATCCCTCTATCTATCTATCTATCTATCTATCTATCTATCTATCTATCTATCCCTCTCTATCTATCTATCTATCTATCTATCTATCCCTCTATCTATCTATCTATCTATCTATCCCTCTATCTATCTATCTATCTATCTATCTATCTATCTATCTCTCTATCCCTCTATCTATCCCTCTATCTATCTATCTATCTATCTATCTATCTATCTATCTATCTATCTATCTATCTATCTATCTATCTATCTATCCCTCTATCTATCCCTCTATCTATCTATCTATCCCTCTATCTATCTATCTATCTATCTATCCCTCTCTATCTATCTATCCCTCTATCTATCTATCTATCTATCCCTCTATCTATCTATCTATCTATCTATCTATCCCTCTATATATCCATCTATCTATCTATCTATCTATCTATCTATCTATCCCTCTATCTATCTATCCCTCTATCTATCTATCTATCTATCCCTCTATCTATCTATATATCTATCTATCCCTCTATCTATCTATCTATCTATCTATCTATCCCTCTATCTATCTATCCCTCTATCTATCTATCTATTTATCCCTCTATCTATCTATATATCTATCTATCCCTCTATCTATCTATCTATCTATCTATCTATCTATCTATCTATCTATCCCTCTATCTATCTATCCCTCTATCTATCTATCTATCTATCTATCTATCCCTCTATCTATCTATCCCTCTATCTATCTATCTATCTATCTATCTATCTATCTATCTATCTATCCCTCTATCTATCTATCTATCTATCCCTCTATCTATCCCTCTATCTATCTATCTATCCCTCTATCTATCTATCTATCTATCTATCTCTCTATCTATCTATCTATCCCTCTCTATCTATCTATCTATCTATCTATCTATCTATCCCTCTATCTATCTATCTATCTATCTATCTATCTATCTATCTATCTCTCTATCCCTCTATCTATCCCTCTATCTATCTCTCTATCTATCTATCAATTTATCTATCCCTCTATCTATCTATCTATCCCTCTATCTATCCCTCTATCTATCTATCTATCTATCTATCCCTCTCTCTCTCTATCTATCTATCCCTCTATCTATCCCTCTATCTATCTATCTATCTATCTATCTATCTATCTATCTATCTATCTATCTATCTATCTATCTATCTATCCCTCTATCTATCTATCTATCTATCTATCTATCTATCTATCTATCTCTCTATTTATCCCTCTATTTATCCCTCTATCTATCTATCTATCTATCTATCTATCTATCTATCTATCTATCTATCTCTATCTATCTCTCTATTTATCCCTCTATTTATCCCTCTTTCTATCTATCTATCTATCTATCTCTCTATCCCTCTATCTATCTATCTCTCTATCCCTCTATCTATCTATCTATCTATCTATCTATCTATCTATCTATCTATCTATCTATCTATCTATCTATCCCTCTAGCTATCCCTCTATCTATCTATCTATCTATCTATCTATCTATCTATCTATCTATCTATCTATCTATCTATCTATCTATCTATCTATCCCTCTATCTATCCCTCTATCTATCTATCTATCCCTCTATCTATCTATCTATCTATCTATCAAATCAAATCAAATCAAATCAAATCAAATAAGCTTTATTGGCAGGACCAAATACAAATTAGTTTTGCCAAAGCAAGTGTACATTAGGGACTGGGGCTGTGGGGATGGTGGGTGGGGACTGTAGGAAGGATGGATGGGGCACATCCAGGGTGGGGACTGTGGGGGCACTTCTAGGATGGGGGCTATGGAAGTCCATGGCTTATGATGGGGCATATCCAGGGTGGAGACTGTAGTAACGGTGGTTGGGGCATATCCAGGGTGGGGATTGGGGGGGCCACATCTGGGATGGGGGGCTATGGAAGTCCATGACTAATCATAGTTCTCTTTCTCGGAGTCTATGACATTCGCTCACATACCGCGCTGCTATCTCCACTGCACTCTCTTCTTCCCCCAGCAGGATATATGTTTTCTCTTCCTCCTTCATGGAGCTGAAATCCGGGAAGAGATGGGAGAGTCTCCTGAAGTGAGTGTCCCTCACTGCTGAGTACTTGGTGCAGTGTAGCAGGAGGTGGGTTTCATCCTCCAGGGCCTCTAGGTCACAGTGTTGGCACAGTCTGTCCTCCCTGGGCTTGTAGCTCTGCTTGTGTCGACCGGATTCGATGGCTAGACTGTGTCTATATCGGCTCAGGGTCCTGCGGTCTCTGGGATCCGAGAGTTTTTCCAGATATGGGGCCAGTCTGTAGTCTCTCTGTAGTCTCTGATACGTGGTCAGTTTCTGTGAGGTGTTGATGTCGGTCCTCCAGTCACTGACATACCTCTCCTGGCCCTCGTCTACCATCTTCCTGATTCTGGTTCTTGTCAGGCTGCTGTGATTGGTTATTTTGTCCAGTTGGGTTTGGGGGGGCTGTGCCAGGGGTCCTGGTTCATCTGGCCCACGTATATATATCAGAGCTTTGTGGTGATGGGAGCTTGGATTACTACTCTGTAGGTGAGCCTGAAATGATAGTGACCTCTTCAGAGCTGCTAGGTGTAGAGGGAATCTGCCCAGCTCAGCTCGACAGGCGCTGTTGGAGGTGCTTCGATGGACCTGGAAAAGGGGCTTACAGAATTCCAGGTGGAATATTTCTGTTGGGCTGGAATCCCACCTTGACCAATCTGGGTAAGTGTGAGGGCCCCAGACTTCGCTGCCGTACAGGAGGATTGGGGCAATGATGGAATCGAAGATTTTTAGCCAAACCCTCACTGGTGGCTTCAGATGATACAATTTCCTTCGGATGGCATAAAAGGTTTTGCAGGCCTTGTTTTTCAGGGTCTCTATGGCTTGTTTGAAGCTCCCTGGCTGGTGAATTTCCAGGCCCAAGTAGGTGTATTTGTCTGTTCCTGTTAGAGTGCAGCCGTTTACGACAAATGAAGGATGCTGGTCAAATCTTCTTTTTCTCTTCTGGAACACCATGATGTTGGTTTTCTTTAGATTGATCGGTAGTGCCCATGTGGAGCTGAATTTCTCCAAAATTTGTAGGTTGTCTTGGAGACCTTTCTCGGTTGGTGACACCAGCAGTAGGTCATCTGCATAGAGCAAGAATTTCACCTGGGCGTCATGGAGTGTGAGACCTGGAGCAGGTGAAGATTCTAGAGCAGTAGCCGCTCATTGATGTAAATATTGAAGAGCGTTGGACTTAGGCTGCAGCCTTATCTGACTCCTCGGCTCTGCTGGAAATAAGCCGTTCTTCTACCGTTCACACTCACGCTGCAGAGGTTCTCGGTGTAGGAGCTTTTATCTATCTATCCCTCTATCTATCTATCTATCTATTTATCTATCTATTTATCTATCTATCTATCTATCTATCTATCTATCTATCTATCTATCTATCTATCTATCTATCCCTCTATCTATGTATCTATCTATCTATCCCTCTATCTATGTATCTATCTATCTATCCCTCTATCTATCTATCTATCTATCTATCTATCTATCTATCCCTCTATCTATCTATCTATCTATCCCTCTCTCTATCTATCTATCTATCTATCTATCTATCTATCTATCTATCTATCTATCTATCCCTCTATCTATCCCTCTATCTATCTATCCCTCTATCTATCTATCCCTCTCTCTCTATCTATCTATCTATCTATCTATCTATCTATCTCTCTATCCCTCTATCTATCCCTCTATCTATCTATCCCTCTCTCTATCTATCCTATCTATCCCTCTATCTATCCCTCTATCTTCCCTCTATTCCCTCTATCTCCTCCTCTCTCTCTCTCTCTCTCTCTATCTCTCTATCTATCTATCTATCTATCTATCTATCTATCTATCTATCCATCTCTCTATCTATCTATCTATCTATCTATCTATCCCTCTATCTATCCCTCTATCTATCCCTCTATCTATCCCTCTATCTATCCATCTATCTATCTATCCCTCTCTCTATCCCTCTATCTATCTATCTTTCTATCTATCCCTCTATCTATCCATCCCTCTATCCCTCTATCTATCTATCCATCCATCTGACTCGCCCACCCCAGGGCTATGGGACACCCGGTGCCGGGCCGGACTAGTCCGGTGGTAGTCAGTGGTGGCTGGGCCCGGCTCCGTGGCCCTGGTGGGTGTCAGTAGAATATGTGGCTTAGTGAATAAAGTTTGTGTTCGTGACGCCACCTGTGGTATGCGGCTATTAAGCCGCCGCTGCTGTGTGAGGCCACCGGGATGATGTTATGGCAGCAATGGTGGTACTGCTCCCCACAGGTGGAGCAATGCCCGGGGCACAGTTGGTGCTTGTGAATGTCTATGCAGCTGGAATAACAGAGACCACTCCAAGGGTGCAGTTCAAGTTCTTTACTCACACTTCTTGTCACAGTACTGTAGGGACCCTTGGACTGCTGGGACCACTGTCAGGGACCTCCGCCGTTTCTGGGTGATTCTGAGAGTAAAAGCCGGTACCCTTCTCTTAAGTGTCTCTTTCTTCTGCTGTCTTCCTTAGCCTTGCCTTTAATAGGATAAACCTGGCTTGGCCTCCACTACAGCCTCCAGGCTGGGGGGTCACCTGTCGGCTGATTACCCCTTTTCTGGAAGTTCTCCTATGGGTTCTGGCCCGGGGAGATTACAACATTCCCTGGGCCTCGGTTTTTACTGTTTGGAGATGATCTTTGCACTCCTCCAGTCTCTAGGGACCGTCCCCTGCTGCAGCGTGATCCCTCCACCGATGTTATTGTGGACCAGGCCACCGTAGCTCTAAACTGCCCCGATAGCTATACAGACTACCCGTGGCCCTGCGACTCCTTCTGTCTTCTACGTGGTGTCACCTGGACCCTCCGAGTCCCAGGATCTTCACCAAGAAGCGTCTCTTGCTGTTTCTCTGCTCCTGTCTGACTTGGAGCTTTCTTTCTCTTTTCTTCTCCTCCTTGCCTGCCTCCAGCAGGCCTCCTCCTCCCTCCTTTCTCTCGTTCTCCTTCTCCAACTACATGCTGGCTCCTCACTCTCTCACTCCCTGAGGTAGACTGACTAACCTTGACCTTCCTCTCTGTGCCTGCTCTCAGATGGCTCCTCCCACCTCCCCAATTGCCCTGTTCTACCCTATAGGAGCAGGGATGGGTCTTACGACCCCTCCCAGCATGCAGCATGGGAGGGTTGTCTGCCACTTTCCCTGGTCCCAGTGTGTTCCTAGCAATGGGTGTAGTGTGGATTTACCAGGGGACCGGAGTTCACTCTCTTCCTCTCCCAGAATGGGGCATCACACCGCTGGATGGGGTGCAATGACCTGTGGCGACGGAAGCCTCAGGAGCGCCACACTCCCCCACAGCAAATCCCAGCACGTCCTCGGGCTGAAAAACAACAAAAACAGGTGGAAGAACTGCAAAACATTTTTGTTATGAATAACATAAAACAATAAAACATTTCTTCCCTTTATGGGAGGCACAATGATTCAACGTTACGAACTTCTTATAAAGAAACTACTACGTGTGCACTT
This sequence comes from Anomaloglossus baeobatrachus, assembly GCF_048569485.1. Classification (NCBI taxonomy): domain Eukaryota; kingdom Metazoa; phylum Chordata; class Amphibia; order Anura; family Aromobatidae; genus Anomaloglossus; species Anomaloglossus baeobatrachus. The sequence goes on along the minus strand of NC_134358.1, from coordinate 29,391,298 downwards.
CCAGTCCATTGCACGGTTCGGGCACATCCCCCATAATTCTGGTAGGGGGCACAACGGGTGCAACTATATAGATTTTTGGCTACAACAAGTCCAGTAGCTTGGCAGTTCGTTCAGCTTCCTTTTAAACGTAAGACACATAAACAACATACCAGCCACTAAGTCCAGTGGCCTGGTAAGACATGACACAAAAACATTCACCGGGGACCACATTCCAGTTCCGTGGCCCGGTACATATAAACATGGGGGTGACATCTTCGAAAAGCATGAGGGGCAGTACAGCAGGAAAGGGTGTCATCTTCAAAAAGAACATTAGGGTAGAACACAAGGGACATCTTCAAAAAGAATGAGGGGCAGACAGGGGCTATATACAGTTCAGCATCTCTTCATCTTTACTCACGAGGGTAGATGCGGGGGTCCCACTCCGGCATTGCTCCTGGCACCAGGTATGCCGACGAGATCATCGTCTGGGTCTCCTGGGCACTGGTCCCTAACCTTCTGCGCTGCTCTGCAGCCTGGATTGGAGTGGGGCTGCTTGCAGGTGCTATACAGCGTTGCTGCAGAGGACTGCTCGTCTGCAGGGGGCTGTTACTGTGGTCTTTGGGGCCCTGTTTTGGCCGGGCTCCCTGCATCACACACGCCATGGAGATTCGGGTCTGTGTTTCTTGCGTGGTTGTCGCAGGTCCTCTGCACAGTTCTGTAGCCTGGGCCTGTCTTGAGGAAGTGGTGTTGCTAGGGGAGATGCTGCGCGCTTGCATCGTGCGGCGCCACTCTGGTTCTTCTGGGGCCACTTCTTCCCTTAGGATACGCACATGCAGCGCATACCATCCACGGCTCCCCATCAGCCGTGTGTACTCCACAACATCACCCGGTTTAGCATCTCTCCCTGGGTGACCTCTGGGCAGGTGTTCCTCAATGTCGCGTCGGGCCACAAATACGTCCTTGCCCAGACCGGGCTCCCTGATGAAGCCCCATCCTCCTTTCTGCCGAAAATCGACTACGGTGCCCCGTCTCACTGGGCCCTCGGATCCCTTCAGGGCCTTCCTGACCTGTTCCTTGGAGGCCAGATTAGCGGCTTCTTTGGCCTTCCGCTTCTTGTCCCGGACCTCCCGCTCCCTCTGGTACTCTACCACCAGTCTCCGGCAAGTCAGCTCGGTTGCTAGGGGAGTCTCCTTGGGGCGCATGGGCTGCTGAAGTCCCCCACTTTCAATGGGCGCTGCGTCCAAATTCACTCCCGGGGATGTCATTCCCAGGAGGCGCACAGGGGGACTCGGTAGGGGGCCCGCTAGCTGTTCAGGGTCCACCCCACTCCAGGCGCCGTCTGCGGGGGTCTCCGGCAGGCCTCCGGTGCCCCACCGGGCGTCAGCGGGGCTGGCGGGTAAGGCCAGTGGGTCGGTGAAGGGGCTAGGCGATGGCGTTTGGCGGGGCCATGGGTCCGGGCGGGTCGGGGGTTCATTTTGCTCACCCTGCTGCTGCTCCGCGGCATCCATCCACTGACCCAGGCCCTCCGGCACCAGCGGTGTTTCTCTTTGCCGGTCCGCCTCTACTTCCACGTTGCTCAGCCTCCGGGCCAGGATTCGCATCTCCTCCCGGAGCAAGTTCAGCTCAGGATCCCTTCTTCCGGTCCCTGGTGCACCTTGCTGCAGCTCCTCCGCCATGCTGCCGACCTGGGGAATGCTGACTGGAACACTGCTCGGGTGCTCGACCACGCCAGTCGGCTGCTCCCTTTCCCTTCTTGGAGGCGGGGCCGGAGGCTGCACTAGCATCTGGCGCCAGACTGGCACCCAGCCCATCACGACCGGCATCACTCCGCTTGCGATAAGGTACATTTTCTTTATCTGCTGGTCTGGCATTTAGACTCTCTCTGCCAGCCGGCCAGCTTATCTAGTCACCATTTCTTCTTCCTCCACCTTCTATGGCGGGCACCGCTTCGCGCTCTTTTCTTGGACAAGGGGTGGTGCTTCTCTTCACGCCCTTTCTTCTTTCACGCCCCCTTTCTTCCCGCGCTCAGTGGCTTCAATGGCGGCAGTTCCTCACAGTAAACACAGGCTATTTCATGATTCTTCAGGCGCACAGTACCCGGTGTGACCGGGCACGAAATCATGTTCGTGACGCCAAAGTTGACTCGCCCACTCCAGGGCTATGGGACACCCGGTGCCGGGCCGGACTAGTCCGGTGGTAGTCAGTGGTGGCTGGGCCCAGCTCCGTGGCCCTGGTGGGTGTCAGTAGAATATGTGGCTTAGTGAATAAAGTTTGTGTTCGTGACGCCACCTGTGGTATGCGGCTATTAAGCCGCCGCTGCTGTGTGAGGCCACCGGGATGATGTTATGGCAGCAATGGTGGTACTGCTCCCCACAGGTGGAGCAATGCCCGGGGCACAGTTGGTGCTTGTGAATGTCTATGCAGCTGGAATAACAGAGACCACTCCAAGGGTGCAGTTCAAGTTCTTTACTCACACTTCTTGTCACAGTACTGTAGGGACCCTTGGACTGCTGGGACCACTGTCAGGGACCTCCGCCGTTTCTGGGTGATTCTGAGAGTAAAAGCCGGTACCCTTCTCTTAAGTGTCTCTTTCTTCTGCTGTCTTCCTTAGCCTTGCCTTTAGTAGGATAAACCTGGCTTGGCCTCCACTACAGCCTCCAGGCTGGGGGGTCACCTGTCGGCTGATTACCCCTTTTCTGGAAGTTCTGCTATGGGTTCTGGCCCGGGGAGTTTACAACATTCCCTGGGCCTCGGTTTTTACTGTTTGGAGATGATCTTTGCACTCCTCCAGTCTCTAGGGACCGTCCCCTGCTGCAGCGTGATCCCTCCACCGATGTTATTGTGGACCAGGCCACCGTAGCTCTAAACTGCCCCGACAGCTATACAGACTACCCGTGGCCCTGCGACTCCTTCTGTCTTCTACGTGGTGTCACCTGGACCCTCCGAGTCCCAGGATCTTCACCAGGAAGCGTCTCTTTCTGTTTCTCTGCTCCTGTCTGACTTGGAGCTTTCTTTCTCTTTTCTTCTCCTCCTTGCCTGCCTCCAGCAGGCCTCCTCCTCCCTCCTTTCTCTCATTCTCCTTCTCCAACTACATGCTGGCTCCTCACTCTCTCACTCCCTGAAGTAGACTGACTAACCTTGACCTTCCTCTCTGTGCCTGCTCTCAGATGGCTCCTGCCACCTCCCCAATTGCCCTGTTCTACCCTATAGGAGCAGGGATGGGTCTTACGACCCCTCCCAGCATGCAGCATGGGAGGGTTGTCTGCCACTTTCCCTGGTCCCAGTGTGTTCCTAGCAATGGGTGTAGTGTGGATTTACCAGGGGACCGGAGTTCACTCTCTTCCTCTCCCAGAATGGGGCATCACACCGCTGGATGGGGTGCAATGACCTGTGGCGATGGAAGCCTCAGGGGTGCCACACATCCCTTCATCCCTCCATCCATCCATCCATCTATCTATCCCACTATCTATTTATCTATCTCATTTCTTCTTTTATGCCTGTAAATCTAGCAGTTCCATCTACCAATTGCTCCTATCCCACAGAATTTCCCACAGATATGTTATAAATTGGCGATGTCATGCAATGAATTACTGTTATCAAGAGAAAACAGGTGAACGCAGATGATCTTTATCAGTTCTACAATGTACAGCGGAGCCTGTGAATGTGTCGGTCGCGTTTCCACCTCCCACACTATCACTCCAGATACTTATTAAGCTCTGACGTGAACCAAAAAGAACTAAATGCACAGACGGGTTTCGGGGGAAGGGGGATATTTTTACGGAAATAAATCAATAAAACATTTCCATTATGTACAGAGCTGAAATCATATGGGGTGCAGCTGGTGAGAGCTGAAGATTCATGGGAACTCTTCAATTCACTGCTACTGTACATGCAAAAAAAATAGAATTTTTCATCTGCAAATTACTAGTGATGAGCGAGTACTAAAAAGCTCGAGTGCTCGAGGCTCGGGCCGAGCCTCCCAAGATACTCGTGTACTCGGCCCGAGCACCGAGCCCAATGTTATCCTATGGGAGACCCGAGTATTTTTGTGAAATGACCCCCCGGCAGCATGTAGAAACCCTAAAAATGTCACAAAAGTCTCTGTAGAGTGCTCAAATGACATGGCAACAGCATGGGGAAGACCCCTTGAAGCATTTATCACTCAAAAGTCACAGCTGTGAACAGTTTTGTCCGAGTTTTACGCCATTTTTACGGACTCACCAGAAAACCTTCCAAAATGACACCAAAATGAATTTTCATGGCGGAAATGTTAAGGGCACATACCCAATAGTGAGATAGAGCTGGTGTATGTTACTTTTTGAGATTAATACATGAAAGATTTTACGTAAAACATTGTGTGGCACTCCGATGTCCAAAACGCACGTTTTGTGCTTTTTACTAGCGATGCCGGTCATTTTTTTTTTCATTCTATCTCCCGTCGGTCGGTCTCGCTCTGTCGGTCTCTCTCTGTCTTGTCTGTCCCCCTCTCACAGTCTGTCGGTCATTCTCCCCCCTCTCTCTTACTTACCGTTCCCCGATCACTGCCGCGGCACTGCACAGCTGTTCACTAAACTCCGGCGGCTTTTACTCTTTTGAAAAAGCCGGCCGCTCATTAAACAATCTCGTATTCCCTGCTTTCCTGCTTTTCAGCGCCTATGATTGGTTGCAGTGAGACACGTCCCCACGCTGAGTGACAGGTGTCTCACTGCACCCAAACACAGCAGCCGGTGTGTGTGTATACTGTGCAGTGAAATAAATAATTAAATAATTAAAAAAAACGGCGTGCGGTCCCCCCAATTTTAATACCAGCCAGATAAAGCCATACGGCTGAAGGCTGGTATTCTCAGGATGGGGAGCTCCACGTTATGGGGAGCTCCCCAGCCTAACAATATCAGTCAGCAGCCGCCCAGAATTGCCGCATACATTATATGCGACAGTTCTGAGACTGTACCCGGCTCTTCCCGATTTACCCTAGTGCGTTGGCAAATCGGGGTAATAAGGACTTAATGGCAGCCCATAGCTGCCACTAAATCCTAGATTAATCATGTCAGGCGTCTCCCCGAGATTCCTTCCATGATTAATCTGTAAATTACAGTTAAAAAACACACACACCCGAAAAATCCTTTATTAGAAATAAAAAACACTAACAAAGTCCCTCATCACCATGGGTGCAGTGAGACATCTGTCACTCAGCGTGGGGGCGTGTCTCACTGCAACCAATCATAGGCGCCTGTGGGCCGGGAAAGCAGGGAATATGAGATGGCTGTGTGCAGAGCACAGCGCGCCCGCCGGTATAAAGGCTCGGTCACGCTGTGCGGGCCGGCCAATCACTGCAATTCCACAACTAACAGGGCTGTGGCATTGCAGTGGTCTGCCAGCCAATCCCTGCATGAGGGCTGGCTCTGAAAAGAGCGCCAATATGCAGGGATGAAGACCACGAGTACAGCACGAGTATCGCGAAATTACTCGGTACCCGCCGAGTAGCCCGAGTACAGTGATACTCGTGCGAGTACCGAGTTGTAACAAACATACTCGCTCATGACTACAAATTACATATTTTATCAATCAGATTTTATTATAAATTTATATATTTTGTAAAAGTTTATTTTTATATAAATTCTTGTTTAACAGTTATCCCACTGATTTGTAAACAATAGTCTATTCCTTCCTATATTCTGCAGCTTATTGTCAGCTTTGCCGAATAGACTGCCATAGGAAAAGGCAATCAAACAGGAGAAGAGAAGAGGTTAACGCTGCACATTAGCCAAACGAAGATGTAGAGTTGTAGATATATTAATATCTTTTTAATTTCATAGGTCTACGCGTTTCAAGGTTGAAACCTCTTCCTCAGGACCAGAATATATTCTGGTCCTGAGGAAGAGGTTTCAACCTCGAAACGCGTAGACCTATGAAATTAAAAAAAGATATTAATTTATCAACAACTCTATACTGTCATTTGGCTGATGTGCGGCGTTAACCTCTTCTCTTCTCCTGTTTGAATACTCATCCACGTGGGGCTGCTGCAGACGGCATTATCTTATGCTTGGCAGTGGTTGTGCCTTTCACAACCACAGTAGGTGAGAGTATATATTTTTATTTATTACTCCTGTCGTCTGGTAATACCCTATCAGTGCTTCTTTTTTCTAGTCTTACCATAATAAAAGCCAAGTCATCTCAGTGTCTTGGAGCATAGAGGAGTCACTGACAGCTCTGTACTGCTGGAAATCGACATAATACAGTGTGTATATTAGGCTCTGACATGCCATTAGGGCAACCTGCACATCTGTACAGGGGCTCGAGAGGTAAGGGGGCCCATTTGTACCTCCATCTGGAATTATGTATTATGATGAGCGATTGGACTACAAGGGGCCCATTTACTGTTCTTGCACGGGCTCTCGTCTTTCTGTGTCTGCCAGCGGTCAGACTATTCCCACTACCTTCACCCTATTTTATCTTTTCCTCTCATCTAAAGGTGACTCGCCGCTAGATGGCAGCCATTGATACAAATATATACATCAACAGTCTATAAAACATAGTACAAGTAAACAGTGTTGCTCAGCCCACCTACTGCAATTGCTCCCACTGAAACCCTATTTTAGGGTTTGCAAAGTGACTGTCACGCTGTACAAATGGTTGGTAGGATGTAGTACAGCGTATTCCCCACTAGGTGGCAGCAGAGTAGTGAAATAGAGTCAAAGTAACACAGTAACAGAAAGTCAGCTAAAGTACAGCAGAGTAACTTCAGCAGGCAGTTAACAGGTGAACCACCAGGGGGCAATAGAGTAGTCAAACAGTCAGAGTCTAAAGCCAGGAAAGGAGAGTCACTGCAAAGGGAGGATGAAGACCAAGTTAGAAAACAGAACCGAGTTGGAATCCGGGAGATAAGGTATGGAGAGAGACACACAAACAACAGACAGGAGCGGGAAGTCAGGGGCTGGAACAGACGGACGAGCGGGGAAGGGTACAAGTCAGTGCATGGTAACAAAGAGTCAGATCAAACAGGAATTCTCACCAGAGCCAGTCACAGGCTGCAGAGCAAAACTATAACCAGCACCAGAATGCAAGTGCAGAGACCATATATAGTGTCTCCTGAAACCAGAACGAGGCTGATGGGAGTTAACCCCTGACATGACCAGTCCGGGTCTGGGAAACTCTGCACCGGAGAATCCTGGTCCTGGATCATGACAATGACCCACCACCCTACAATGGAACTGTCACCAAGACAAACGTGACCAGTTTTTGCTCCATTTTATTCCTGATGTTTTCCTGAGTATTCAGCTTTTTTTTTTTCCCTAAATCTGCTCTATAACTCCAGTGTTATGAGATTTTTTATTTAGCGTTAAATTTAATGTTCTGTATTAAGGGGGTGGAGGTTGAAGAACTTTTGAAGAGCAGTTCACGTGTTAACTTTTTTAGCCCTTTTCTTCTTGGGTCAAATTACAATTTTGTTTTTTTTCTTATCTTTTCTAATCCATAAATTTTAACTTTTTTCCATTAACTGTTATATTAGAGCTTATTCTTTGAGTTGTAGTTTTGAGTGACATCACGCACTGTAGCATATTATACAGGGGAGTGAAAAAAGGGAAAAAAATTGCATCTGGGCTGAAATGATGAAAACGCAACGGAATTTCACCGTTGTTGCTTGAGATTCATTTTTATGTTCTTCTTGGACCCACAACTTTTTATTTTCCCATTGACTGCCCAGTAGGATGGCTCGTTTTTCTTGCGGGACAAGTTGAAGTTTTCATTGGTTCCAGTCTTGTGCAAACAACTTTTTGATCACATTTTATTCTGCAATTTTTTGGGAAGGGTGATGATGAAATACATCAATTCCAGTTTCATAAGAGATAGACATTTTATGTTAGGAAATATTTTATGTATGCTGTAACATTGTGTCCCCCCAGCCTGCACCATAATGTAATCAAGCCTCCAGCAGTATTGTAACAGCGTGTCCCTCCCTGGCCTATGTGTCTGGACTTTAATGTAATCAGGCCTAGGTCAACATCTAGTGGTGAGAGTGTGTCTTTGTTCTTCTCCGCATAGGACTCATCCAATACAAGCCAGTAGGTATGGAAACTTGTTTATATAAAGCCACATACTTAAAAGTGGGTGTGAACCCTTTCCCATCCAGGGGGTGGATCTAAGGAGAGGTGGAAGATTCAGCCACATGTTTTGAGTTAGTTGATGCTTTGTTGGGTGAAAGGCTAGGATCTGTTGCTAAGGCCAGTTCCTGGAGCCTGTGTATGGACTATGAGACATTGAAGATCAGCTGCTACGTGGGATTGTGTTTGTCTCAGCCACGCTGCTGGATTTAAGGAACTCATCTAAGATCTAAGGATTGTTGCATTTTCCTTGGCGTCGGATTGCTGGGTGGTGCCCCTGGATTTGTTTCCTCTGTGTGGACTCATTGTGGACTCTAAATAACATTTTGGATATTTGATGTTCTATGCTACCTGACTCAATAAATCTCGTTGGACTGTTCCTCGGCCTGGTGTCCCTGCTCTGTTGCACACCCCGTCACATATGCTTTATGTACTTAATTATAAAACTGGAAAAAGGGGGCGATTTGATCATTTAGGGTTTTTTCACGTAAAGTATCTAGTAGGGCCCACGATGTGAGATGAGCGAACCTGAATAGTAAAGTTGGGTGTTCGTACTGACGTCTATCTGTGTTCGAGTTTGGAGTTCGGGTGGTTTACGTATGCAAACCACTCAGACAAGCATTGGTGTTCTCGGCTAGACTTGGTGCTCGGCCCAGTGTAAATTGCTTGCAGTGTTTGAATGGCTTGAACTGGGGGTAGAATCAACATTTTTGGATGCTGTGGGCCCCTTCCCAAAAAATGAAAAAATCCTGCCCTGCTCCCCCCAGAAGTGTTCTGTTGGTGGATGGCTGTATGTGGGCGGAGAACCGAACTGCCCAATCATTGACTTTCAATAAAGGTTAGGTCAAAATACCGCAGAATTAGGTTATCACACATCATCTCAAAGATTTGTAACTATCAAATAATTAAGTCACTCCATAATAGAATGTTAAGACAAAAAAGCACTGGGAGTATTAAATGGCTTAAGGTGCAAAAGACTTCATTAATCAAAGACCATTAATTAAGACTATAAAAAACACACATTAAAAATAGGGTGGCATCAGATGTTGCACATACGACGAAAGGAGAATTATCCTTGATGTCAACCCCAGGAGGTTTATCCAGGTAGTGAGCGGCACATTGCGAGAATCATTTGTCTATGGGTAAGACTTTGAAATTATTGGTGGAGATTGCATCAATGATAATTCTCCTTTCGTCCTTTATGTAAAATAATATCTTAATTATTTGTATTAACAAAACTATGTAATGTTTTATGCTATTCCCCCATTTCTGACTTGATCTACACCCTCTGGACTTCCCAATATTATTTGCATGGACCTGTCAAAGTGCCGTATAGGCACGAAACGGCCGTCGTCCTGCGTGCTCCGTGCACCTCCCTCCCCTACAGCCTTTTATATCACCTGTAATTTCATTTTGGTTTAAATAAGATTCCTCACAGCAGCCCGGTGAGTGCCTTCTTTTTCTTTTTTGGAATATTATTTGCTTTGTTGCCCGCGCACCATGGGATTGTTACTTTGTCTGCAACATCTGATAGCAGCTTAGTTTTTTTAATATTCTTAACACTTCTTTGAATAATAAAGTCTTTTGTACCTTAAGTCGTTTAACGTTCCCAGTACTTTTTTGTCTTAAAGTTCAGGTCAAGTCTGGGTCCTAAACTGAGCTTTATCTAAAGTCTGGCTGAACCTGGCGAACTCGAACTTCCATGGGTTTGCTCATCTCTACCCACTATATCTTTATCCAAGCAGATGCCCCCGTTGCGATTCCGCTAATTCTGATCGCAGCAGTTAAAGATACAGTAGAGGCTGACAGTATAATATAAGTGACGCACATAATTTATGGTGCGGGCTCACCTCCTGAGCCTGCTCCATACCTCAGCATTTGATTTGAGAATTACCTGCAAATGACTGAAATATGTTTAAGGAAGTAAAAGTAGCATCCAGACTATCTTGGCTCAATGGCCTGTTAGAGATATAGGATAACACCAGTATTATGAGCACCATATGGTAAATGGAGGGACTGCATTGGAGCCAAAGTGGTTCAAGTTGTTTCCCTTATGAAAAAGAAGATAGTTAATCAGCTAAAAATTCTGTCCCACTTTCCTCCTTCTTCCACTTTGGGTGACCATTTTTGTTTCCCCTTTTTATTCATTCAATACATACATAGACTTTATTTGGAGTGGCACTGTTCACGTTCGACTTCCACCCCATTCATATAGAAAATTTAGGATCCTCTCTTGATCAGTGGGTTCTCAGCAGTTGATCAGGTCCATCATTTCATCTAATAAGGCCGGTTTCACACATCCGGCTTTTTGCCGTTTTTCCGGATGCGGCGCTCTCCCGTACAGTTAATACAGTACAGTGACAGCGCAACAAGCGCCGGTCACATGCTGTCATGTGACCGGCGCATGTGACCCGGAAGTTACAGCGCTGTCATTGTACTGTATTAACTGTACGGGAGAGCGCCGCATCCGGCAAAACGGCAAAAAGCCGGATGTGTGAAACCGGCCTAAGGAAAGACTGTCTTGAACACCAATATGTGTGAACTAGGTGCTAGCTTAAAAAACACATAACTATAATAAAGTGAAAAAGCTGCACACTAAACACTGTTATAAGGTATTATAGGTTATATTGTGGTACCGTGTTAGCCAGAAAAATCAATTGAAATACTATGTCCCAAGACTGACAATAGTATTTTAGGAGTGATACCTTTATAAGCTAACAAGAAAAATTATATTAGCAGCTTTCAGAGCATCAAGGCTCCTTCTTCAGGCTTAATTTAATATAGCCTGAAGAAGGAGCCTTGATTCTCTAAAAGCTTGCTAATATAATTTTTCTGATTAGCCTATAAAAGTATCACTCCTAAAATAATTTTGTCATTCTTGGGCCATAGTATTTCAAAAGGAATTACAGGAAAAGCATTACTGCTATATGAATATAAGAACAATGAAAAATACTTTTGACTAACTTGAAAAATGGAAAACATGAAAATGGAAATTGCATAACTGCTGAGAATATTTGAAATAAAAGATATTTAGCAAAAGTATTGAGCAATGCAATTGTGCCTGCTGACCACGACAAGGTAATCTCTTATTATCTCGGAACCTAACCATAAATGCCTCTCTATGTGCGATTAAAATCTGCAGGTCTGGGCAGATAGGCACCTAGCTATACATGGTGGTGAATACATATATTTCTGTCTGAGAACCCCGCCCGACTGACATGCTCTATTCACCACCATATGTAGCTAGGAGCCTATCTGCCCAGACCTGCAGATTTTAATCGCACATAGAGAGGGATTCATGGTTAGGTTCCGGATAATAAGAGATTACCTTGCCGTGGTGTTCGGGCACAAATGCATTGATCAATACTTTTGCTAAACGTCTCTTTTATTTCAAATATTCTCAGCAGTTATGCAATTTCCATTTTCATGTTTTCCATTTTTCCAGTTAGTCAAAAGTATTTTTCATCATTTCATCTGCCACCCAAAATAATCCGGTTACTCCATTTCTAGGTATGCACACAAGCAAATTATTTAGTTTGGACTTATTAGGGTCTAAAACTCTTTGTCTTGACTGGGTTGTGAGGCAACAGCATGAGATACAAAAAAAATTGCAGTGTGTTCTATTAACACACAACATTTTCAAAAATTCAATGCTCTTGATTATTATTTTGCTTTGTGAAAAAAACACTAAAAATCAGTGATTGTTATTTCAGTCTATTTAGAAAAAATGCTCATTACTGAAATTGATGTATTATCCAAGATTAAAGATTAAAGTTGTCCTACATAAACCGAGAACGTCTAATAGATTATTCTTTGCTCTGAAGTTTAATCTTTAGTATTTACCAGAAATTGGAAAGATTGAGTGGCAGGTTTTAATGAGGCACAGGCCGGCAGGGAGTTGGACAGTTATGTTTTTTTGATTATTATTTTTTTTTCTTTCACATTGTTTTAACTCTAATAAGGTCACACGACTTCAGGACCAGTGATCCAGTTCTTATTATTATCTTTGTTATTACTTCCTATTTATGGTGTTAAAAGGGTTATTTCTCTCAATGCTTCGGCCCTTTTTTTGGTATATCCTTGTAACATCAGACTAGGTAGTAGCCAGAGGCGAGGGACGTAGTCCATCACCCGCCTGACACACTACAGAAACTTGGGGTGGAGTGTGCGGTGGAGTCGGTGTGGCGTGGTTATGAAACGCCCGTGTCGGGGCTTGCAGGGCTCGCACGGTCACCGGGCCGGTGGTATTCGGGGTCAAGCTGTGAGTTGCCCGACCCGGCTTCCGTGACCCCAGCGGGTTTCAATAAAAGGAAAGTCCAACAGTCAGTCCAGTGTGACAAGAGGGGATGGAAGAAGGGTGACGGGGTTCCTGGGGAGCACGCCATCGTTCATGGCGGCCACTGCGGTCTCGGCCTCCTCTGCCACCGCTCTCCCCCAGGAAACGATACGGGACGGGGACGGGGGATGCTAGCAGCGCCACCCGTGGTATGCGGCCAGGTGTTAAGCCGCCGCTGCACAGTCTCTCTTCGGGGCAGGTGTTACAGGCAGCCAGATGAAATCACTCCCCACAGGTGGAGCTGGGGAGCCCCGGGAGGTTAATGAGACCCAGGGCAACAGTCCTCAGGGACACCGGGGGCACAGGGTGGAGGCATTACTCACACCAGTCACGGACTGCGGTTCCAGTTTTTCTTTATTTAAAGTCCATTCCACATCGCATCCGGGTGCTGGTCCTTGCCGCCTGTAACCTCTGGTCAGTCAGAGGAAGGGTCCGGTGGAGTGATCTGGGGTCCCTCTCTTTCGGTGCGTTAGTGCCATCCCCATGGCATGGAGCATCTTGGGAACGCGCCGCCTCTCTGTCTCTCTCTTGCGCGGTAGCGCACAACACCAACCGCCACCGGGTACAACACTCTCCAAAGATCCCCAGTCCTCAGCTCCATTCCCTTCCTCAAATGTTATCAGCCCTGGTCTCGTGGCATCTCCTCAGCAGGGAGCTGTTCTGTGGAGGTCTGCACTCTCTAGCAGCCTCTGACGTCCTGTGTGTTCTGCACTAAACTCACTCCTATTCAGGCCCCCCTCCCCTTGGGTTGTCATGGAAACCTGCCCTGTGCAGCCACCTGCTCATTAAGGAGACAGGATGAGTCATGAGGCTAAAAATTACATGCTGCAAAAGCTATTAACTCCTTTCTGCCAGTGTAATGTGAGTGTGTGTGTGGACTTCACTCCTCCTGCCCGGGAAAAAAATGGGGTTACATGTAATACCCTGTAACGACCCAGTTGCAGGGGCGTTACAGTTACCTGAGGGTCACGGTATTTCTGGACTGTCAGCCCAATGCTGCTGGTCCAATGCACACACTGCTGATTATTTCCATGGGAATTAAAGACGCACTCAGGCCAGTTTGAAAATGCTTCAATTTTACTGATAACAAGGTCCACACACCGTTGTTCTTCTCTCGCAGAGAAACACACGTTCTTTATAGGCATTTTTCCACAGTACACTACTGCTCTCAGAGTCTCACTGGCTAACATGGAGCCTGAGAGGCTTTCTACTTCAGGTTTGGGCACTTCACTATTCCCTAAGAGACTATTCTACGGGTTGCATCCAAGAATTCCAATCTTGCAGTGACGGTGGCTCTCTGAAGACTAAGGCCCCTATATTAACCACACTCTTCTCTTTAGCTTGTGCCACGGAGGTGTTGTTCTTCATTACTCTAACCACTTCCAGGACACCGCTCTGCTACAATTTGTTTCTGGTCACCAGCGTTTGTCTTCCTCCGGCCCAAACTTCTGTCTGTTGTTACGTCACCACCGGAGTCTGCTCAAGCGACTTCTACTCTGATCGCCAGACGATGCTGTGTTCCTGCCGTGGATGGTGCTGGCGATGGGAGAGGAGTTGATGCCAGCGGCGCCAGTGGGCGCAGGCTCGGCTCATCCACTGGGCTGGGTTTCCTTGGGATAAGCAGTACCATGGCTGAATACAGGTGGTGTGTGTCTTACAGCTGAAGTTACCATCATTCAGCTACAGCCAGTGGGAAGACACCGCACCCGTCCTCATTCCCCTCCTGTCTGCTGACCACTGCCAGAGATAGTTTTGATATTCTGGCTCCTATTCTGCCCTGTTCTGTTTTGTGATTCTGGTGTTCTGACTTCTGCTTGTTTCCTGACTACCTCTCCTGCCTGCTGTTTATGCACCTCGCTGCCCGTCCGGATTTGACCTCTGCTTGTTTCTGATTACGTCCTTGCCTACCGATTCTGTCCCTGTTCTGCAATTCTTGGTTTGACCCTGCCTGACGACTACTCTCTCGGACTGCAGCCTTCCACAGGTAGTGATCTCCAGGGCCCTGTGTAATTCCAAATCCCTATATAGGGGTTAAAGGTTTTCAGGGTTCTGGGGATCCTGCTTGGTGAAGTGGTTTCCCTCTAGCCTGTCCATTACAGCCCGTCTGAGTCTGTGGATCCAGGCAGGTGTTACACCTGTTCTTTCCCCACCACACCACTCTGCTACATTGCTTTACTCCTTCCCTATCTCTAACTAACTACAACCATGAAATCTCTACCGCCTTCATCCCCTTCACTGTGGGCTGGGCCTTTCTCACTAATCCTTTCAGTCGTGTCATTGTACCTTCTATCTGAGACTCCCTCCTAGCAGTCAGAGTGCCAGTGCCATCTAGTGGTAGCTGTCAGGACTGTGACATAACCCACATGAAAGCTTACACATATTACTCGACACATAAAATACACATTTGCAATGTCATCAATGATGTCTTCAGGGAAGTATTGACTGTAGGTCACCCTGTTACACCCTGACTTGTATTATTACCTTGGTCGTAAATGGTAGACAATCACTTAATTGCCAAACTCTTACGCATGCACCACAGAATCCAGGATGGTGCTTGCGCAGTACCGTGCCTGCGCCCTGTAACATCATCATCATATACTGCATGTGAACTCCATCCTTGTGCTGTACACACAACAGATGATGTTGCCTACAACAAGAAGAGTATTGCTACACACAGGCTTTGCTCTCCCACCTTAGTCTGCTGGTCATTGATTCTCTCCATGTAGTGCTATGCAGGCCGCCCGGTGTGTGACATCATTACCCTAGTCCTTTTAAGGTCCATCAGGACACACTCATGTGTCCTTTTTATTGCTGTGGCTGTCACTTCTTGTTAATTACTTATATGACCAAAGGAGGGGACAGAGAACCTGACGGTGGAGCGCTGATAAGGAAAAGGGACCAAAGGATTTTTTTAAAAAAATGTATCCCTTATATGCCACAACGCGTTTTGACAACCAGTATGTTGTCTTGCTCAGGTGATATATGAGACTTTAGCATCAATTGCCTCATACGGTAGGTGCTCCTCATTGCGGTCCCTTTTTGTTTTTTACTTTCATGATTAAAAAGCATTCTGAGACTAGAGTGCCTAGGTCTTACCTGGAAAATTAATTATGTTAGCCCTGAAAGTAACCTAATGTCTGGTCCTTAACTCGGTCTATGGACCATTTAAGCTCCATGAACCAGGAATACATTTACACACAACAATAAGCTGCAGCCACCATCAAGAATCTTCTATAGGAGAGCATAGCTCAAGTGGGGGTTGTACTGGGAGCCCATTTCTGTACCTATTCCCCTGTGATTAGTTTGAACCTGTTCAGAAGTTTTAGGTAGTGTGCCAAGGTAGACTATTGACCTACAAACAGTTTCCTTAATTAGTTCGCTAGATAGTTCCTGTGATTGGTTTGGTCACTCGAACAACCAAAATTACTCTTTCAATGATTTATTAAATATTTACTCTCTAAAGGCATTTTTCCACTAAATGTTGGAGAAAACGTCAGCCAATACTTTTCATTTACAGCCGTATTTTGTGTTATTAGATCTGATTTTGGTACATGTGTGTTCCAAGTTTTGATCTTTCTATATTAGCCTGTAACCTTGTAGAGCTCTGTTTCCTCTGTTCGTCCTTGTATTCTTACTGTTCCTTGGGGATTTTACTTCTTACTTAAAACCTTTAGTATCTTCTCTTTCACAGTTCAGAAAGATATAAAAAAAAGCTGAGCATTGTTTGTTAGTGAAGATATGACATGACCCTGCTCCAATATCATCTACAAGAAAAGGAAATCATTTTCTCACATATTTAGACCTTATCTTCACTTTATTTCTCCCACGCAATCTCTCGAAAAGGCTTGACATTGTAGCATGCTTGATGCTCTATCTCAGGGGGTGCAATGCTGGCCTTAAGACTGTGGGCTCTGCATTCATCCTGACCCTGGAGGTACCCTTGATGGTAGGGAGGTCCAGGTCACCACCCTGGCCCGGTCTTCTGTCCGGCTCTGTTCTAATAACTCTCTTTAGACCACCAACCCTGGAAGGGGCAGGACACAACCTCACAAAGACTCAAACGAGTGCCAAAAGCAGAGATGAATAAAACAACCGATGACCGACAGAACAGAGCTACTTACAGAAACCAGGCTGCTTGTTACAAGTGTGTATGGAATCCAAACAAGTAGTGTTCCATAAACGTGGATCCGCACTGTGCATGACACTCTATGGATCCGTTTCATACCTAGAGAGTATTGTGTGATTGTTCAGATTAAACCAGTGACAACCAGATGCATAATACTGTTCTTGTGTGGTATGGCATCCAATGAACCTTTAACACCCAACATGAGAGACTGTTGTGATGCCCTGGCAAAACCAGGTAGTCACAAAAGTGTACACCCTCCTTGTCACTACCAAAACCCACACTCATGCACAACACACAGCCATAAAGCCTAGCCACCCCCTCATGAAAATAAGGACACACCAGTGGGCGGGATCAGGCAGATGAGAACGCCCACCTAGGGGTCCTGAGGTGTCTGAGGTGGGAACACATCAAATCAGTAGAGAGTGTGTAGAGGAGTGGAAGTGAAGTGCTGACAGAGAAGCTGAGTCAGGGGTAGGGGCCCCTGGACTACCCGGCTAGGTGGCAGACAGTGAGCAGGGCCACAGGCAACGGAAATCCAGTCGTGTGAGACCTAAAATGGACCGGGGCAGGGTCGTAGCCCGCCAGTGCAGACAGCGGGAATCCGATTCGAAGGCCGTGCACAGTTGGGGTGCCTGGACCCTAGGACGAGGAAGGTTGCATGCCCCTTGTTAATTCATCAGCAGAAGACGAGGTTTATGGCCTTGTTCTCCTGAAGCCCAGAGAGCAAAACAGAAGCCCAACGCGGGGGATAGGGTGTCCGTCAGAACCCACAGAAATCCCAAGGGTCAGATTTCGCGGGCCAAAGCTCCCAAACACATACAAAACCAGGAGTGGACTTCTCCGTTTCATGCAAAGTCGTCCAACAGGAGAGACAAACATAACGTGCAGGAGGAAGGGACACCTTTTCACTAACGAGGGTGTGGGACCCGAATACACCCTCCAACAGCAGCCGGTTACTGGCAACTTGGTTTACCACTGGACTTTTGTGAAATTCCTGAACTGTGAGTACACCATTGACCCCCGGTCCAACCCGGCGCACCACCTCCAGCAGCCATCACTCCCATGTACCGACACAGGGCCCCGGGACTACACCTCCCCTACCCGTGGAGGCGATTCCATCTAGCTGCTCTGTTCCACCAGCCCCGGGCGCCCCATCACCGGCAGCGGCGGTGTCACCATCCCTCACCGCATGGCGTCACAGACAAAATTCCCCCTTTATGACGGTTGTGAGGATGGACAGCCGTACAAGCCCGGGTCCGGTCAATTCTCGAGACGCAGCAGGAACTTGAATCCGAGCAGCCCCAGAAGCGGCAGCGGCCCCCGCTCGCAACACAGATGCACCTTACTAGATGGTGAGATTGCTCAGTAGAACAAATCAAGGTGCTTTGCAAAAAACATGGCTGATTCATTCCAATAATTGTGCCGCACCTTTCCACTGGTCATGGTTGGTATAGCAGCTCATTAAATGTCATGGTGCAAAGCTGCAATATATCTCTAGCCAATGGGTTGTTAATCAAATATCAAAGGGAAATTAGCAAATTTGAAGTACCGAATTCTCCAATTAAATTTAAAATTTAACCTTTATTATTAAATTCATTAAAAAGTCCTCAACCAATAAAACCAGACAAACAATACATATAGAGTTTGGCCCCTCCACACAAGGAGACACGTGTAGGCCAATAATTCAGCTATTACCGCTATAGTGACTGAAAATTATCTCACCAGATGACTAGATGCTACCAACATCAAGGTCCAAAAAAATAATTGGATTAATCTCACCAATTGATTTATGATTCAAATTCTGATTGGTTCAGACCATCTCATGGCAGAACCTTATAAATAAAGGATATACCTCCCGACGCGTTTCATTCTGAAAGAACTCTTCAGGGGAGCTTATGAATCCATTCCGGGTCTCATAAAATCAAGAGCCCGTTATATCCAATAGGCATGCTAAAAAACATACAAAATTGCATACAGAACAGCAATAAGCGCCAGTATGTCAGCTAATTTACATAATCACATACAGAGAAACTCACCAGTGGACCCAGACTCATCCCAGAGTCATATACACGGTGAATCCAAATCAGGTCCCATACAACATGGACCCAGCTCCTGATCATGCTGAAACAAACATAATGATGGAAATGAGTGCCAGCATGTCTGGAGGATTCTTTATAACGCATACCTGCAGAGAGTTAACTCACCATGTGGCAGGAGCGGCCGTGCCTCTTGCTCTGTCAAAAGAGCCACCGCTGACTGCCAGACTTTTAAATGCTCCCACACTGCAGGAGCGTCTGACGCTATTTCCACCTACCCGGTCACATGATCGCAGCCGGGTATCAGCATCATGATGGTAAGCTGCAATAGCATACATAATTGTCTCCGCCCAGCCGATCACATGATCCTTTGCACCCTTTCTCTAGTGGTGTTGGAGTTGAATTATAGTTAGGAGGGTAAGACGTCGGCCGAGTGGGGGCGCCCATACACCGTCCTTTCTTATGGCGCCGACCCCCACATGATAGGTAGGGCCAGATATGAGTAGCAAGTTGGTTTAGGGAAAGGGTAAAGCCCCACTATACCCCCCCCTTTGGTGGTGGTCTTCTTTTTCTCTTTCTACCCTCCCTTGTGGGTCCCCTACTGCAGGGGGACTTGATATGGTCGATGCCTGGAGGGGAGACATTTCGGTGCCCTTAACACCTTATCAGTAGTTATTGTTAATGAGTGACTTATACCTTTGAGTCCTTTGTAAACTGACCCCTTGAGTGTGATATTGCTGTTTTGTGAGACCCGGAATGGATTCATAAGCTCCCCTGAAGAGTTCTTTCAGAATGAAACGCGTTGGGAGGTATATCCTTTATTTATAAGGTTCCGCCATGAGATGGTCTGAACCAATCAGAATTTGAATCATAAATCAATTGGTGAGATTAATCCAATTATTTTTTTGGACCTTGATGTTGGTAGCATGTAGTCATTTGGTGAGATAAATTTCAATCACTATAGCGGTAATAGCTGAATTATTGGCCTACACGTGTCTCCTTGTGTGAAGGGGTCAAACTCTATATGTATTGTTTGTCTGGTTTTATTGGTTGAGGACCTTTTAATGAATTTAATAATAAAGGTTAAATTTTAAATTTAATTGGAGAATTCGGTACTTCAAATTTGCAAAGCTGCAATAGCATACAAACGTTTGGACAGGGATGGCATTGTATTTGGTATTTACTTTCTTTTCTGGACATCCTTTATTGGCGGGCATCATAAATGAAATAAATCAATGACAGAGACCCAAGTGATGAGATTTTGTAAGCAGAAGAAGCCAGCTTCCCTGCCCATGCATGAGTTGTCAATCAGCTAAGCTGTCAATCGGCAGGAGTGTGACAGGTAAGCACTGGCAGCAGTGTAGAGGTTACGGGTGCTGCTTATTTGGAGCAGGGGGTGTACTTTTAAGCATTAATGTACTGACCTGGTGACATGGTTGGATTAGAGGGCAATATAGAGATGGTATTACAACCTGCACCCAAACCCCTATTAGCATTACTAGCAAAATGTTCCTGTCATTTTTACTTTAATCCTGCCTGGCTACAAAATATTTCATCTGATCTACAGATGCAGTTCTCCTTCATCCTCCCCATACTTGTCCCACCACCGCTTTGTCCTCCACTTCTCTGATCACTCTGAATTTCCTCTTAATCCTCCTTCTTCCGGGTCTTTTGGACTTACTTAGTCAATTGATTGGATTTCTGCAAAACAAATCCGAAAAAAAATTCAAATTCCGTAAAGGAAAATAATGGGGTGGGGGTTTAAAACAGAAAAAAATAAAGTTTGTTCTGAAATTTTTAACAAATTCGGAATTATATTATTATTATTAATAATAATAATAATAATAATAATAATAATAATAATAATAATAATAAAGATTTGCCAATGCCTTAACATTCGAAACTTCCAGCCTCAACAAATTTGGCCAGGAAATTTGCCAAAACCACGAAATGTCTAGAACAGGTGTGTATGGCAAATAGAGATCACTCTCTTAATTATTACTGTTCAATATTTTTCCTAATAGACTAATCTTCTCACTGCTGTGCTATCATATGCCATCTGTAATATTTATTCAGTATTTTAAAGCTTTCTATGTCTACAGCTAAGCTGTGAGTTGACATCTATTTATTTACTACATTATGGTTGCTGCATTCCCTACTTCAACTTTTATACAGGCTATTACAGTCCATTATGATTGGCTGCATTATAATACCAGTCAAAGAATTTGGGCAAGCCCCTCTGGTTGCTCCCGAGCATGTGATCCATCTCTGGCTGATGCAATTTTCTGCAATGTGTAAAATAATTGTGGCTTTTTTAGTTAATTTGTGCACAGTGAGTCACATATTGTGTGAATTTACCAGTAGAGATTTGCGAAGCTTTCAAAGTTTGGATTGACGATCTTTAACAAGCTTTACTGTGTTCACTAAACTGTTCACCGAATAGATTGGCAAACATACTGAGCCCATTGAATTCAATGGGAGGCCAAACTTATGTGTTGTGAAGCGGAGTACAGGAGCTGTAAAAGAAAGACAATAAGGAAGGAATAAAGCAGGACATACTGAGTCTCTGGTGCAGCTGTAACTGCTTCTGCGGCTGTAACGCTACTTCCAGGCCGCTCATTATCCCTCATACATATATTGCTCCCCCACCAATTGGCATCTTCGATTGGCAGCATTTGTGGTTTATTGGACTCACAGACCCTGTTTGTGTCCTTATACTGGTGTAAAATAAATAAATTAATAAATTGGTGGAGGGTCCACCCCCATATTCTGATACCAACACTGATTAAGCCCACTGTTACAGGCTGCAGTCCCTAGCCATACACTTATTTTGGCTGTGCATCAAAATAAGAGGAACCGTATACGGGTTTTGTTTTTTTGTTTTTTTTTATATTTAAATACATTTTTGAAACCACGGCATGTGGTTCCCCCCCAATTTTGATACCGAGCCAAGAAAAATCCTAACAGCTGGGGGCTGATATTCTCAGGCTGGGGAGACCCGTTCTTATTGGGCCCTCCCAGTCTATAAATAGCAGCCGGCAGCCACCCAGAATTGCCACATCCATTAGATGCTAGAAGCCAATAACTTTACCGGGCTCTTCCTGCTTGCCCTAATTCAGTGGTAATCAGAGTAATCCACACAAGATACGTTTTCATTAAATTTTTTCATTAAAGTAGTTTTTTAATGTACTGTGGATGCTGGACTAATTGCTCTAATCTTTCCTGTTTTTCACCTGGTAGTCAGGCCAGGTCATCAGAGCACCGCACTTCATCTTACATCCTCCAGTGAGCTGTGTTTCTTATATGTTTGTTACCGAGTTCACAGACCTGCATCTCCTTGCAGAAAACTGTTTTTTTTGCCAAGAGATGCAGATTAGGTGCTGAAGTTTCTACAGCATATTTCTGCACCAAATCTACACCTCCAGGCAAATAAATGCATCAAAACCATATGCATTATGATGCACTTTTGATGCGGGGTTTTTTGCCAGGAGTTGTAGATTGGGTGCAGTATTATGCTGTAAAAATTTCAGCACCAAATCTGCAAAATATGCACAAAAACTATTCTGATGCCATTTTAGTGCCATTTTCTGCCAGGAGATGCATTTTTGTTGTTGAAATCCTGGCAGAAAACTGCACTGAAATGGCATCAATACCATTTGTATGCATTGCTTTGCCAAGAGATGCATATTTGGTGTTGAAAGTTTTACACCATATTCCTACAACCAATCTACACCTCCTGGCAAAAAAACATATCAAAATTGCATGCACATATAGTTTTGATGATTTTTTTGCCAGGAGTAGGAGCTTCTTGTGTGCAGGAATATGCTGTAGGAATTTCGGCACCAAATCTGTATCTCTTTGCAAAAATGCAGTTCTCTTCCAGGAGATGCAGGACTGTGAACTCACCTGAAGTGAAATCATCGTGTTCATTGAGATCCCCTGAGGTCAGGTTACCTGCAGTCACAGGTGGAGGGCTGTGGGAAGTTCCAGCTGTGAATGCAAATAACTTGAGTGACGTCACCACTAATCGCAGAAGCTCAGTCTCTACCTGAAGTTAAGGTTATATTCTATGGTTGCACGCTATCAGTTCAGAAGTAGCAGAGCTAGAATTGTTGGAGAACCTCGTGTGGATTACGTCGGATTAAGTCTTTTGGGGCTTAATAAAGTGATGAAAAAGGGTAGAGTTTTCTTCTATTTTATTTCAAGTTGAGGATTTTTTTGGTGTTTGTGTTTATCACATACAGATTAGTAATTGGGGAGACTCAAAGACCCACCCCATTACTAATCTAGGGCTTAGTGGCAGCTGTGACCCATCATTAACTCCTTATTGCCCTGACTGCCAAAGCACCAGGGCAGCCAGAAGAGCTGGGTAAAAATCTGTGATTGTCGCATCTAATGAATGTGGCAATCCTGGGTGGCTGCAGGCTGCTATTTTGAGGTTGAGGGGCCCAATAAGCATGAGTTTCCCCAGCCTGAGAATACCAGCCAACAGCTGTTTGGCTTTATCTTGGCTGGGTATCAAAATTAAGGGGGACAGCACATCTTTTTTAAAAATTATTTATTTAAATAATAATAAAAAAAGCCGCATGCAGTTCCTCTTATTTTACTACATAGCCAAGATAAGCGCACGGATGGGGGCTGCAGCCTGCAGCCATATGCTTTATCTGTACTGGTGTTATTAGATTGGGGGATCCACCCTACAACATTTTTGTTTATTTTACACCAGCATAAGGACGCAGACAGCGTCTGTGATTCCAACCAATCACAGACGCTGACTGGGAGCGGGGTCTATCTGCAGCCAATCAAAGATGCCGGTGGGCGGGCAAAGCAATGAATATGTATGAGGGATAATTAGCGGCCACAGAGCTATCATGGCAGCCATGGGGAGACTAAATAAGTATGTTGTGCTTTAACCCTTTTTGCTTCCTTTTTGTTTTACAGTGATTTCCCTGGCTAATCACATCCATGCTAATACTTGACCAGGACCAGTGGAGAATGGTTTCTGCAAACCGAACATTTACAGAATAAAATCGAACATTGCTAACTTTTGGGTCAATTGTTCGGATTTCCAATCCTGAACCGAACCGGCCAAGGATGGCACGATTTTAGTTTGCCGATCCTTTACTGATCAAGATCGCCCATCTCTATTCACCGGATTCAGCAAATTCCTAAAAAGCCAAAACAATTTTGATTTGCTTATCTCTACTTACTTTGTATTTTATGTATATCCAGTAGTTTTTTATGACCTGTAGCATTCAGATGAGATGATTTTCTATACTCAGTAAAAATGTTAATCCGATATTCTGTAGCATAAATTAGTTGTTAGCTGACAATATGTTGCCCGCGCACAGTAAATTTGAGCCTGCTGTCAAAACATTCCATCTTAATCATAAAAGTATTTTTATAGACAAATCTTTCTTCAAATGGCTCCATTGATCTTTAGAAATACTAATGGCTCGCACATTTATTTAGAGGCTATTTAATTGCAGCAGCTGTTGTACGGCGTTTGCTTCGTTTTAAATATGTACTTTACATGCACGGCCTATCTGCCGGGGCTGATGTATAACTATAATGGATCATCAGCTTAGTATGTCTCTAGTGATTTATCCCTGGCATGTAGGATTATCAGAGTTAGTTTGTTTCATGATGTATTTAAGTAATACATCAAGTCGGGTTTAGAACAGTGGCAGGAGTGAGTTGTGATATGAGAAACATTGCAGGCTAGAAGGCAACATGATGAGACTGATTTATAAGCGATGGAGGAAAGTTATTTTCTGTGAGGAACAGAAATTCGCAAAATCAGATGTTCCAAAAGACATCCAAAGGTTAATCCCCTCAGTGACAGGTGGCAAATGAACTCTACTAACTCCAAAAAATAGATTTTGGAAGCTGGTTCTCTTTTTATTTGAAAGCTTCAACTATTTTTAATGCTATTTTTCTTCCAGTCTAAAGTGGACTTGCGCCACGGAGTGGACTGTAGGTTGGCCATAGGATGGTTTGAATGAGAAGTCCACAAATGGTTTATTCTACTAAGATACTCTATTTAGTAATAAATGAGGTCCCAAATAGAGATGAATGAACCCGAACTGTAACGTTCGGGGCTCATACCGAGCACGGACTTTTAAAAATTTCAATGTCCAACTTTGGAGTTCAAGAGTTGAATGTCCAACTTTGGAGTTCAAGAGTTGAATGGTCCAACTTTGGAGTTCAAGAGTTGACTCTCCAACTTTGGAGTTCAAGTGTTGTCCGTATGCGAACCACTCCTTGAAGCATCGGTGGGCTCTGGTACATGTGGTGCTTGGCCAAGTGGGAGCCGCTTGCAGTATTTGAATAGCTATCTCTGGGGAAAAAAACATTTTCAAATGTAGTGCGTTCCCGAAAAAAAAAAAATACCCTCTCTTCCTTGGAAATACTCTGTTTAAGGCTGGCTATATGTGAGTGGAGCCAAACTGCCCAATCATTAGATTCCAATGTGGTTCCAGCTCCGGAATTAAGTTCAGGTCAAATCCGGGTCCCAAACTGAACTTTATCTAAAGTCCAGCTGAATGTAATGACCAGAGGTCCGATAGGGATCCAGCGAGTCAAGAGACAGAGACGCAGGCAGAAAGTTAACCAAATGAATTTCACTGGCAGGGTTGTGGGCGGGGAAATAAGATATAGACAACAGTATGCAGACTCTTCCCCCAAACAAACACATCAATACCGTACAGTGAGATATACTCCTGGGTTGGTGTAGCCGCTACAAAGTTCCCCAGATTACGTTTCACAGCAAACCCGGAACAAATTTACCTAACAGTCTTCAGGCTGGAGCAACTAACACAGCAATAGGGGGTGTAAATAATATGAATGTGGCTGCATGGGGATCTTTGAGACTCCATACCGATTACAACTTATCCACCTAAACTGTGACACAATGCAACACATGAATAGAGACACCATATATGCGCATATACTATAAGCAATTGTGTATACCCAGGTATAACTGCACTGAAGGCACCATACTGCCTGGCAGAGTCCATCACAGTCCTGTAAAGAGTACCGTTCTCAGCCCTTTTCCAGGGTCTTCGGTGCCAAACAGTAGGTTAATCCAAACGTCCACAAACGGATATGTCCTCGCTCCTCCTCAGCATTCTAGGGCCTCCGGCCATGCCACTCCGCTAAGATGGTGTCTCTTAAGGTCCAGTCACACTAAGCAACTTACCAGCGATCCCAAAAAAGATAGGGATCGCTGGTAAGTTGCTAGGAGGTTGCTGGTGAGATGTCACACTGCGACGCTCCAGCGATCCCACCAGCAACCTGACCTGGCAGGGATCGCTGGAGCGTCGCTACACGAGTTGCTGGTGAGCTCACCAGCAACCAGTGACCAGCCTCCAGCGCCGCGTGGAAGATGCTGCGCTTGGTAACTAAGGTAAATATCGGGTAACCAACCCGATATTTACCTTGGTTACCAGTGCACGGAGCTACACGTGCAGAGAGCAGGGAGCAGCGCACACTGAGCGCTGGCTCCCTGCTCTCCTACTTACAGCACACATCGGGTTAATTACCCGATGTGTGCTGCAGCTAAATGTGCACAGAGCAGGGAGCAGCGCACACCGCTTAGTGCTGGCTCCTTGCTCTCCTAGTTACAGCACACATCGGGTTAATTAACCCGATGTGTACTGCAGCTAAATGTGCACAGAGCAGGGAGCAGCGCACAATGCTTAGCGCTGGCTCCCTGCTCTCCTAGCTACAGCACACATCGGGTTAATTAACCCGATGTGTACTGCAGCTACATGTGCACAGAGCAGGAGCCGGCACTGACAGTGAGAGCGGCGGAGGCTGGTAACAAAGGTAAATATCGGGTAACCAAGGACAGGGCTTCTTGGTTACCCGATGTTTACATTGGTTACCAGCCTCTGCAGAAGCCGGCTCCTGCTGCCTGCACATTTAGTTGTTGCTGTCTCGCTGTCACACACAGCGATCTGTGCTTCACAGCAGGACAGCAACAACTAAAAAATGGCCCAGGACATTCAGCAACAACCAACGACCTCGCAGCAGGGGCCAGGTTGTTGCTGGATGTCACACACAGCAACATCGCTAGCAACGTCACAAAAGTTGTTCGTTAGCAGCGATGTTGCTTAGTGTGACGGGGCCTTTACAGGGGTCCTTTGGTATTCTTAGCAGCGGAAAGGCTTCTCCCCACCCTCGGGTGTCAGGGTGATGTCCTGGTCAACAGCTGTCCTTCACCTCAGGAAGAACTACAGACCACAGTTCACGGAGCTCCTGACAACAGCTCTCCACAGTACTCTCAAACTCTCTCCCCTGGGGTTGTCTCAACACATTCTTTACATGATGCTCCCTTTTCCTCTAGCCTCCACCTTCCAGGAGCCGTTAGTCTCTAGGTCCTAGTGCCCTCATCGCAGCTGATGAGTCACTTATAGGGAGACAGCTCTGATTAGGCATTGCAGCACAGATAGAAACACTCTTCACATTGTCACATGAACACGGCAAACCCAAACTTCCATGGGTCCACTCATCTCTAGTCGCAAATGCTAGTTGTAAAGATGACAGAATATTTTTAAATTTGAATTTGTAAGGTTCTCATCATTTTGTTTCAAAAATCTTATGCATGGCAAATCGGTTTGCCCCCAATTGAAATCTACAATTGTCCTTGTTGTGAAACGTTTCTCAGTGGGTACCCCCGAAATGATACAACTCTATATTTAAAGGGACTGTTAAAGACTTTAACATCCTTAGGACAAGTCATCATAGTCTGATTGGTGGGGAAGTGTGACGCCCTGGCCTATCAGGTCGTCACAGGGTATTGTGCAATCTGACCTTCAGCACAGTATCCAATCCTCCTTGGTTACGGATCCCTGGCCTATGGTGTTGCCAAGAACAAGCTAATCAAAATCCTAGAAACACTCTGCACCACACCCACCAGACACACCAGTGGATAGTCTAAAGGGAATAGGGCTAGCCACTTGGGGGGTTGGTAAGGGGAGGTCAGGAGTGTTAGGGGACAGTGAGTTGAGTGGTGACTCTCGTGTGGAGAGGTCAGTGAGCTGGGCTTCTCAGTTACTAGGTGGCAGACGTTGGTCTGGACTTGGTAGGAGCTGGAATTCCAGTCGCAGGGGACTGTGTCAAGGGGCACGAAACTGCCGAGCAGGGCAGCCGGCGGCCTTGAGCTTCCTCATTGCAGGGGCCAGGGCACAACGGGGTACGTGGACCCTAGGCCGGGAAGTAGCGTCACGCGTCCTGGTAATTTACCCGACGAGTACGAGGCCTTCAAGACTCGCCCACCACCCGCTCCAAAATCGGGGTACTAGCGCAACGAGAGAGATAGGACTTTCCAACTATACAGTCCAGAAAATGCCAAGCGTGAACCCTGAGAGCAAGCTCACTCCGTTAGCCATACGTGTGAGCGGGACCCATTCAGTTCCAAGCTGAAAGGGACCAACTGTAGAACAAGGTGCCAAGGTCACAGGCTAACAGGCAACACCATCGGGCACGGGATCCCGGCGTTCTCCCTCCTGGCTACAGAGGTGCTACGAATTCTGGTTTACAAGTTGTCGGTGTCAGCATTATTGGACTGAGTGAGTACACAGTGACCCTTTCCTGCCAATGGAATTCCCAGCTCATCATCGCCAAGCCCCGGGGTATCATTCCCCTACACATGGAGGGGTTAAACATCTAGCTGCCATTCCACTGCCACCGGGTGCCCTTAACAGCAGCGGTGGTATCCCACCTTACCACATACCGTGGGTGGCGTCACGAACTACAATCACAAACTCTCCTGTAAATACCCCCTTTTATTTCGGGTGTCCACACGACCCCTCCCCTCTCGGGCCCGGAGACCTCTCGAGCCACCGTGGATCCGGATCCGAGCAGCATCCCAGCTGTTGGCACTGGGGCGGTACAGAAGCAACACCTGGCACTATCACACCCCCGCTGATCAGCTGTTCCCATTGTTCTGGTACTACTGTGTTATGGAAGTGCACAGCATAGCTCCCCCAACTGTATTTGAATCAATAGTGGGTGGATGTGCAGTACTGGGAAGTGGCCACTATTCCATAGCCAGAGCTGTGCAGCTCTGAAACTCAGTAGTTCCAACCAGCGGTTACACTGGGAACAGCTAATCAGCAGGAGAGCCAGTTGTTGCACCCCCATCATACAGACTTTGATGACCTATCCTAAGGAGAGGTCATTAATGTTAAAACCTCGTTCAACCCTTTTAAATAAATAAGACCCCACCACTCCTTTGGTATTTTAAGAAGGTGTCCCGTGCCACTTAGGATGTTATGATCTAAATGTATATGTTTCAGAGTAATGTATTTTTATGTGTGCATTTTTATCTGTGTAATTTGGCCGGCCGCCACTATGTGTCACTGAGTACCTGGTCGTTAAGTGTAAGGAACTGTAGAGGGAGTGATAAGACGGCGTTGATAAAAAGGGGGAGGACAGTCCCCAGCACAGGAGAATATAGAAAAGAGTGCTTCCTTGCTAAGGTGATAGGGAAGGGGTGAGCTAAGTGAGAGGACCAACAGGGTCAGATGTTACAGAGCGGAGCAGTGCGGTGTGGAGGGTCCAGGCAGAGAAAGGAGACGAGAGAAAAAAATAAGGGCTATTTACTTGACAGGGCTTAAAGAATACAGAATAACACTTGTTTTGTATTAACTCACAAACTTCTCCATTTACTGAAGCTAGAGTGGCAATAATGTTCATAGAAAAGATGACTTCTTTTGCCCATATTTTATACATTTCAACATAATAATAGTGTTGGGTTTTTGCACCGGATATGTTTTCTGCACCACTTTTTGTGTGTGACCCTTGGTTCATTTCACCACCCCCTTACTTGCTCCTATCATATTGCAAAAGCTAAGAGAATGAACTAACTGCGGTTGTGCCCTTACTGCCAGTAAAGGGGGCTTTACACGTAGCGACATCACTAGCGATGTCGAAGGGGAAAGCGCTCGCCCCCGTTGGTTGTGTGTCACGGACAAATCGCTGCCTGTGGCGCACAATTTCGTTAAGGGGGCTTTACACGCAGCGACAATTCTAGTGATATCGCTGGTAAAAGCACCCGCCCCGTCGGTTGTGTGTCATGGGCAAATCGCTGCCCGTGATGCACAACATCGTTAGGAGCCATCACACGGCTTACCTGCCTAGCGACGTCGCTGTGTCCAGCGAACTGCCTCCTTTCTAAGGGGGCGGTTCGTGCGGCGTCACAGAAGCGTCACTAAGCGGCCACCCAATAGAAGCGGAGGGGCGGAGATGAGTGGCCATAACATCCCGCCCACCTCCTTCCTTCTTCATTGCTGGCGGCCGCAGGTAAGCTGTAGTTCGTCGTTCCCGAGGTGTCACACGTAGTGATGTGTGCTGCCTCGGGAACGACGAACAACCTGCGTCCTCAACAATCAACAATTTTTTGAAAATGAACGTGTCAATGATGGACGATTTGGTGATTATTTCCCATCGTTAATGGCCGCTCGTTGGTGTCACACGCAACGACGACGCTAACGATGCCAGATGTCCGTCACGGAATCCGCGACCCCGGCGATATATCGTTAGATACGTCGTTGCATGTAACGGGGCCTTTACAGTTGTATGGTTTGCCTCAATAATAGCTATTCCATTGCACTGAGCAGATAATATAAAGACTCCAGAAAGCACAGTCTAAAAAAAAATAGGGAATGCTAGGACATTTTGCTTTGATATATAGAAGAATTATGAATAAAGCTCTGGAGTATAATACAATTACAACACCAATCAATCACGTCCTTTCTATGTTCTGTAGGTTTAAACTCTTGGCACTTTGTCACCATTTTATTGTTCTGATGAGAAAATAAAAATCTGCAGCTTCATGTTCATAAATTTAAGTTGATTTGAAAAAAAAGTTTGGAAAGAGAAGGCGAAGTTATTATTGGGGAATTGTGGACGGAAAGCTGATCTATTTTTCATAATGATAGGTTGCATTAATTCAAATATTCATGTTTGAGTATATCCAGCCATATAAATAATTTGTTTAATTTCTCCCTGGACCAATATACTATTTTATATTTATTCTGAGGAAATTGAAGTTTTAAAAAATGTCCTTCGAAATGTCCTTATAATTCTTCAATTATTTAAATACACACAAAAATGAACACTGGCGTCAAAGACTTTCACAACTGCTTCTCCGGAATGAGATTGTCGTCTTTTTATTTACTTTTTCATTCATAATAAAGAAGGGAGATCGTTCCGTTTGGTTAGCCAACGCCTCGGCTGAGAATCTGTCACAATGCGAATGTGTTTGCTCAAATTTGGCCAGAAAATGTGGTTTGCACTGAATTTACTCAATGCGAATCTATTGACTCTTATTCCACCATAGGTTGGAAAAAATATGTCCCCGTGCCATGCACCTGGCCTTCCATCATGCCACCATTTTTAGTCCATGGCGAACTACCGCTATTCTTTTTTATATTGCACCGCAAACTGTCACGCTGTACAAAGGGCTAGTAAGATGTAGTACAGCATATTCCCCACTAGGTGGCAGCAGAGTAGTGAAGGAGAGTCAAAGTAACACTGTAACAGGAGGGAGGCTGAAGTACAGAAGAGTAACTTCAGCAGGCAGTTCACAGGCGAACCACCAGGGGGCAATAGAGCAGTCAAGTATTCAGGGTCAAGCCAGGAAAGTCAAGTCACTGCAAAGGGAGGATCAAGATCAGGTCAGAACACAGAATCGAAGTCAGATGCTGGAAGATCAAGTATGGAGAGGGGAACACATAGGGTACAGGGAACAGAAGACAAGACCGCATGTTGAGGAGACACAAACACAGGAAGGAGGATGAACCAGGATGGGTAAACAACAGACAGGAGCGGGAAGTCAGGGACTGGGACAGATGGACGAATGGGCAAGGGTACAGGTCAGTGCACGGTAACAAGGAGTCAAATCAAACAGGGAATCTCACCAGAGCCAGTCACAGGCTGCAGAGCAAAACTATAAACAGCACTGAAATGCTAGTGCAGCACCCAGATATAGTGTCTCCTGAAACCAGAAAGAGGCTGATGGGAGTTAACCCCTGACATGACTAAGGTGGGTCTGGGAAACTCTGGTGCAGAGAATGCCAGTCATGTATCATGACACGCACAATGTCTTTTTCCTCCATTCTCACTTTACACCTAGGATTCCGCCCAAGATAAAATGAAGAAGGAGGAAAAAGGTATTATCTGCAGCGCCAAAGTGCGTAAGAGGCCAAAAGGAACTGGCGGGTTGCAAAGGCATGTTAGGTGATTTTGAGACAATTCGCATAAAGCGAATTGTAATAAATTTAGATTCCGGTGAATCGATTGTTTTGGTCAAGCTTCAAAGTAAACTTAAATTTCTTTGCTCTACAGGTAGAAGTGGCCCCCTTATTCTTAGAGCCCCTGTGCGGCTGCACCAAAGATATATCCACCCCTGTTCCAAAATATTCTACGCTTTTTCAAGCTATTGCTTCCAGCTAAGTTCTCTTGCACTCGAAGAATTATATTGGACAAGTGCTATCCATGGTTCTCACGGATAGCACTTGTATTCATCGTATTCTATGGGGCTGTGCACATTTGGTGACTTGTCTGATTTTGATCGGCTTGTCGGATCAAAATCAGCAATGCAAGTCTATGGGTCCATAGAAAATATTTGACCGCACTTGAATGACATCAAATTTTCATGGACTGATACAATAGAGTAGGTGGTGAAATTTTTTTTTTCTTCCATCTGTGAGAAAAAAAATGATACTACTCCGATCTGACTCTACAAGCTTATCATCAATTTCCCCTAGATTATACACATCCAGATTTGCTGTTCTGTCCAGGACTACTCACATATTTCACTATCTGGAGATCTTCTCTTCATAGCTGTTAAGCAGGCTTTACACGCTACGACATCGCTCAAGTTATCTCGGAATTTGTGATGCACATCCGGTCGCTTTAGCGATGCTGTTGCGTGTGACACCTATGAGCAATTTTGCATCATCGCAAAAATGTGCAAAATCGCTCATCGGTGACATGGGGGTCCATTCTCAAAAATCATTACTGCAGCAGTAACGAAGTTGTTCCTCATTCCTGCGGCAGCACACATCGCTCCGTGTGACACCGCAGGAACGAGGAACCTCTCCTTACTAGAGTTGAGCGCGGTTCGTGGTTCGAGGTTCTCCAGTTCTAGGCTCGAGTGATTTTGGGGCCTGTTCTAGATCGAACTAGAACTTGAGCTTTTTGCAAAAGCTCGATAGTTCTAGAAACGTTCGAGAACGGTTCTAGCAGCAAAAAAACAGCTAATTCCTAGCTTGGTTTCCGCTGTAATAGTGTAAGTCCCTCTGTGAATCACACTATTATGACATTTCAGTGTATAGTGTGCGGGAACAGCGCCTTCAGATCACTGCTGTTTCTATAATGGCGATCGGCATTTTTTTTTTTTTCCTTGTCTTCCTTCCCTAAGCGCGCGCGTGTAGTGGGGCGGGCCAGCATGTCAGCCAATCTCAGACACACACACAGCTAAGTGGACTTTTAGCCAGAGAAGCAACGGCATGTGTGATAGGATGTCCATGTCACATGTCCCTGCATTATAAAACCGGACATTTTCCTCCAGGACGCCATTATCTCTTCTGCGTCTTTGGTGTCAGACATCACTGTCGCAGCTCCGTCCTGAGTCCTATCGCCGATACAGCTGTATGCGCTGCATACACAGCGCTGGACAGCATAGGGATAGCACTTTCTATCAGTCCTTTTAAGGGCTCAAACCGTTAGGGTCAGAGCCATAGGTGACAGGTCCCGAAAACAGCGCCAGCGTCTGTGTAGCCAAGGTCAGGGATTTCCTCGCTGCATTTCCCTATTAGGAGGGAATAGAAAGGCAGGCTTCCATTCCTCTACCCAGAGCCCCACAATCCTGGCACTGTACCCTCCTGTCCTCTGCACACTCCAACTCATTATAACTAAGCCATTATACTAGCAAACACTCAGTGTACCTAGTGGCATCCTAAACGTGGCTATTGGACTTTGCTATAGTCACACTAGTGCAAAGACATTTGCAGAGCACGTCTGCCTGCATTGCACACTCCAACTCATTATAACTAAGCCATTATACTAGCAAACACTCAGTGTACCTAGTGGCATCCTAAACGTGGCTATTGGACTTTGCTATAGTCACACTAGTGCAAAGACATTTGCAGAGCGTGTCTGCCTGCATTGCACACTCCAACTCATTATAACTAAGCCATTATACTAGCAAACACTCAGTGTACCTAGTGGCATCCTATACGTGGCTATTGGACTTTGCTATAGTCCCACTAGTGCAAAGACATTTGCAGCACCTCTGCCTGCATTGCACACTCCAACTCATTATAACTAAGCTATTATACTAGCAATTTTTGCTGCCAGTTTAAGGGCCGTAGTTGCATTGTCAGGGATATTTATTCTTTATTATTCTGCTGTTAATAAAGCTAGACCACCGCTGCAATCTACACCACCTCTCAATTTTTACTACCACATTTTCAGTCCACAATCTTGTCGCAATCAACATGAGTGGCAAAATGACAGATGCTGGTGGAAAGGGGAAGAGGCGTGGTGGAAAAGGCAAAAAAGGTTTTGTCCGTGGGGAAGGTGGCAAAGCTCCATTATCATCTGCTGAAGATAGACCATCTTCCAGCAAAAGTAAGATGTCTACTACTTACCGTGGACAATCCGATGTGCTCCCTTTTTTACGGACACGAACAACAGGAACAAAGGTAGATGATGGGCAAAAAAGGAAAATGCTTGAATGGATCTCAAGTGGTCCAACAAGTGCCCTCTCAGCCACTTCAAGTACCGCATCCAAAAAACACCAGTCCTCTGAGTTGTCATCCCAATCAAACTTGATTTCTCCCAGCTCTGAAGTCTCCATCAGCCCTGCACAGTATGGTGGAACTGAGATGGCTGAGTCTGCAGAGCTGTTCAGTCACACTATAGCCTGGAAATCAGAGGTCTGCTCCCAAGCTACAGTGAGTACAGACCAGGAAATGGTCTGCAGTGATGCCCAGAACCTTTGTGACTCTGATTCAGGCCGTGAGGACCAAGTTTCTGAGCATAATGTTGACCCTTTGTCACAAACTGTAACACCTGTGGTTATAGACAATGAGGAACATACTGATGAAAATGAGACTCAGATACCCGATTGGGATGACAACTTAAATATTCGGTCAGGGCAAGAAGAGGCTCGGTCAGAGGGGGAGGGGAGTGCAAATACAACAATTGATGATGAAGTTCTAGATCCCACCTACTGTCAACCCACAGTCAGGCACTCGAGGAGGTCAACAGAGGTGGTGGAGGAGGATGCAACTGATGACGAAGTTACCTTGCGCCTTCCTGGACAGAGTCGGAGTACTGGTAGCACGTCTATAACTGCATCCTCAGCCACCACTCT
This sequence comes from Anomaloglossus baeobatrachus, assembly GCF_048569485.1. Classification (NCBI taxonomy): domain Eukaryota; kingdom Metazoa; phylum Chordata; class Amphibia; order Anura; family Aromobatidae; genus Anomaloglossus; species Anomaloglossus baeobatrachus. The sequence goes on along the minus strand of NC_134358.1, from coordinate 29,356,326 downwards.
GCCTCTGAGCATTATTCGGGGTGGATCATCAGGTCGCATGGCCTCTAAGCCTTGCCTAGCCTGGTCCTTTTTTGACATAGAAAAAGATCGCCCAAATTATGTGATCTGTAAAATTTGTCATGGTTCTCTTAGTAGAGGTCAAAACCTCAGCAGTTTGACAACTTCTTCCATGAATCGTCACATGAATAAATATCATATGGCCCAGTGGGAAGCTCACCGTGCTGCAATGCGGCCTAGCGGAGCGAACCATCCACCGCCTGCCCCTTCCAGTGCATCCGCGCGCTCGTCGTCTTCTAGGACTGTGGGGACAGCTGTCACACCTGTTTTTCCACCCACAACTTCCACCACTGTAACCGCAACAGGCAGTTTGCTTGGTAGGTCGTCAGTTGTTTTGGAAGGGGAAACAAGTGAGTGTGTACAGCTGTCTCAGGCATCGATAGCACCAACTTTGGATGAAGGCAACATCATGTCTCCGCCTGCACTTTCCTCACAAACCTGCATTTTTCCAGGGACACCCTACTCAACACCGTCTACACACAGCAGCCAGATCTCTGTCCCTCAGATGTGGACAAATAAAAGGCCATTTCCTGCGACCCATGACAAAGCTAAGAGGTTGACTCTATCCCTCTGTAAGCTGTTGGCTACAGAAATGCTGCCTTTCCGCCTAGTGGACACACAGGATTTTAGAGACCTTATGTCTGTCGCTGTGCCCCAGTACCAGATGCCTAGTCGCCACTACTTCTCTAAGAAAGGTGTGCCCGCGCTACACCAGCATGTCGCACACAACATCACCGCTTCCTTGAGAAACTCTGTGTGTGAACGGGTGCATTTCACCACCGATACTTGGACCAGTAAGCATGGACAGGGACGTTACATGTCGCTGACTGGGCACTGGGTAACTATGGTGATAGATGGTGAAGGGTCTGCTGCACAAGTCTTGCCGTCCCCACGACTTGTGTGTCAATCCTCTGTCTGTCCAAGTTCCGCCACTGCTTCTGCATCCTCCACCTCATCTGGGTTCTCCTCCTCCGCCCCAAGCCTGCCTGGTCAGGCCACCAGCGTTCTCACTGCGCAGAAGGAATCACGCACCCCTCATTACTATGCTGGCAGCAGAGCGCAACGGCATCAGGCGGTCTTTAGCTTGACATGTCTTGGGAATAAGAGTCACACAGCTGAGGAGTTGTGGTCAGCTCTGCGGTCCGAGTTTAATAAATGGTTGTCTCCACTCAACCTGCAGCCTGGTAAGGCCGTGTGCGACAATGCTGCAAACCTGGGTGCGGCCCTTCGCCTGGGCAAGGTGACACACGTACCTTGTATGGCTCACGTGTTGAACCTTGTCGTGCAGCAATTTTTAACACAGTATCCCGGCCTAGATGGCCTTTTGAACAGGACACGAAAATCTGTCTGCTCACTTCCGCCGTTCAAGCGCCGCAGCTGAGCGACTTGCATCGCTCCAGAAGTCTTTCGGCCTGCCGGTTCATCGCCTGAAATGCGATGTGGCGACATGCTGGAATTCAACTCTCCACATGTTACAGCGACTGTGGCAGCACCGCCGTGCCCTGGTGCAATACGTCATGACGTATAGCCTGGGCCAACGAGATGCAGAGGTGGGGCAGATCACCCTGATGGAGTGGTCTCAGATCAAGGACCTATGCACCCTTCTGCACAGTTTCGACATGGCGACGAATATGTTTAGCGCTGACAATGCCATTATCAGCATGATGATTCCAGTCATTTACATGCTGGAACACACGCTAAACACTATTCGGAGTCAGGGGGTGGGACAACAGGAAGGGGATGAACTACAGGAGGATTCATATGCGCAAGACACAACAACATCACCAAGGTCCAGACGTTCATCATCACCAAGGCGCCAGGCATGGGACCATGGGGGACAGGAATCAACAAGGGCGCATGGTAGCAGGCGAGATGTTGAGGAAGGTGCAGGAGAACATGAAGAAATGGAGGACGAACTGTCCATGGACATGGAAGACTCAGCAGATGAGGGAGACCTTGGTCAAATTTCAGTTGAAAGAGGTTGGGGGGAGATGTCAGAGGAAGAAAGAACGGTTAGCACCTCTATGCCACAAACACAGCGTGGACTTGGTCCGCATGGCTGCGCAAGACACATGAGTGCCTTCTTGTTGCACTACCTCCAACATGACCCTCGTATTGTCAAAATTAGAAGTGATGATGACTACTGGCTTGCCACACTATTAGATCCCCGGTACAAGTCCAAATTTTGTGACATAATTCCAGCCATAGAAAGGGACGCACGTATGCAGGAGTATCAGCAGAAGCTGTTACTCGATCTTAGATCTGCTTTTCCACCAAACAGCCGTGCAGGTGCAGGGAGTGAATCTCCCAGTTGTAACTTGACAAACATGGGACGGTCTCGTCATCTTCAACAGTCTACCCGTACCAGTAGGACCGTATCTGGTGCTGGTAACAGCAATTTTATGGAATCTTTTCATAATTTTTTTAGACCCTCCTTTGCAAGGCCACCAGAGACAACAAGTCTGACACATAGTCAACGGCTGGAGAGGATGATACAGGAGTATCTCCAAATGAACATCGATGCCATGACTGTGCAACTGGAGCCTTGCTCCTTTTGGGCTTCAAATCTAGAAAAATGGCCAGAGCTCGCAACTTACGCCTTGGAGATTTTGTCGTGTCCAGCTGCCAGCGTTGTCTCTGAACGTGTCTTCAGTGCTGCTGGGTGTGTGCTGACAGATAAGCGCACGCGTCTGTCCAGTGACAATGTGGACAGACTAACGTTCATCAAAATGAACAAGTCATGGATCCAGAAGGAATTTACAACCCCTGTGTCATTCTGGGGAGAGTAAATGCTTGTGGATTTGGAATGTGCTTGATGCAAATCTAGCTGTGAAGTGTACGACTGGGGCACAAGTGCTGCCACTGAATGGGTGGGTGTCTGTGTGGCCCAATTTTTGGAAAAAAGGGAGACTCCGCTTGGAGTAACCCTTGCTTACATTGTTTTTAAAAGAAGCCAAGATGAACAGAGCTGGGATCAGGAAAGACTTTGCTACCTACCCCGGTGTCATCCTGGGGACGGTTAATTATGGCGTATTTTTGAATGTGCTTGATGCAAATCTAGCTGTGAAGTGTACAACTAGGGCACAAGTGCTGCCACTGAATGGGTGGGTGTGTGTGGGGCACAAATTTTGGAAAAAAAAGGGAGACTCCGCTTGGAGTAACCCTTGCTTGCTGTGTTTTTAAAAGAAGCCAAGATGAACAGAGCTGGGGTCAGGAAAGACTTTGCTACCTACCCCGGTGTCATCCTGGGGACGGATAAGAATGGCGTATTTTTGAATGTGCTTGATGCAAATCTAGCTGTGAATTGTACAACTGGGGCACAACTGCTGCCACTGAATGGGTGGGTGTGTGTGGGGCCCAATTTTTGGAAAAAAAGGGAGACTCCGCTTGGAGTCACCTTGCGGTGTTTTACATGATTTTAGAAGGGCGTGCCATGCCTATATCTGTGTGTCCTCCTCTTTTTCCTTGTCCAGCTCTTTTGTTTTCGCATGAGTATATGTCCTTGTCACTTTCCCATGTGTTTGAGTTGTCACCTTTTGGACACCTTTGAGGGTGTTTTCTAGGTGTTTTTCTGTGTTTGTGATTGCCTGCCATTGTTTCCTATGCAGTTCGAGTTCGGTTCGTCAAACGTTCGACGAGCCGAACTCGAACGGGACCTCCGTTCGGCGAACCGACCTTGAGCCGAACCGGGACCGGTTCGCTCATCTCTACTCCTTACCTGCCTCCCGGCAACAATGCGGAAGGAAGGAGGTGGGCGGGATGTTACGTCCCGCTCATCTCCGCCCCTCCGCTTCTATTGGGCGGCGGTTCAGTGACGCTGCTGTGATGTCGCTGTGACGCTGAACGAACCGCCCCCTTAGAAAGGAGGCGGTTCGCCGGTCACAGCGACGTCGCAGGCAAGGTAAGTCCATGTGACAGGTCCGGGCGATGTTGTGCGACACGGGGAGCGATTGCCCCGTGTCGCACAACCGATGGGGGCGGGTACGCACGCTGGCGATATCAGTACTGATATCGCAGTGTGTAAAGCGGCATTTAGTTAGATCTGGTGCCAATACACCAAGCTGGCGTGCAACACGTAAGTAGCTCTAGAGAGACAGGGTTTAGGAGCCCTGTTCTGGAGGTTCACAGCAGATCTGAAGCAATATGCAAAAAGGCATAAGTCAATTAGAAAACACAGCTCTGGACAAGGTGCAACAGCTCTATAGAAGTGACTGCAGAATAGTTTGGGCACTCTTTCAGCTCTAAAGGAGAGAAAGGAAAGATAAGCCTTACACATCTAAACATTTCAAACGCAACATATTTTTTGGATTATAAAACGCACTCCAAATTTAGAGATAAAAAAGGGAAAAAAAGGGGGGTGTCTTATACTCTGGTGGTGTCTTAACGGAAAGGGACGGCAGTGGTGGTGGAGCGGGGTCACAGGAGGCAGGGGCGGTGCTGGAGTAGGGTGATGTTGTAGGCACTGCAGTGGGGGCTGTGCTGGCTGAATGTGGGTTGTGGTGACTGCAGTGGTGGCTGCGGTGGAGGCTGTGCTGGTAGCGGGTGCCGTGCTGGCTGTATTGAGCAGGGTGGTGCAGCAGGTGTAACAGATGCTCTATCGGAAGTGTGGGCTTCAATGAAATGGTGCCCGGACTCAGCGTGTTCCCAAATTGAGTGCTTGGCTCAATGACAAACGAGATCTCATCGGTGCATGCACCACCTCTGGCCGCCATTTTTTTTTTTTTAAGTCCACTGCTGGGAGATCAATGGACCAGATGCGGCATGTGCAAAGGTGAGATCTAGAGCTGAGATCTCCATCTGCACACGTGCTGACTCCAGGCGCCATTATTTAAAGCCCACACCGCTGACAGAGCATCTCACCCACAGCACCGCCCAGCTCCACACAGCCCCCATTGCAGCCAGCACAGCCCCCACCGTAGCTAACACAGCCCCCACCACAGCCAACACAGCCCCCACCACAGCCAAAACAGCCCCCACCACAGCCAGCACAGCCCCCACCGCAGCCAACACAGCCCCAACCACAGCCAACACAGCCCCCACCACAGCCAGCACAGCCCCTACTGCAGCCAGCACAGACCCCACCACAGCCAGCACAGACCCCACCACAGCCAGCACAACCCCCACTGCAGCCAGCACAGACCCCACCACAGCTAGCACAGCCCCCACTGCAGCCAGCACAGACTCCATCACAGCCAGCACAGACCCCACTGCAGCCAGCACAGACCCCACTGCAGCCAGCACAGACCCCACCACAGCCAGCACAACCCCCACTGCAGCCAGCACAGACCCCACCACAGCCAGCACAACCCCCACTGCAGCCAGCACAGACCCCACCACAGCTAGCACAGCCCCCTCCACAGCCAAAAGAGCCCCCACCACAGCCAACACAGCCCCCACCACAGCCAGCACAGCCCCCACCGCAGCCAACACAGCCCTAACCACAGCCAACACAGCCCCAACCACAGCCAACACAGCCCCCACCACAGCCAGCACAGCCCCTACTGCAGCCAGCACAGACCCCACCACAGCCAGCACAGACCCCACCACAGCCAGCACAACCCCCACTGCAGCCAGCCCGACCCCACCACAGCTAGCACAGCCCCCACTGCAGCCAGCACAGACTCCATCACAGCCAGCACAGCCCCCACTGCAGCCAGCACAGCCCCCAGTGCAGCTAGCACAGACCCCACCACAGCCAGCACAACCCCCACTGCAGCCAGCACAGACCCCATCACAGCCAGCACAGCCCCTACTGCAGCTGTCGCGGGCGGAGGGGTTATGGGAACGCCGCTCGCCTGGGGAATCTCTGGCGCTCGGGTCCGGTGCTTCTGCTCCTCGGTGGCTCGAGCATGGGGCTGGACCCGGGGGCTCCAGCAGCGCTTCCTCGCCCACGAGTGAAAAGGGAAGGTTTGGTGGTGGGATGTCAGCTGTGACGCCACCCACGGGGTTGTGGTGATGGTGGGCACCACCGCTGCTAGTGACGGGGGTTCCCGGGAGCGATGGCGGGGAGCAGCTGAGGTGTTGGCCCCTCCGTGGGTAGGGGCTGTTGGTCCCGGGGCCCCGGTTGGGAGGTTTGGTGAGTAGGGGATAGGTGCAAGTGCCGATCCGGGGAGGCAGCACAGATGCGGGGCAGCGTTACGGTGCAGCGCTGTGCCGGATGGCACTGGTGTACTCACTCAGGTAGTCAATGACAGAGTCTCTGGTAAATCAAATGGCTGGATGGACGGGGCCCACAGTCGGCTGCGGTATCTTCACTCTCCCCAGACGGGTTGATGGTGGCTGTCGTTCCCTGCACCTATGTGTAAGGGTTTGACCCCTATGGATTCCCACGGGTGGTCCGCTCCCCGGCTTGTACGTGTCGGGAGAGCCCGTTTTTCCCGCAGGCGCTGGCCCTTGGATCTCTGGCCGTTGGTGGTGGCTCTTATCCGGACGGGTTGGGCTGTTTCCTTCTGACGGGACTTGGTTGAGAATGAACCCCTGAGGTTCAGACCGCAATCAGAGAATTTAACCTTTACGGCGGTTTCCCAGCCTAGTCGGGGTCTGAGTACCCTGCCTTGGTGCTTAGCTTCAATCTGCTCCCCGGTTCAGTACCGGCAGGCCACCACCCAACCCCGGTCCTACGGTTCCGCAGACTTCCACTAACGCCTGCAGACGGCCACCACCGTCTGCCGATCTTGCTGATGGTGCCTGGGCTCCGACCCAGACACACACAGTCTCCACTTCCACTCCTCAACTTGACTACTCTCAACTCAACTCCACTACAATCTGCTGTCTCTTCCCGCCTCCAGGCCTGTGAACTCCTCAGTGGGCGGGGCCAACCGCCTGGCTCCGCCCCACCTGGTTTGGACATCAGACCCTGGAGGGAGGCAACAAGGGTTTTTGTTTGACGGGTGTTCCTGACCAGGGGAGGGGGTGTGTATGTATGTGGTGTTATTCTGTGACTCCTGGGGTCCAGGGCGTCACACAGCCAGCACAGACCCCATCACAGCCAGCACAGTGACCCGCAGCCAGCACAGTGCCCATTCTCCACCCCCTGGTAATCTACATTCACGTTATAAGACACACCCCTCATTTTCCTCCCAACTTTTCGTGAGGAAAAGTGCGTCTTAAAATCTAAAAAATATTCTGGTTTCACCTGAATAGAATAATATTCTAGTTTCATCAGTAAATAATATGGGAGTCCCAATCAATAGGAATCTTTGCTACAGAAAGTCAAGTCTGCCAATTATTTGTTACTACATTAATCATAAGTTTCATCAAACCTTACATTTATCATAAAATATAAGATTTGGTTTATAGTTTTCAAATTTTCTGGTGCCTAATGTACCGCAAGCCATCAGCCCCCATATACACCATAATGCTTTATACAGTAGGTCCTCTATATATAGCATAACAGACCCACTGCCCAATATACACAATATGATGGTCCCATAGATTCGAAATACAGTATTTTGGCCCCATAGCTCCCTATATACATTATATTGGACCTATAGCTCCTATCTACATTATAATGGCCACATGGCCCTATACATATAGTATAATAGCCCCACAGCTCCCCTTCATACAGATTGATGGAGTCATAGATCCTATACAGTGAATAATGGCCCCACAGTCCCTTACCATGCAGAATAACAGCCCCATAGCCCCCCTACACAAAGTGAACTGTTCCCCATAGTGCTTACCTCCTGCCTTATGGCTAACCTCCCATCTAGCCGTGTAGCTTGGAGATGCTCTCCAGTGGGTACATGAAGCCCCAGGCACATTACTCAGCACATACAGCCGCACACATTGTGCACTCAGGACATTTTAGGACACAGTGACGGCCCAGCCGATAGATGCCCCTTTACCACCCAACCCAGCAAGCTCCTGCCTGCAACATTTTTTTGGGGGGGTTGCTTGCTGCCCATGGGCTGTGTCTTTGATACTTCTGCTCTAGACCATTTTGCATGACCTCTCAATTTTTATTTGTGACAGTTCTTTCCTATATACTCAATGTTTTTGATAATGAAGATAATATTCCCGTACGTTCCAAGTAATCCATTCTCCCACAAAGGGCTGATGATTCTGCTGAAAGCTAAAGTCTACTACAGTGTACTCCTTACATCCAGCTATCAGTGGTCCTATATCCATGGTCCTCAAGAGTTTAGGAACTTAAGCCTGACACAATATATATTACAAAATCACAACTTTTATCCTTTTGTTAACATCAGCGAAGAGCAAATGTATTCACTAGTTAGAAGTTTTAGCTAATGACACGTTTGTCAGCTAATCGATCCTTCTACTGTATTCTGTGGTCCGATCAATTTACTGCTGTCTACAAATACAACTACTTTCATTGAATATATATGATAATGTGACAAGCAGTGACCCAGCATACAATAGAATAGATGTCAGCATCATGAAATAGATAATAGATTGATAGATTGTCACACAGTGACTACCGGGGTTCCACCAAGTACACAGGAACCCCAGGCGAGTGCCGCAACACACAGGGTACATGTTACAATAGTGGGCCTTAGGGAAAGGGGAACAGCGTCACCTCCTAAACTCACCTGAGACTGATCCCTGCACTCCCTAATGTCTCTAATGGGGTTAAGCAGCTATTTAAATGCCTGGAGCGGGTAACGCACACTTACCTGCTGCCATCGGAAGCAGCAGTGTCCAGAACTTTGGTTTACCAAGTTGTCAGTGTCAGCTTTATGGACTGAATGAGTACGCTATTGACTCTTTCACCCCCAATGGCACTTCCCAACTCCATCACTGAGTCCCGGGGCATCCCCCCTATCCGTGGAGGGTCACAACACTTGGCTGCCCCGTCATCACCCCGGGTACTCCCCAATGGCAGCGGTGGTACTCCACCTTACCACACACCATGGGTGGCGTCACGAGCTCTAAATTTATAATCCCCTGTAAATACCCCCTTCATTTGAGTGGCCGCATGACCCCCGGGTCCGGAGACCCCTCGAGCCACCGCGGATCTGGATCCGAGCAGCCCGGCTGCTGACGTGGGGGGTGGCACAATTGGATTGCTGATCCTTATAGCCCCCTAGGGGGACTAGTAAAAGATAAAAGTAAAAAAAATGTTTTCAATAATTAAAAAGTTCAAATCACCTCCCATTTGCCCCATTGAAAATTAAAAGGTTAAAAATAAAAAATATATACAAGCATTTGGTATCACTACATTCAGAAACGCCCCTATCTATGAAAATATAAAATCAATTAGCCTGAATGGTAAAGATTGTAGTGGCAAAAAAATTTTTTTGGTTGTCGCAAATTTTGAGCAAAATGCAATAATAAGCGATTAAAATGTAGCATTTGTGCAAAAATAGTATCGTTAAAAATATCAGCTCAAGATGAAAAAAATAAGCCATCACTGAGCTCCAGATCCTAAAAAATCAGAACGCTATGTATCGCGGAAAATGGCTCAAAAAGTGGGCTACTTTTTTGGACAAACTTTTTTTAACCTCTGATATAAAAGTAAACCTATACATGTTTGGTGTCCATGAACTCGCACTGACCTGAGTCAGCACACCCACACATCAGTTTTACCATATAGTGAACACGCGGTGTACCTGAGCTGCTCGGATCCAGTCCTGCTGTGGGTGGCTCGAGGGTCTCCGGCCCCGGGGGTCTCGCGGTCACTTCAACCAGAAAGGGGGGTGATAGGATGGTGGATGTAGGACGTATATGTATGGGTTCATCCGTATGGAGTTCGTGACGCCACCCACGGGATGTGGTGATATTGGACACCACCGCTGCAGTTACGAAGCACCCGGGGAAGATGTTGCGCAGCAAGTTGTTAACCCCTCCGTGGGAAGGGATGGTGTCCCTGGGACCCGTTGGGAATGTGATGGTGCAGGGAGATGGGCGACTGCAGGGTGCTGGTGTACTCACTATGGAAAAAACACACGAGTCTCTGGTAAACCAAGATGATGGTGGTCGGTACCCGCAGCCGGCTGCGTTCAGGTTCCCCCACCCAGCTGGTGGTCTCTGTCTTTCTCCTGCACCTGTGTGAAATGGTGGACTGCCTGCGCTTGCAACTTCAGGAGTTTGCTACCGGCTTGTGGTTGCCTAAGGAGCCCTTTGCCCACAGACGCTGGCATGTGGGATCTCTGAGCCGTGGCGGTGGCCTATTATCCCCTTCGGTGGGCTGTTGCCTTCAGTCGGGACTTTGGGTGGGACAGGACCTCTAGTCCTGGTCGCAATCAGTTAATTTACTAGCCCCAGTCGCTTCTGGACCTAGCTTCAGGGTTTGAGTACCCCTCTTTGTGCTCCGGTTTCTGGGTCGGTTCCCCGGGTCGGTACCGGCAGGCCACTACCCTGTCCCGGTCCGCCTCAGTTCCACCAAGCCATCTTCCCGGCTCCTGCAGACGGAGACCACCATCTGCCTCCTAGCCAAAGGCACCAGGGCTCCTACCCTGGTACCTCACAGTTTTCCTCAGGCCCAGACACAGGTCTGACCTCCACTCTCCTTGAACTCTCAAACTGATCTGTCTGGACTTGACTGTGCATGTCCTTTTCCCGCCCCTGGGCTGTCTGAACTCCTAGGTGGGCATCTTCCAACCGCCTGGTTCCGCTCCCTGGTGTGTCCATCAAGCCCTGATGGGGGTGACTAGGGTCTTGTAGGTTGGCTGTGTTACCTGTGAGGGAAAGGTGTAATGCAGGGCCCTATTTGTGACCACCTGGCCCGGCCAGAGCGTCACAGGTGAACAAAAAAAATCCCAAAAACAATCAAGCAATTGCACTTATTTGCAATTTTTCCGCACTTTGAATTTTTTTTGCTGTTTGTCAATACATTATATGATAAAGGATATGATTTAATTTAAAAGTACCGCTTAATCCACAAAAAATAAGCTCTAAAGCCTGCTTTACACGCTGCAATGTATCTTACAATGTGTCGGCGGGGTCACGTCGTAAGTGACGCACATCCGGCATCGTAAGGTACATTGCAGTGTGTGACAGGTACGTGCGATTGCGATTGAACGTTAAAACATTCATCGCATACACATCGTACCTGTCTCTAGAATTGCACGTCAGGTTGTTCATCGTACCCGGGGTAGCACACATCGCAGCGTGTGACACCCCGGGAACGATGAACAGATCTTACCTACGTCCTGCGGCTCCTGGCCCACAAAGCGGAAGGAAGGAGGTGGGTGGGATGTTTACGTCCCTCTCAGCTCCGCCCCTCCGCTTCTATTGGCCGGCTGCCGCGTGACGTCGCTGTGACGCCGAACGTCCCTCCCACTCAAGGAAGTGGACGTTCGCCGCCCACATCGAGGTCGTATGGACGGGTAAGTACGTGTGACGGGGGTTACTCGTATGTGTGGCACGTTCAACAAGTTGAACGTGCCACACATATGATGGGACGTTGCAAATCGCATACAAGATCGTATGGGAAATTGCAGCGTGTAAAGCAGGCTTTGAATGGCATGATTGACAGAGAAATAAAAAATGTTATGGCTCTCGGAAGAAGGGGAGCAAAAAACAAAAAAAGAAAAATGGAAAATCGCCCGGGGTAAAGGGGTTAAAAGACCACAGAGAATAATAAGACAAATATGATTAGCATTAAAGAAAGTAAATGCAAATGGAACTTTCTAGCCAAATTCTAACAAGCTACTGAATTTCAATTTTGGCAGATTCGCTCGTTGCTCGTCAATTTACTAATAAGTAAAAAAAAAATTAAAAAAAATTATTCTGATGGCATATTCTTATGTAATCCTGTCGTAAAACTGAGCTTTAATGTAACTCATCAGAATGAAATCTCTCTTGTTCTTGGTAAATACATTCCCCCTCCCTACTTTGCATGTTCTAAAACAAAGCCCCTAAACACTCGAGTGACTCCTTTCATTATTTTCGCATGTGGCCCTCCACGCATTGTAACACGTAGTTTTCTATACCGCATTTATCAGCGAGACTAATTGCACTTTAAATTCAAGGTTACCGCATCCTTCAAATCTATGTCACATTACCAGACAAGCATTAGCATTGTTAAATGCCTCCGCGCGTTCTCCATTATTGTCACTTCGATGTATTTTCTATAATAACTCGCCTCTAATTTAATTAAGTATTTGATTCACAATTGTAATTGGTATAATAATTCCTAAATAAAGCCAACGCTTTCCAACATTTTAACCAAAGGGAAAAAAAAAAAGTTAATTGAAAAGTTTTGAGACAATTCGAATTTTCTAGAGTTTCACAAAGTGGATGACATTTTGATAGGTAAACTTCTATGTAATAAAGAGTAAATTATGAAGGAGATGAAAGTAATGGAAGGATCCGAAAAATTCATAATGAATTGACTCCTGACAATAAAGGAAGGTTTCCAGGATAATAATACACAAAATCCATCACCACATTTATTCCCGTGTTGGTGTTTGTTAATGACCACATTACGAGAGATGCCAATCCAATAAGCGGGCTTTACACGCTACAATATATCTAACGATGTGTCGGCGGGGTCACGTCATAAGTGACGCACATCCGGCATCGTTAGTGTTGTTGTAGCGTGTGAAACCTACGTGCGATTGCCATTGAACGAAAAACCGTTGATCGCATACACGTCGTTCAATTACTAAAAATTGAACGTCTGGTTGTTCAATGTTCCCGAGGCAGCACACATCGCAGTGTGTGACAACCCGGGAACGATGAACACATCTTACCTGCGTCCCACCGGAAATGCTGAAGGAAGGAGGTGGGCGGGATGTTTACGTCCCGTTCATCTCCGCCCTTCCGCTTCAATTGGCCGGCCGCTTTGTGACGTCGCTGTGATGCCGAACGTCCCCCCCCCCCCTTCAGGAAGTGGATGTACGCCGCCCACAACGATGTCGTATGGAAGGTAAGTATGTGTGATGGGATTTAATCGTTTTTGCGACACGGGCAACAAATTGACCGTGCCGCACATACGATGGGGGCGTGTGCAATCTCATGCGAGATCGCATGTGTAATTGTAAGGTGTAAAGCAGCCTATAGATTAAACTCCTACCACAGGCAATCATCTCTCGCCATTTCTCATTTTGCTGTCCTTCAGTTTTTTTAGGGTAGTTGACTTTCATTTTTTGATAATCTGTGATTACCGAGCACTACAAGGCTGGTGTTACGGTTGCTGCGAGCACTGGAGACTAAGTCCAGATTTCTTGCTACTGCACATGTGCGAGCGCCGGAGACTAAGTCCTATCTTGGAGCCATTGCACATGTGCGGGTGACATCATCGCTGACACGAGGTCACATGTCTCTGACACCTTCTATGCCGATTGGTCGCTGGTCATGTGCTTGTGATGCCTTGCTCGGTGATAGGCCAGCATGACGTCACTCCTGTCGTTCTGGCAGCGGATTGGCTCTGGTGTCCTCCATCTTGGATGAGGCACAGAGTCTATATAAGACCCTGACACAAGCCGCATGGCGCTCAGTCCTCTTGGTTCATGCATAAGAGTAGACGCTCTGTGCGCGTTCCTCTAGGCATTCCTCTGTCTATGCTAGGTGAGCGCTACCGGCAGGGTAGCGTTCTTATACCTTACAGCTTCGGCTGCTGTCCGTATCCTTACCTCTTAGGGGAGCGGACATAGGCAGGTGCCTGAGGCACATGGTCTGGCTGGGCCTTGTGGTTCGACTCGTAGGTGGACGTTGCCGCTAGGGTAACGTTCCTTATACTGCGTCTGGCAGTTGTTCGTATCCTCGCACACTAGGGGAGCGAACAGAGGTAGGAGCTTTGTGCGGCTTACGCTGCTGTTCGTCTCTTTTGCACCACTAGAAGAGCGGACCTAGGCAGGTGCCATATCTAGTGGTTCGTGTCCTCGCACACTAGTGGAGCGAACGCAGGTAGGAGCTTTGTGCGGCTTACGCTGCTGTTCGTCTCTTTTGCATCACTAGAAGACCGGACCTAGGTAGGTGCCATTTCGCACACATTGCCTTTGTCTCTGTGGTTATTAACAGAGATCATTCCACTCACCCTCCAAGTAAGGGAGGAATTGCTTTACTTACTTATTCTATCCTTCTGTGAGTTAACAGAGGTATTGCACTCTGCCATAGTCTGCAGCAGAGTCTTTGCACGGTGGACCCTGACTGTCTGATACTCCTTTAGGTTATCAGACAGCCCCCCGTAACATTAGAAATAAGCAAATAAGAAAGCCGCGGAGACACCATCACGTGTTTCTCAACGCTGGCAGGAAACTAGCCAGGTCTTTCACCGGGAAGAAACAACCACGGGAAGGGCAGTCTCCAGTCAAGGAGACCACCTATACCAAACATGGTATCCATCCACAGACAGCCGTTTCGGGGTATTTGCCCCTCATCAGTGTGGAGTAGGAATCTGGCTAGTAGGGGCAATGCCTAGTATAAGACTACTTAAGCAAGCATTGTTGACCTTAGGGAGATCAACATATCCACTGCGGAGACACCATCACGTGTTTCTCAACGCAGTGATTCTAGAGCATTGCCCCCTGGGAAGTATGCAAATAAGAAAGCCGCGGAGACACCATCACGTGTTTCTCAACGCTGGCAGGAAACTAGCCAGGTCTTTCACCGGGAAGGAACAACCACGGGAAGGGCAGTTTGCATACTTCCCAGGGGGCAATGCTCTAGAATCACTGCGTTGAGAAACACGTGATGGTGTCTCCGCAGTGGATATGTTGATCTCCCTAAGGTCAACAATGCTTGCTTAAGTAGTCTTATACTAGGCATTGCCCCTACTAGCCAGATTCCTACTCCACACTGATGAGGGGCAAATACCCCGAAACGGCTGTCTGTGGATGGATACCATGTTTGGTATAGGTGGTCTCCTTGACTGGAGACTGCCCTTCCCGTGGTTGTTCCTTCCCGGTGAAAGACCTGGCTAGTTTCCTGCCAGCGTTGAGAAACACGTGATGGTGTCTCCGCGGCTTTCTTATTTGCATACTTCCCAGGGGGCAATGCTCTAGAATCACTGCGTTGAGAAACACGTGATGGTGTCTCCGCAGTGGATATGTTGATCTCCCTAAGGTCAACAATGCTTGCTTAAGTAGTCTTATACTAGGCATTGCCCCTACTAGCCAGATTCCTACTCCACACTGATGAGGGGCAAATACCCCGAAACGGCTGTCTGTGGATGGATACCATGTTTGGTATAGGTGGTCTCCTTGACTGGAGACTGCCCTTCCCGTGGTTGTTCCTTCCCGGTGAAAGACCTGGCTAGTTTCCTGCCAGCGTTGAGAAACACGTGATGGTGTCTCCGCGGCTTTCTTATTTGCATACTTCCCAGGGGGCAATGCTCTAGAATCACTGCGTTGAGAAACACGTGATGGTGTCTCCGCAGTGGATATGTTGATCTCCCTAAGGTCAACAATGCTTCCCCGTAACATTAGGACTGAGCCAAGGGTCTGGCAGTTATGGCAGAATATCAGCAGTTACACCGTTACATACAAGTACTTGAGTCACGGCTCAAGAGTATAGAGGATAAACCTCAGACCATGGTGACATCTGCACATGATCCTCGACTTGCTCTGCCAAACAGATATTCTGGCGATGCCAGATCATGTCGTGGTTTCATTAGTCAGTGTCAGATACACCTAGAGGTCAACTCTTCTCGCTTCTCTACGGAGAGGTCCAGAGTAGGCTTTATCATCTCCTTACTTCAGGACAAAGCCTTAGAATGGGCGACTCCCCTATGGGAGCGCTCTGATGTGGTTACTCTGAGACATCAAGACTTTCTTGATGCTCTTAAGGCGGTATTCATGGGTCCGCAGGTTACCCATGATGCGGCCCTGAGACTGTTAGATCTATCTCAGGGTTCGTTATCCACTAGTTCTTATGCCATTGCTTTTAGAACTCTGGTGGCAGAACTAGATTGGCCAGAGAAGGTGTTGATTCCTATCTTCTGGAGAGGGTTGGCAGGCTATGTCAAGGATGCTCTTGCTACTCGTGAGGTCCCTGCTTCTCTGGAGGACTTGATCACAGTAGCAACGAGGATCGATGTACGCCATAAGGAACGTAGACTCGAGGTCTCTTCCTCACGCCCTAAGCATCGGGCTATTCCAGTTGTTGAGGGTCCACTACCATCTTCCTCAGCATCTGAAACATCTCCCACTCCTATGGAGTTAGGTCATACGTCTTCCAGACTACGCAAGTCTGGTCCTCCTATATGTTACGTATGTCGTCAGGCTGGGCACTATGCCAACAAGTGTCCTAGTCGTCAGGGAAACTCCCTGGCCTAGTAACCATTAGAGGGGGGTTACTAGAGACGTCTTCTGCACCCTCTAAGTGTTGTATCCCAGGTCAGCTCTCGTTATCTGAGAATACATGGCCTATTATGGCTTTTGTGGATTCCGGAGCTGACGGGACTTTTGTGTCCTCAGGATTTGTAAAGGGACACAATATTCCCTCTATCATGTTAGAGGCGCCTATTCCTGTCCGTGTTGTTAATGGAACTATGTTGTCTGACTCCATTACATTGAGGACAGTTCCCTTGCGCCTTTCCCTGTCTCAGGGTCACATAGAGGAGATTTCTTTTCTTGTTTTGCCTGAGGGTATAGACGACATCCTTCTGGGTCTCCCATGGCTTCGGACTCATGCTCCTCACATTAACTGGGAGTCTGACAGCATTATTAGTTGGGGTTCGAAATGTCAGTCCCGATGTCTTCCCTTACCACCTAAGGTCATTGCGGTTGCATCTACTGATCTCTCTCCCATACCTACACCCTATCTGGATTTCGCTGACGTGTTCTCCAAACAGGGTGCTGAGGTTCTTCCACCCCATAGGCCGTATGACTGTGCCATAGACCTTATCCCAGGTTCGGTTCCACCTAAAGGCAGGGTTTACCCCCTGTCGATACCTGAGTCGGAGGCCATGTCGACCTATATAAGAGAGAGTTTAGAGAAGGGGTTCATTCGTAAGTCTGTCTCTCCCGCGGGAGCTGGGTTTTTCTTTGTTCGGAAGAAAGAGGGTGATTTGCGTCCCTGCATAGATTACAGGGGTCTCAACGCAATCACAATAAAGAACAAATACCCATTACCTTTAATTTCGGAGCTCTTTGACAGATTGAGAGGAGCTCAAGTTTTTACAAAGTTGGATCTGCGGGGTGCGTATAACTTGGTACGAATTCGAAAGGGGGACGAATGGAAGACCGCTTTTAACACCCGAGACGGTCACTATGAATACCTCGTCATGCCTTTTGGGTTATGTAATGCACCCGCAGTATTTCAGGACTTCGTAAACGATGTGTTCAGGGATTTACTGTTATCCTCAGTAGTGGTGTATCTGGACGACATCCTGATTTTTTCTCCTGATCTGGAGACTCATCGTCAGGATGTCGTTCGTGTCCTTTCCCGTTTAAGGGAGCACTCATTGTTTGCTAAACTCGAGAAATGTGTATTCGAGCAGTCCTCATTGCCTTTTTTGGGTTACATTATCTCACAAGAGGGCCTGGCTATGGATCCTGCGAAGCTCTCTGCTGTCCTGCAATGGTCCGAACCTCATTCCTTGAAGGCGGTGCAACGCTTCTTAGGATTCATAAATTATTACAGGCAGTTCATACCCCATTTTTCTACTTTGGTGGCACCTTTGGTGGCCTTGACTAAGAAAGGTGCTAATCCCAAAGCCTGGTCTACTGAGACATCTCAGGCTTTTGAGGCAGTAAAAAGACACTTTTCAACTGCTCCCGTTCTTCAAAGACCCGATGAGAGTAAGCCCTTCCTCTTAGAGGTTGATGCCTCTTCAGTGGGTGCTGGTGCGGTCTTGTATCAAAAGAACGGTGCAGGTAGAAAAAGGCCGTGTTTCTTCTTTGCGAAAACCTTTTCACCAGCAGAGAGAAACTATACCATTGGGGATAGGGAACTGCTCGCCTTGAGATTAGCCTTGGAGGAGTGGCGTCACTTGCTGGAAGGAGCGAAACATCCTTTCCAGGTCTATACAGACCATAAGAATCTGACGTACTTACAAACCGCTCAGCGTCTGAATCCTCGCCAAGCCCGCTGGTCCTTGTTTTTCTCCCGCTTTCACTTCTCCATCAACTATCTGTCTGGGAGTAAGAATAACAAGGCAGACGCCCTGTCTCGCTCTATGCTTTCTACCCAGGAGGAGATTGACGAACCTCGTCTTATCCTTCCCTCCAGGGTTTTTCATACGCTCTCCCCTGTGACGTTAGACCAAATCCCACCGGGCAAGACCTTTGTTCCGCCTGATCGACAGAATGATATACTGTCATGGGCCCACACCTCAAAGGTGGGTAGGCATTTTGGTATTAGGCGGACACGAGAGTTACTGGAGAGGTGGTATTGGTGGCCACACTTAGCCAGCCACGTCAAGAGATATGTCGGTTCCTGCTACTCGTGTGCTCGCAACCGTCCATTAAGGCAGAGACCGGCTGGACTCTTGCATCCTTTACCAGTGCCAGATAGACCATGGGAGGTGGTAGGCATGGACTTTGTGGGTGATCTTCCATGTTCACAGGGACATAGATTTGTGTGGGTCATTACGGACCATTTCTCCCGGATGGTTCATCTCGTACCGTTATCGAGAATCCCATCTTCCAGGGTACTAGCCAAACTATTCCTCAAGCATGTCTTTAGGCTTCACGGGATGCCAGATCGTATCATTTGTGATAGAGGCCCGCAATTTACTTCCCGTTTCTGGCGAGATCTTTGTAGCCTTCTGCAAATTGAGTTAAATCTCTCTTCGGCATACCATCCGGAGACCAATGGTTTGGTTGAGCGTACCAATCAATCTATGATTATATACCTTCGACACTTTGTTGCTGAGAACCACGATAACTGGTCCTCCCTCCTACCCTGGGCAGAATTTGCCCTTAACAATTCGCTGGCTGAGGCCACTGGGCAGACACCGTTCGTACTCAATAATGGGCAACACCCTAGGGTACCGGTACCGTTTCCCGCTGCTGCACCTCCTCCTCTTGTGGCCGACTGGGCAACTAATGCCAGAGAGGTTTGGGATCGGACTCAAGAGTCGATCCAAGCAGCTAAGGACCGTATGAAGACGGTGTCCGATCGGTTTCGTCGCCCGGCTCCTGTCTTTTCTCCAGGGGACTTTGTGTGGCTCTCTGCAAAACACGTGAGACTTAGAGTGAGCTCTGTCAAATTTGCTCCTCGCTTCCTGGGTCCTTATGAGGTTCTTCGACAGGTAAATCCTGTAGTCTACCAATTGAAGTTACCCGTCCATCTTAAGATTCATGACAAATTCCATGTCTCACTGCTAAAGCCGGCTATTTTACCTCACGCTCGTGAAGTGCACTCTCCTGCCTCTGATTCCTCTCGCTCTAGCTATGAGGTACGAGCCATAGTTGGTTCTAAGATGGTTAGAGGGCGCAGGTTCTTCTTGATAGATTGGGAGGGTTACGGCCCGGAACATCGCTCTTGGGAGCCTGAGGAGGCTGTCCATGCTCCCGACTTAGTTGCCGATTACCTGCGTCGCCGGGAGGGGGGTCCTTGAGGGGGAGGTACTGTTACGGTTGCTGCGAGCACTGGAGACTAAGTCCAGATTTCTTACTACTGCACATGTGCGAACGCTGGAGACTAAGTCCAGATTTCTTGCTACTGCACATGTGCGAGCGCTGGAGACTAAGTCCAGATTTCTTGCTACTGCACATGTGCGAGCGCCGGAGACTAAGTCCTATCTTGGAGCCATTGCACATGTGCGGGTGACATCATCGCTGACACGAGGTCACATGTCTCTGACACCTTCTATGCCGATTGGTCGCTGGTCATGTGCTTGTGATGCCTTGCTCGGTGATAGGCCAGCATGACGTCACTCCTGTCGTTCTGGCAGCGGATTGGCTCTGGTGTCCTCCATCTTGGATGAGGCACAGAGTCTATATAAGACCCTGACACACGCCGCATGGCGCTCAGTCCTCTTGGTTCATGCATAAGAGTAGACGCTCTGTGCGCGTTCCTCTAGGCATTCCTCTGTCTATGCTAGGTGAGCGCTACCGGCAGGGTAGCGTTCTTATACCTTACAGCTTCGGCTGCTGTCCGTATCCTTACCTCTTAGGGGAGCGGACATAGGCAGGTGCCTGAGGCACATGGTCTGGCTGGGCCTTGTGGTTCGACTCGTAGGTGGACGTTGCCGCTAGGGTAACGTTCCTTATACTGCGTCTGGCAGTTGTTCGTATCCTCGCACACTAGGGGAGCGAACAGAGGTAGGAGCTTTGTGCGGCTTACGCTGCTGTTCGTCTCTTTTGCACCACTAGAAGAGCGGACCTAGGCAGGTGCCATATCTAGTGGTTCGTGTCCTCGCACACTAGTGGAGCGAACGCAGGTAGGAGCTTTGTGCGGCTTACGCTGCTGTTCGTCTCTTTTGCACCACTAGAAGAGCGGACCTAGGTAGGTGCCATTTCGCACAGATTGCCTTTGTCTCTGTGATTATTAACAGAGATCATTCCACTCACCCTCCAAGTAAGGGAGGAATTGCTTTACTTACTTATTATATCCTTCTGTGAGTTAACAGAGGTATTGCACTCTGCCATAGTCTGCAGCAGAGTCTTTGCACGGTGGACCCTGACTGTCTGATACTCCTTTAGGTTATCAGACAGCCCCCCGTAACAGCTGGGATGACCGCTACTCGTAACTAGCAGTTCTATGCTCAGATAGGAGCAACTTGAGTACCAAGTATAATGGAAGTCAATGAGGATCGCAAGCATTTTTCTGGAAAATCTTCAGGAAAAATGCTTGAGTTCCCCACTGAATTCCAATATACTCAAGTCACGCCGATCTGAGCATCCAACTACTCTCAACGGGCACTTTGCACACGAGCATGGTACTGCTCGCACAATAGTAGAGCTAATGTTTAAATTAACATTGTCTTAATGCTACTGTGGGATAGTGAGGGATAAGAACTGTATTTTCCCTCATGGTAGGAGACCCTAGGCTATCCACAACCTCTAGGTTATTCCTGGTGGAGATGCCTGCGTCCTGTGCCTGGCTTTGCTCCTGATCAGAACTAATCTGATTCCCTTCTCCCATCACAGAAGGAAGGGGCAGGAGTGAGATGGAAACACAAAAAAAGTCAGAAAAGGAAAAACCAAAACTCTGACACACTGCACACACAAGGAAAGATAATGAGAGACTCAGGAGGGACGCAAGAGCGAGAAGGTAGCTACAAAAAGCCAACAAGGGTTACCTACAGAACCACACTCAAAAGTTACCATAATTACCAGATAGTCTGAATGACAATACCTCACCAGACCAGCTATAAACTATAGCTGGCATACAAAGAAGGATCTAGCCAGCATAAATAGGAGTAGAGCAGATGTGATTGGATCCCTTACAACATGTGATCAAAGGAGACTAATAATCAGATTAGTAGAGATTAACTCTTGCAAGCCTGCCTATGAACTACCAATCTGCAAGTTGACGCCTGAGTTTGCCTGCGAAGATCACAGACACCAGATAAGTCGTCGAGCGGAATGTCAGGGTCAGTAGCGTGAACAGATCCCAACACGGCTATGACAGTTGGCCAAGTTTGTAAAAATCTTCGTGTGACAAAGACCCAATCTGTGCCAAGAGGACCTAGATTCTAACTGTTCTTATGCCTCATATTAGTCCACTCCTCCATAAAGAGTGCGGTCAATTTTCCTTTTAATAATTTAAATAATTTCCTAAGTTTCTTCCAAAAAACATAATTATATTTTTTTATAGCCATATATGGGATATTTTTTGTGGACAAATTTTAGTTTTGAATGATATCATTCATTTTATCATTCAATATACTGAAAAATGAGAAAATCAATTCAAGTTGAATGACTTTGGGGGAAAAAAGCAATTCGACTTGTCTTTTTTGAGCTTTGCTTTTCCAGTATTCAATGAGTGAAAATGACCTGACCACATGATTCTTTAAGTCAATACAACTACGGCGATGCAATAAGTTGTCTGTAGGCTTCAACAGAGTAACAAGATGTCAACGATTGGGACATCCAGCAAACTCCCAACTGTTGTGGCAATCCAAGGGCGTCCAAATGAAAGTGCCAGCGGGAACCTTCTACGTAACAGTGCTGACACAGATATAGACAGCAGCAATTTTATGCTTAAAAAACAGCAAATAGAACTGCAATAGGCAGGTGCTGGCAGGGCCGGCTCCAGGTTTTTGTGGGCCCTGGGTGAAAGAGTCTCAGTGGGCCCCATCCACACATAGACATGCACAGATACATACACATACAGGCATACGTACACATACATATTTAAAGGGAAATCCACAAAAACACATATAAATAGACATAAAGCTATACACAGTCATATACACTGACATATATACATACAGATCGTACATGCACATACACATTATTTTTTTATATTTATACTGTATATATATTTTTAATATTGGGAAGCCGGCAACAGCATCATTCACCTCCCGGCTTGTCTAACAGACATGGCCGCACATAGAGCACACTAACACTGCTGTATATGTGGGCGGCGGGGAGCTGCGCTCGCTAACGCTCGGGTCTGGCGCTGCTGCTGCTGCTGCTCGGTGGCTCGAGCGGTAGGCCGGATCCGGGGACTCGAGTGGCGCTCCTCGCCCGTGAGTGAAAGGGGGTGGTTTGGTTTGGGGATTTAGTCCGTGACGCCACCCACGGGTTGTGGTGAGGTTGGGCACCACCGCTGCTGGTGACGGGGATCCCGGGAGCGATGGCAGAGAGCAGCTGGGATGTTGTTTTCCCCCTCCATGGGTAGAGGTTGGTGGTCCCGGGGCCCGGTGAGGTGACGGGGAGGCAGGACTGGTAAGGTACAGGGTCGCCTTGACTGCGCAGCGCGGTGCCAGATGGCACAATTGTACTCACTCAGCCACAAATGCACGCAAAGTCTATGGTAAACCAAACGGCTGGATGGACAGCTCCCGCAGCCGGTTGCTGCAGCTTCTCCCGGAGGGTTGGTGGTGGCTGCCTTTCCCTGCACCTTTGTGTATGTTCGGTCCCGATGGAATCCCACCGGTAACCCGCTCCCCAGCGTGTATATGTGCAGGAGGAACCCTTTTGCCCGCAGGCTCTGGCCC
This sequence comes from Anomaloglossus baeobatrachus, assembly GCF_048569485.1. Lineage (NCBI taxonomy): Eukaryota > Metazoa > Chordata > Amphibia > Anura > Aromobatidae > Anomaloglossus > Anomaloglossus baeobatrachus. Next base: position 29,333,303 of record NC_134358.1, on the reverse strand, counting down.
TTGGAACTCTAGCTGTGACGGTAGCTGTATTTCCTTCTACTGGTCGGACGGTTGCCTTCAATCGGTTCTTGGCTGTTAGGAAACCCCTGGGGTTCCGGTCACTGACGGATTTGATCTCTATTGGCGACTCCAAGCCTGGTCGGGGTCCGTAGGCCCTGCCTGTGTGTGATGGCTTCACTTCGCTCCCCGGTTCGGTACCGGCGGGCCACCGCCCGTCCCCGGTCCTACGGTTCCGCGTTGATCTGCCTCTCCTGCAGACGGCCACCACCGTCTGCCAACCTTGCTCTTAGTGCCCGGGCCACACACCCGGACACGGTCAGTTTGCTCCACACTCCTCTCTGTCCTCAACTCTCCACTCAACTCCACTGAACTCCACTGAACTAACTTCCTTTTCCCGCCTCCATGACTGTGAACTCCTCAGTGGGTGGGGTCAACCGCCTGGCTCCACCCCTCCTGGTGTGGACATCAGCCCCTGGAGGGAGGCAACAAGGATTTTATGTCTGGCTGATGTGCCTGTCTCAGGGTGGGGGTGCATGTTGTAGTACCTGTGACGACCTGGCTAGTCCAGGGCGCCACATATATACATCACAAGAGAGGCTGGGGACATACACATTACTGGGGGGAATACATATTACTGATGAAAGGGGTATACAGCAATGGGGGGCATACAGCTCTAGAGGAGGGCAGTGACTCACAGGTGGGGGGGACAAACAGCTGTGAGGTGGGGAGTGACATGCAGATCTGGGGGTATACAGCTCTGGGGTGGGGGGGATATACAGCTCTGGGGGGTATACAGTACTGGGGTGGGGGGACATACAGCTCTGAGGGGGTATACAGCACCTGGGTGGAGGGGACATACAACTCTTTGGGTATAGTAGTATGCAACCCCATATTCCTCCATATAGTATTATGAAGCCCCATTGTCCTCCATATAGTGTTATGTAGCCCCCATATGCACTATGCAGCCCCCATATAACATTAAGCAGCCCCCATATAGCACAATGCAGACTCATATAGCATTAGGCACCTTCATGTAGTATACACAGCCTGCATATAGCACAATGCAGACCCAGATAGCATTAGGCATCCTCATGTAGTATACAGCCCCTATATAGCACAATGCAGACACATATAGCATTAGGCACCTTCATGTAGTATATAGCCCACATATAGCACAATGCAGACCCAGATAGCAACAGGCAACCTCATGTAGTATACAGCCCACATATAGCACAATACAGACCCAGATAGCATTAGGCACTCTCATGTAGTATACAGCCCCTATATATACCACAGTGCAGAGCCAGATAGCAGTAGGCACCCTCATATAGTATATAGCCTGTATATATGAGAGCCTGTATACAGCGCAGTGTAGAGCCAAATAGCAGTAGGCACCCTCATATAGTATATAGCCTGTATATAGGAGAGCCTGTATACAGCACAGTGCAGAGCCAGATAGCAGTAGACACCCTCATATAGTATTAGAAACCATGCAAAGGGGGCCATAACAGGTACAATAATGCACTAGGGTGACACTAAATAGTGGTCCCTAAGTGGGTGCATTCTTCAAAAACATGTTCAAAGATGAGAAAAAGAAGAACAAAACCAAGAAGTTAGGTGAAAAATATTTTATTTAATAGTGATAATATACTATAAAATACTGAAGATCAGATACAAGAACAGTTGAAGCAAAATTGCATAGTAAACTGCACAGATTCATGATATCAGCACTTATAATCATAAGTGGGACGCGATGAGGGGCGTTTTGGACAAACACTGGCCAGTATTACTTACTGATCCTTCTCTAGCGTCAGTGTTGCCCGATCGTCCCCTCTTGACAGCCAAGCGGTCGAGCAGCCTCGGGGATCTTCTTGTCAACAGCGACTATATTCCCCCCTGGAAAAAATGTTTCGGTTTGAGTGGCCCACTCCGTGGGTGTTTTCCTTGTGGACATTGTGTAGCGTGCAGTAACATCATTAGAATCAACTCCTTTTCCTCCTCTGATGGCAACAGATCCTTTTCTATCAATCACTATATTAATTGTGGGACTACTTTTGTTGTCTACTATGCGACCTGTGCGTGTTCCCTCATCTATGTGGGTCTGACCTCACGTGAGCTCCGCATACGGGTCAGGGAACACATCAGGGACATGATTGGGGCCAAGTCGGCAGAAGATATTAGTCTACTCAAGACTATACCCCATCACTTTAGGCTTCACCAGTGATCCCAGTTCTCTCCAGATCAGGGGTATCGATCTAGTCCAGGGTGGAATTCGGGGTGGTAACTTGCGCAAGACTCTTGCCCAGCGAGAATCTAAATGGATCGTACTTCTAAATACTTTGGTCCCTAGCGGCCTCAATGAGGCCGTTAGCTACGCTCCCTTTTTGTGATAGCAAGTCTTATTTGGAAGAGTCTTCTTCCACACCCCTGATTTGGGTTATTATTTCTTGATGTAGCACCTCTCTTCCCAATCCATCTGGTTCAGCTCTCTATACTCTTTTTATTGTAGACGGCTGAGGCATTCCTACACAGTCCCTTATATCTAATATGAACATACACAGTAGTCACTTGACAATCACATATATGATATATCTGTGTATAGTTCATTTCCCTGGAGTACTGTATACGTATATATTTTCTATAAACGTATAGATTCTGATTGACCTCTTATTCATGAGGCTTACTCATGCCCTTCATTCTTGTGTAATATATGGTGCATGTATATATTTTAATATTAATTTGTGGTTTTCTTTTTATTATGTATCCTTTTCTCATAAAAACCTAGGTTTTTTCACATATGTCCATATTCATTCCAAGTACAGGACCATTTCTCTGGACGTGCTTTCTCCTAAATGCACCGCCAATACATGAAACCATATATATTGTGAGGCAGTGACAGGGGTAATATTTGAAGACCGCTATGTGTCCCTCAGAATGTGTCTGGAAACCCTCTGAGTTTGCTATAGCTATTACGGGGAGTATAGCACAAAGGGTAACAGGGAGACAGATCCCTCCTCCCAGTCCAGGTTTTGTAGCAATCCTCATGTCCAGCATTTTAGTTTAAATCTGGCAGAGCACATCAGGGTGTGTCTCAGTTGAGAGCCAGGCTTGATGAAGCTACCACATGCTGTGTGAGCTGAGCTGGCTCTGTGTGGAGTGAACACAGGCCAAGAGTGTGAGCCTAGGAGAACCTTAACAAGACCCCTGCGGTTAATGGGGTCCTAAGGTAACAAGACTTTTTATACCAAGGATTTGTCTATATGCACCGGCTGTGATCCGGAAGAGACTTTGTGGGAAATTGGATCTATTTATGCTGCAACAATAAATAGACTGTTGGTGTGAACACGCTGCTGCCTCACGTTTTTGCCCAAGCAACGCCGCTACCTCACATTATGGTGGAGAATGCGGGCATGGCAGCCTGGTTGCTAAGGGCAATGGCCTAAGAGGTACTTCCCTGGAAAAGAAAAAAAAAAAAAGAGAATATTTTTTTTTATTTTTACTGACTGTTTGCGGTGGATCGGCGGGTCCACGAAGCTTGCAGGCATTGCAGCCTGGTTACTAGGGGCAACAACCCAGTTTTCACATGTTTATGATCAAGCCTACAAAGTTACAGTTTACAGTTACAGCTGGCCCAGTCTAGTGCTCAACTACAGCAGGCTTTTGCACAAACCAGTGCACAACAGCAACAGGCTAATGCTCAGCAGCAACAGGCTAATGCTCAGCAGCAACAAACAAATGCCCAGCTCCAGCGGGCGTTAGTTCAGCAACAGGAGACAAACAGCTTGTTGACTAAGCAGATTTCTGCTCTGCGAGACGCGCTCTCAGCAGTAACGCCAGGTCATCCAGTCCTTCCTGCGGCCCAGGACAGAGTAAGGGCGGCACTTACGAAGATGAGTGCAGAGGACGACCCAGAAGCCTTTCTCTCCATGTTTGAGAGGACCGCTGAGCGAGAGAAATTGTCTATCGACCGTTGGACTGATGTCGTGGCCCCGTTCTTGATAGGTGAACCCCAAAAAAGCCTACCTGGATCTCAGCACGGAGGATGCCAAGGACTATGGCACCCTGAAAGGTGAGATCCTTGCCCGAATGGGGGTTAACACTTATCTCCGGGCCCAACGAGTGAATCAGTGGTCCTTTGAGGAGGGAAAACCTGCACGTTCACAGGCCCATGTTTTACTGGACCTTATGAAAAAATGGCTCCAGCTGGAGACCTTGAACCCCGGACAGATGATCGAGCGGGTGGTGATTGAACGGTTTGTGCGGACTTTGCCAGCCCCCATTCAACGGTGGGTGGGACAGGGGGATCCCCGTACCCTGGACCAACTAGTGAATTTGGTGGAACGCTACACAGCTACCCAGGAGTTGGTCTGGGACTCTGCTTCACGGCGGGCACTCCGTAGGGATACGCCCCCTTCACAGTTGGTGAAAGACTCCCATCCCTCCTCGGGTGCTGCCCCGTCTTTAGCCCTGGCAGAGAGTAAACCCCAGACTAAGGTCAGCAGGAGTCCCGGTTCCCCAAAGTCAGACACCCGAAACAGGGACACCTCTGCTGTTATGTGCTGGCGGTGCCATCAGCTCGGGCATGTGATGGCACAGTGCCCACTCACATCAGAACCCATGGACTGCCAGTACGCTCGCCAGGAATCAATGTATGACCATTCTGATGGTGCCGTAAGCACTGTTACTATGGGGGAGGAGCCCCATCTCTGCAAAGTACGTGTTAATGGCTATACAGCAGAGGCTTTGTTGGACTCAGGAAGTGTAGTGACTCTTGTACATGCCTCCTTGGTCTCTGGGGAAAACCCCACGGGATATAAAGTAGGGGTACTTTGTATTCATGGAGACCTACGTGAATACCCTATGGAAAGGGTCACCATTGCTACCTCATGTGGAGAGGTTCAACATGACGTGGGGGAAGAGACTTGCCCCTGTTCTGGACATTATGTGGGAGGCGACCTAGCCCTCCGAGGTGTATGATTGAACCAGGCCCTGAGCCGGACGATCCCGACTCAGTGGTACCTGCCGTAGGGGTCACCAGTATAGGGACAGAGTGTAACCCTGCCAGGTTTCCCCTAGAGGTAATGGCAGGAGAGGTTGAGCCACCCGAGGCAATCCCGGAGTTGAACGTGTCTCCAGATAATTTTGGAACAGCTCAGGTCCGGGACCCCACATTGGCTCCTGGACGTAGAAATGTACAGGTAATTGATGGGGTACCCCAGCGGACTGGTGCCAAGCTGGAAACTCCCTACATGGCTCTAAAGCGAGAGTTGCTCTATCGGGTTGATAAAATCCGGGGGGAAATAGTGGAACAGTTGGTGGTCCCTCAGCTGTACCGCCGTCAGGCCTTGGAATTGGCTAATAACCACCTAATGAGTGGGCACCTTGGTGAAGAGAAAACGCGGGAACGCATGTTTCAGCGGTTTTACTGGCCAGGGTTCGGCGCAGAAATTAAGAGGTTCTGTGAGTCCTGCCCCGTTTGTCAGTTGACCGCACCCACGCACCGTTTCCGTAGTCCTCTGATACCTTTACCCATTATAGAGGTGCCTTTTGAGCGGATTGCTATGGATCTGATCGGACCAATTGTAAAATCAGCCCGTGGTCACCAGCAAATCCTGGTAGTGATGGATTACGCAACGCGTTATCCGGAGGCCGTTCCACTGCGTCACACCTCGGCGAGGCTTATTGCTCGGGAGTTGTTTGCTATGTTCTGTCACGTGGGGTTACCCAAAGAAATCCTGACCGATCAGGGCACTCCCTTTATGTCTAAAATTATGAAGGAACTGTGCAAACTCCTCCAGATCAAGCAGCTGCGCACGTCAGTGTACCATCCCCAGACTGATGGTCTAGTGGAACGTTTTAATAAAACTCTGAAGGCTATGTTGAAAAAGGTGGTCTCCAAAGAGGGGAAAGATTGGGACATGTTATTGCCCTATTTAATGTTCGCTATCCGCGAGGTCCCACAATCTTCCACCGGGTTTTCGCCGGGTTTTCGCAGAGTCTTCTTCCACACCCCTGATTTGGGTTATTATTTCTTGATGTAGCACCTCTCTTCCCAATCCATCTGGTTCAGCTCTCTATACTCTTTTTATTGTAGACGGCTGAGGCATTCCTACACAGTCCCTTATATCTAATATGAACATACACAGTAGTCACTTGACAATCACATATATGATATATCTGTGTATAGTTCATTTCCCTGGAGTACTGTATACGTATATATTTTCTATAAACGTATAGATTCTGATTGACCTCTTATTCATGAGGCTTACTCATGCCCTTCATTCTTGTGTAATATATGGTGCATGTATATATTTTAATATTAATTTGTGGTTTTCTTTTTATTATGTATCCTTTTCTCATAAAAACCTAGGTTTTTTCACATATGTCCATATTCATTCCAAGTACAGGACCATTTCTCTGGACGTGCTTTCTCCTAAATGCACCGCCAATACATGAAACCATATATATTGTGAGGCAGTGACAGGGGTAATATTTGAAGACCGCTATGTGTCCCTCAGAATGTGTCTGGAAACCCTCTGAGTTTGCTATAGCTATTACGGGGAGTATAGCACAAAGGGTAACAGGGAGACAGATCCCTCCTCCCAGTCCAGGTTTTGTAGCAATCCTCATGTCCAGCATTTTAGTTTAAATCTGGCAGAGCACATCAGGGTGTGTCTCAGTTGAGAGCCAGGCTTGATGAAGCTACCACATGCTGTGTGAGCTGAGCTGGCTCTGTGTGGAGTGAACACAGGCCAAGAGTGTGAGCCTAGGAGAACCTTAACAAGACCCCTGCGGTTAATGGGGTCCTAAGGTAACAAGACTTTTTATACCAAGGATTTGTCTATATGCACCGGCTGTGATCCGGAAGAGACTTTGTGGGAAATTGGATCTATTTATGCTGCAACAATAAATAGACTGTTGGTGTGAACACGCTGCTGCCTCACGTTTTTGCCCAAGCAACGCCGCTACCTCACATTATGGTGGAGAATGCGGGCATGGCAGCCTGGTTGCTAAGGGCAATGGCCTAAGAGGTACTTCCCTGGAAAAGAAAAAAAAAAAAAGAGAATATTTTTTTTTATTTTTACTGACTGTTTGCGGTGGATCGGCGGGTCCACGAAGCTTGCAGGCATTGCAGCCTGGTTACTAGGGGCAACAACCCAGTTTTCACATGTTTATGATCAAGCCTACAAAGTTACAGTTTACAGTTACAGCTGGCCCAGTCTAGTGCTCAACTACAGCAGGCTTTTGCACAAACCAGTGCACAACAGCAACAGGCTAATGCTCAGCAGCAACAGGCTAATGCTCAGCAGCAACAAACAAATGCCCAGCTCCAGCGGGCGTTAGTTCAGCAACAGGAGACAAACAGCTTGTTGACTAAGCAGATTTCTGCTCTGCGAGACGCGCTCTCAGCAGTAACGCCAGGTCATCCAGTCCTTCCTGCGGCCCAGGACAGAGTAAGGGCGGCACTTACGAAGATGAGTGCAGAGGACGACCCAGAAGCCTTTCTCTCCATGTTTGAGAGGACCGCTGAGCGAGAGAAATTGTCTATCGACCGTTGGACTGATGTCGTGGCCCCGTTCTTGATAGGTGAACCCCAAAAAAGCCTACCTGGATCTCAGCACGGAGGATGCCAAGGACTATGGCACCCTGAAAGGTGAGATCCTTGCCCGAATGGGGGTTAACACTTATCTCCGGGCCCAACGAGTGAATCAGTGGTCCTTTGAGGAGGGAAAACCTGCACGTTCACAGGCCCATGTTTTACTGGACCTTATGAAAAAATGGCTCCAGCTGGAGACCTTGAACCCCGGACAGATGATCGAGCGGGTGGTGATTGAACGGTTTGTGCGGACTTTGCCAGCCCCCATTCAACGGTGGGTGGGACAGGGGGATCCCCGTACCCTGGACCAACTAGTGAATTTGGTGGAACGCTACACAGCTACCCAGGAGTTGGTCTGGGACTCTGCTTCACGGCGGGCACTCCGTAGGGATACGCCCCCTTCACAGTTGGTGAAAGACTCCCATCCCTCCTCGGGTGCTGCCCCGTCTTTAGCCCTGGCAGAGAGTAAACCCCAGACTAAGGTCAGCAGGAGTCCCGGTTCCCCAAAGTCAGACACCCGAAACAGGGACACCTCTGCTGTTATGTGCTGGCGGTGCCATCAGCTCGGGCATGTGATGGCACAGTGCCCACTCACATCAGAACCCATGGACTGCCAGTACGCTCGCCAGGAATCAATGTATGACCATTCTGATGGTGCCGTAAGCACTGTTACTATGGGGGAGGAGCCCCATCTCTGCAAAGTACGTGTTAATGGCTATACAGCAGAGGCTTTGTTGGACTCAGGAAGTGTAGTGACTCTTGTACATGCCTCCTTGGTCTCTGGGGAAAACCCCACGGGATATAAAGTAGGGGTACTTTGTATTCATGGAGACCTACGTGAATACCCTATGGAAAGGGTCACCATTGCTACCTCATGTGGAGAGGTTCAACATGACGTGGGGGAAGAGACTTGCCCCTGTTCTGGACATTATGTGGGAGGCGACCTAGCCCTCCGAGGTGTATGATTGAACCAGGCCCTGAGCCGGACGATCCCGACTCAGTGGTACCTGCCGTAGGGGTCACCAGTATAGGGACAGAGTGTAACCCTGCCAGGTTTCCCCTAGAGGTAATGGCAGGAGAGGTTGAGCCACCCGAGGCAATCCCGGAGTTGAACGTGTCTCCAGATAATTTTGGAACAGCTCAGGTCCGGGACCCCACATTGGCTCCTGGACGTAGAAATGTACAGGTAATTGATGGGGTACCCCAGCGGACTGGTGCCAAGCTGGAAACTCCCTACATGGCTCTAAAGCGAGAGTTGCTCTATCGGGTTGATAAAATCCGGGGGGAAATAGTGGAACAGTTGGTGGTCCCTCAGCTGTACCGCCGTCAGGCCTTGGAATTGGCTAATAACCACCTAATGAGTGGGCACCTTGGTGAAGAGAAAACGCGGGAACGCATGTTTCAGCGGTTTTACTGGCCAGGGTTCGGCGCAGAAATTAAGAGGTTCTGTGAGTCCTGCCCCGTTTGTCAGTTGACCGCACCCACGCACCGTTTCCGTAGTCCTCTGATACCTTTACCCATTATAGAGGTGCCTTTTGAGCGGATTGCTATGGATCTGATCGGACCAATTGTAAAATCAGCCCGTGGTCACCAGCAAATCCTGGTAGTGATGGATTACGCAACGCGTTATCCGGAGGCCGTTCCACTGCGTCACACCTCGGCGAGGCTTATTGCTCGGGAGTTGTTTGCTATGTTCTGTCACGTGGGGTTACCCAAAGAAATCCTGACCGATCAGGGCACTCCCTTTATGTCTAAAATTATGAAGGAACTGTGCAAACTCCTCCAGATCAAGCAGCTGCGCACGTCAGTGTACCATCCCCAGACTGATGGTCTAGTGGAACGTTTTAATAAAACTCTGAAGGCTATGTTGAAAAAGGTGGTCTCCAAAGAGGGGAAAGATTGGGACATGTTATTGCCCTATTTAATGTTCGCTATCCGCGAGGTCCCACAATCTTCCACCGGGTTTTCGCCGGGTTTTCGCAGAGTCTTCTTCCACACCCCTGATTTGGGTTATTATTTCTTGATGTAGCACCTCTCTTCCCAATCCATCTGGTTCAGCTCTCTATACTCTTTTTATTGTAGACGGCTGAGGCATTCCTACACAGTCCCTTATATCTAATATGAACATACACAGTAGTCACTTGACAATCACATATATGATATATCTGTGTATAGTTCATTTCCCTGGAGTACTGTATACGTATATATTTTCTATAAACGTATAGATTCTGATTGACCTCTTATTCATGAGGCTTACTCATGCCCTTCATTCTTGTGTAATATATGGTGCATGTATATATTTTAATATTAATTTGTGGTTTTCTTTTTATTATGTATCCTTTTCTCATAAAAACCTAGGTTTTTTCACATATGTCCATATTCATTCCAAGTACAGGACCATTTCTCTGGACGTGCTTTCTCCTAAATGCACCGCCAATACATGAAACCATATATATTGTGAGGCAGTGACAGGGGTAATATTTGAAGACCGCTATGTGTCCCTCAGAATGTGTCTGGAAACCCTCTGAGTTTGCTATAGCTATTACGGGGAGTATAGCACAAAGGGTAACAGGGAGACAGATCCCTCCTCCCAGTCCAGGTTTTGTAGCAATCCTCATGTCCAGCATTTTAGTTTAAATCTGGCAGAGCACATCAGGGTGTGTCTCAGTTGAGAGCCAGGCTTGATGAAGCTACCACATGCTGTGTGAGCTGAGCTGGCTCTGTGTGGAGTGAACACAGGCCAAGAGTGTGAGCCTAGGAGAACCTTAACAAGACCCCTGCGGTTAATGGGGTCCTAAGGTAACAAGACTTTTTATACCAAGGATTTGTCTATATGCACCGGCTGTGATCCGGAAGAGACTTTGTGGGAAATTGGATCTATTTATGCTGCAACAATAAATAGACTGTTGGTGTGAACACGCTGCTGCCTCACGTTTTTGCCCAAGCAACGCCGCTACCTCACATTATGGTGGAGAATGCGGGCATGGCAGCCTGGTTGCTAAGGGCAATGGCCTAAGAGGTACTTCCCTGGAAAAGAAAAAAAAAAAAAGAGAATATTTTTTTTTATTTTTACTGACTGTTTGCGGTGGATCGGCGGGTCCACGAAGCTTGCAGGCATTGCAGCCTGGTTACTAGGGGCAACAACCCAGTTTTCACATGTTTATGATCAAGCCTACAAAGTTACAGTTTACAGTTACAGCTGGCCCAGTCTAGTGCTCAACTACAGCAGGCTTTTGCACAAACCAGTGCACAACAGCAACAGGCTAATGCTCAGCAGCAACAGGCTAATGCTCAGCAGCAACAAACAAATGCCCAGCTCCAGCGGGCGTTAGTTCAGCAACAGGAGACAAACAGCTTGTTGACTAAGCAGCTTTCTGCTCTGCGAGACGCGCTCTCAGCAGTAACGCCAGGTCATCCAGTCCTTCCTGCGGCCCAGGACAGAGTAAGGGCGGCACTTACGAAGATGAGTGCAGAGGACGACCCAGAAGCCTTTCTCTCCATGTTTGAGAGGACCGCTGAGCGAGAGAAATTGTCTATCGACCGTTGGACTGATGTCGTGGCCCCGTTCTTGATAGGTGAACCCCAAAAAAGCCTACCTGGATCTCAGCACGGAGGATGCCAAGGACTATGGCACCTTGAAAGGTGAGATCCTTGCCCGAATGGGGGTTAACACTTATCTCCGGGCCCAACGAGTGAATCAGTGGTCCTTTGAGGAGGGAAAACCTGCACGTTCACAGGCCCATGTTTTACTGGACCTTATGAAAAAATGGCTCCAGCTGGAGACCTTGAACCCCGGACAGATGATCGAGCGGGTGGTGATTGAACGGTTTGTGCGGACTTTGCCAGCCCCCATTCAACGGTGGGTGGGACAGGGGGATCCCCGTACCCTGGACCAACTAGTGAATTTGGTGGAACGCTACACAGCTACCCAGGAGTTGGTCTGGGACTCTGCTTCACGGCGGGCACTCCGTAGGGATACGCCCCCTTCACAGTTGGTGAAAGACTCCCATCCCTCCTCGGGTGCTGCCCCGTCTTTAGCCCTGGCAGAGAGTAAACCCCAGACTAAGGTCAGCAGGAGTCCCGGTTCCCCAAAGTCAGACACCCGAAACAGGGACACCTCTGCTGTTATGTGCTGGCGGTGCCATCAGCTCGGGCATGTGATGGCACAGTGCCCACTCACATCAGAACCCATGGACTGCCAGTACGCTCGCCAGGAATCAATGTATGACCATTCTGATGGTGCCGTAAGCACTGTTACTATGGGGGAGGAGCCCCATCTCTGCAAAGTACGTGTTAATGGCTATACAGCAGAGGCTTTGTTGGACTCAGGAAGTGTAGTGACTCTTGTACATGCCTCCTTGGTCTCTGGGGAAAACCCCACGGGATATAAAGTAGGGGTACTTTGTATTCATGGAGACCTACGTGAATACCCTATGGAAAGGGTCACCATTGCTACCTCATGTGGAGAGGTTCAACATGACGTGGGGGAAGAGACTTGCCCCTGTTCTGGACATTATGTGGGAGGCGACCTAGCCCTCCGAGGTGTATGATTGAACCAGGCCCTGAGCCGGACGATCCCGACTCAGTGGTACCTGCCGTAGGGGTCACCAGTATAGGGACAGAGTGTAACCCTGCCAGGTTTCCCCTAGAGGTAATGGCAGGAGAGGTTGAGCCACCCGAGGCAATCCCGGAGTTGAACGTGTCTCCAGATAATTTTGGAACAGCTCAGGTCCGGGACCCCACATTGGCTCCTGGACGTAGAAATGTACAGGTAATTGATGGGGTACCCCAGCGGACTGGTGCCAAGCTGGAAACTCCCTACATGGCTCTAAAGCGAGAGTTGCTCTATCGGGTTGATAAAATCCGGGGGGAAATAGTGGAACAGTTGGTGGTCCCTCAGCTGTACCGCCGTCAGGCCTTGGAATTGGCTAATAACCACCTAATGAGTGGGCACCTTGGTGAAGAGAAAACGCGGGAACGCATGTTTCAGCGGTTTTACTGGCCAGGGTTCGGCGCAGAAATTAAGAGGTTCTGTGAGTCCTGCCCCGTTTGTCAGTTGACCGCACCCACGCACCGTTTCCGTAGTCCTCTGATACCTTTACCCATTATAGAGGTGCCTTTTGAGCGGATTGCTATGGATCTGATCGGACCAATTGTAAAATCAGCCCGTGGTCACCAGCAAATCCTGGTAGTGATGGATTACGCAACGCGTTATCCGGAGGCCGTTCCACTGCGTCACACCTCGGCGAGGCTTATTGCTCGGGAGTTGTTTGCTATGTTCTGTCACGTGGGGTTACCCAAAGAAATCCTGACCGATCAGGGCACTCCCTTTATGTCTAAAATTATGAAGGAACTGTGCAAACTCCTCCAGATCAAGCAGCTGCGCACGTCAGTGTACCATCCCCAGACTGATGGTCTAGTGGAACGTTTTAATAAAACTCTGAAGGCTATGTTGAAAAAGGTGGTCTCCAAAGAGGGGAAAGATTGGGACATGTTATTGCCCTATTTAATGTTCGCTATCCGCGAGGTCCCACAATCTTCCACCGGGTTTTCGCCATTTGAGTTACTGTATGTCAGACATCCGCGGGGACTGCTGGATATAGTTAAGGAAACTTGGGAACAGGAGCCCACCCCTCACAAAAGCACGGAGGAATACGTTATGGGTATGCAGGATCGTATCACGGCAATAATGCCCATTGTTAAAGAGCATTTGCTGGATGCTCAGGCGGCCCAAAGTACTCAGTATAATAGAAAGGCCTCCGTCAGGTCTTTTAAACTGGGGGATTGTGTCTTAGTTCTGATACCTACCGCAGAAAGTAAGTTCTTAGCCAAATGGCAAGGTCCCAATGAGAGCCGGGAGAAAGTAGGGGAAGTAAACTATAAGGTGTATCAACCAGGGAGAAGAAAACCAGAGCAAATATACCATGTTAACCTGCTAAAGGCGTGGAAAGACAGAGAATGTATGATGACTGATGTAACGTTGGACCTAACCTCTTCAGGTGCCTTAACAACAACCAAGGAGGAGTCCCCTGATGATGAATCGGGAGTAAGGATAGGGAATTCTCTCTCAAAACAGCAGAGACGGGAGTCTCGGAGGTTAGTGCAGCGGAATACAGATGTGTTCTCAAGCCTACCCGGCCGAACAACCGTAATCCACCATGATATTGTCACCGAGCCTCAAGTAAGGGAACGCCTGAGGCCATACCGGGTACCAGAGGCTCGTAGGCAAGCCATTGCGGAGGAGGTAAAAAAGATGCTCCAACTAGGGGTTATTGAAAAATCCACGAGCGAATGGGCCAGTCCCATTGTGCTGATCCCGAAACCAGACGGTTCTTTAAGATTCTGTAATGACTTCTGAAAGTTAAATGAGGTTTCGAAATTTGATATGTATCCCATGCCCAGGGTCGATGAGCTGATAGAGAGACTGGGACGGGCCCAGTACTTCACGACTCTCGATCTCACTAAAGGTTACTGGCAGGTGCCGCTGACAGAGGCGGCAAAAGAAAAGACCGCTTTTGTCACGCCAGGGGGGCTCTATCACTATGTCGTCTTGCCATTTGGTTTACATGGGGCTCCGGCCACGTTTCAGAGATTAATGGACATAGTGTTAGAACCCCATCAACTGTATGCCTCCGCATATTTGGATGAAATCATCATCTATAGCAGTGACTGGAGCACCCACTTATCTCAAGTACAAGCGGTAATGGATTCGCTCAGAGCTGCTGGTCTGACAGCAAATCCAAACAAATGTGCTATGGGTCTCAAAGAAGCCCGTTACTTGGGGTATGTGATAGGCCAAGGGGTTATCAAGCCACAAGTAAACAAAATTGAAACCATTCAAAACTGGCCTCGTCCCCTTACCACAAAACTTTCTGTGTATAATGGGGTATTACCAACGATTCATACCCAATTTTGCTGGAAGGTCGGCGCCTTTGACCGATCTCTTAAAGGGGAAGAAGTCGGTCATGGTCCACTGGACTACACAAGCAGAGGAAGCCTTTCAGGCGCTAAAGGTTGTCCTATGTGGTCAGCCTGTCCTTGTCAACCCTGACTTTCAAAAGGAGTTTATAGTACAGGCAGATGCCTCTGAGGTGGGTCTGGGTGCAGTTCTGTCCCAGGAGGTGGATGGAGAGCAGCACCCGATCACCTATTTGAGTAGAAAACTCACCCCGGCAGAGAAGAACTATAGCATAGTGGAGAAGGAGTGCCTGGCCTTAAAATGGGCTCTGGAATCCCTACGCTACTACCTGCTGGGGCGACACTTTCGCCTGGTGACAGACCACTCCCCTTTGGTCTGGATGAGGAAAGCTAAGGAGAGAAATGCTAGAGTCACCAGGTAGTTTCTCTCCTTGCAGAACTTTCACTTTTCTGTGGAACACCGGGCTGGTAGGTTGCAGGGCAATGTGGATGCCCTGTCCAGAGGTCCCTGTATGTTGGCAAAACTGAACTGAGGGGGGGGATATGTGAGGCAGTGACAGGGGTAATATTTGAAGACCGCTATGTGTCCCCCAGAATGTGTCTGGAAACCCTCTGAGTTTGCTATAGCTATTACGGGGAGTATAGCACAAAGGGTAACAGGGAGACAGATCCCTTCTCCCAGTCCAGGTTTTGTAGCAATCCTCATGTCCAGCATTTTAGTTTAAATCTGGCAGAGCACATCAGGGTGTGTCTCAGTTGAGAGCCAGGCTTGATGAAGCTAAAACATGCTGTTTGAGCTGAGCTGGCTCTGTGTGGAGTGAACACAGGCCAAGAGTGTGAGCCTAGGAGAACCTTAACAAGACCCCTGCGGTTAACGGGGTCCTAAGGTAACAAGACTTTTTATACCAAGGATTTGTCTATATGCACCGGCTGTGATCCGGAAGAGACTTTGATTGTGGGAAATTGGATCTATTTATGCTGCAACAATAAATAGACTGTTCGTGTGAACACGCTGCTGCCTCATGTTTTTGCCCAAGCAACGCCGCTACCTCACAATATATATTTAATGCATACTTACCTGGAATTTGTCTTGCTGGTTTCTATGTACCCTGCGTTACATCCACTAAATTAATATATCATCCTATGTATAGGAGTTTTTTTTTTTTTTGTTGTTTTTTTTATGTCTTTTATAGACATCCTTTATATATGTATATGCATCTATTTTATGTCCATTGGCTTGGAATATGTATAATCCCCTTGGGTCCTGTCTGTTTTATGATCCGTCAGTTCTATTTTTTATCATACTCGGCCTTCCATATGGTTGGCTTAAGGGGATCCCCTGATTGCAGCAGTGCGCATGCGCGGGCTTGCCGACGGCCGAGCGGCGGTGATTCCCTGCGCCGCTGTGTGCGCATGCCCGGGAGCCATGATGACGCGTCGCTGCCTCCCGGGCGTGCGCCTGAATAGCGGCGCGGGTGCTTTTCCCCGCCCCTCGCCCCTCTGCCGCCCGTGCATGCGCCGCACCTGTCTGCAATCATTTCTGGATCCTAACCTGTCGCATCCTATATATACACTTAGCTATCTACTCTTTCCATACTGCACTACGAAAAAGCGCTTATTGCGAAACGATTGTTGGGAGGACCCCCCCTCCCAGACACTGCGACCCTATACCACCACAGGTAACCATGGGGAATCTTCAATGGTATTTGATTGCCCTTCTATGCACATTGTGGATCTTTATTGTCATCTTTTATTCCCTGGCTCTATGTCTATTCATTTTCCTATCTGCTGTGTCTGCATGTGTGTTTTGGCATTTGGACTAGACATGCAAATATAATGAAGTTACATAATCTGACCTTACAGTACTTACCCCTTGCATGTCCTCTCCATTTTTCACTACACACCTGCCATTTTCCTTGGCTATCTATTTAATATTTAATATAATAACTGTGCAATTTATAGCACCATCTACTTTTTCTAGCCCTGGATGTATTCTCACCACAGCTGAAGGCATCTGTGTCGCCCTGGGCAAGCCAGGGGACACAGGTCACACACCACCACACCCTACATCCCAGGTAGGAACACCAAAGCTAACTAAAAATCCTTGTTGCCTTCCTCCAGAGGCTGATGATACACACCAGGGGGTGGGCCAGGCGGTTGGCTCCGCCCACCGAGGAGTTCACAGCTCTGGAGGCGGGAGGAACCAGGCAGTTGAGAGTCCAGTGAGGGACATGAAAGAGTAAACAACAAGATTAGCCCAGGCAGGGCTAGAGTAAACAGCTAAGTGAAAGTGAAGGAAGAAAAGCGGTAAAGGAGGAAAGCAAGAGTGGTGACAGGAAAGAAAGAGTGTGCAAAGCCTGAAGAGTCCAGCTGTGTGCAGGACAGGTCAGCAAGGTCAGCAACGGCGGTGACTGTCTGGAGTGGGACCGTTTGGAAGTTCCTGGAAGGACCGCGGACGGGTAGTGGCCCGGCGGTCTGGAGCAGTGTTCCGAAGGACAGTCATCACCAGGGCAGGGGCCTCTCGGACCCCGGCAAGGCTAGGAGTCGCCAGAATTTGCCAAATCCGTCAGTGAAGGGGACGTAGATCCCTCAACAACCAAGTCCCGATTGAAGGCAACAGCCCAACCAGTGTAGGAGAGACACCGCCACCGCCAAGGCACCAGTTTCTCAGGGCCAGCGCCTGCGGGCAAAGAGTAGAGCTCCTCCGGTCCAGCTTGAAGCCGGGGAGCGGGTTACCGGTGGGGACCCATCGCAACCAACATAGAACAAAGGTGCAAGGAAAAGGGACATCACCGTCACCTACTGGGAGAGCAAGTGCAGCCGTCCGTGGGAACCGTCTTTCCAGCCGTGTGGTTTACCGTAAAACTGTGTCAACGTCTCAGGCTGAGTGAGTACCACAGTGCCGCAAGGCACAGCGCTGCCCCCGCGTCCCTGCGCCCACCAGGCCCTGCACCTCCCAAACCATCACCGGGCCCCGGGATCACCAACCCCTACCCACGGAGGGGCAACACAACACCTGGCTGCTCCGCATCACCATCCCCGGGATCCCCATATTGAGCAGCGGTGGTGAAATCAACACAACCGTGGGTGGCGTCACGGACAATAAACAATCCCCACACCCAACAACCCCCTTTCACTCACGGGCGAGGAGTGCCGCTCGAGAAACCCCCGGGATCCGGCCCACAGCTCGAGCCACCACTGAGCAGCAACCGCCGGACCCGAGCAGAAGGGGTGAGCGTAGTGTGCTGACACCCTCCTCCCCGCCTGCGACAACTTGGCGTCACGAACAGGATCTTACCGCTCTGCCGTCTGGTAGAGGTGCGCCTTGTTACCGCCGGAGGTATCCGGCAGAAAAATTTCAGAAGCCGCCATCTTTGGCGCGAAAAGTTCCCGCTCGAGCGTCTTCTCGAGTAGTAGAGGCGCGAAGGCCAAGACCCCGCCCCGAGAGAGGAGGGGCCGGAAAGAGCTAAGGGGGACGCGATGGCGGCTAGCTGCATGTAACTGCAGCTATAAAAGCAGGGACGCCAGGACTCTGCGGACATATTGGGTTCCTGGAAGGCACGACTGCCAAGATGTACAACCCAACTCCCCATGAGGAAGCCCCCGCGCCCGGCACGGCGACGTGGTTGAGGGACCGGACCGTCCCGCTGGGTAACCGTCTGCAGGCTCATATGCAACTCCTCCTGGAGGAGTGGGAGACCGACATGGCGGACGTGGTGGCTGCTATGTGGAGACGCGAGGTTGAAGAGGAGTTGGAGGAGCGGGTAAGCGACCCACGCCCCTGTATTCCTGAGGGATCGGCCATTGGAGCTGAGGGGCCCGGCCGGCTTCCGCTCACCCTGCCTCTCTCCCCGCTACCCGTGATAGCTGCTGCGGCCCCGCCATTAGGCCCGCTACCTGCCCAACCGGTAGCGATACCCTGCCCAGCCGCTCCGGCGGACCAGCCGGCTGCAGACGTCCAAGACGGTCCTGAAGTGCACCAAGGGGAACCGCTAGAACCGCGGCCCCTTAACAGCGTGGTGCCCGAAGTCCCAGTAGAGACTGTGCCAGACCCTGAGCCCGGGACCGTGGCCTGGATGAGGGCCCGGGTGATTCAGTTCCACCAGCGTCAGCAGGAACAAATCCTCCAGATGATGGAGCAGTGGACCAGCGAAGTGGAGATGCTGACTACGACTGCCCCGAGGTACGGAGGGGGAATGGATGTAGTAGAACCGACTGGTGACCCACGTCCCTATGTCCTGCCTGGACCGGCCGCTGCGGGTGAGGGGCCCGGCCTAGTCTCGGCCTATGCATCACCCTTGCCGCTACTTATGGGGCGCCTCAGTGTAGGCTCGCCTAATCCGCTGCTCCGTGCTACCGCAGAAGGGGCTGAAGTGTTGGATGCTGGAGGCCAGGAGGCTGCGGCAGCTGGCGGCAACCCGCCTGACGCAGGAACAAGAGATGACGACTCCCGCCCCAGCTCCGGGTCCGCTGTTGCAGTTGAAGGAGCAAGTGAGCGTTCCCACTATGTAGGAGCCCCAGTGGTCGTCCATGCCCCGTGTACCGGTGGAAATGGGTACTGGGTGCCCCTGTCACCACAGGCATGTCAGTGCATGTTGGATATGCTAGTGGAGGGGGATGGAGCTGCGGTAGCTGAATATCCGGAATAGGGGCAGCGGATGCCCGCTGCAGCAGTCCCCGTTGGGACCAAAGTGTAAAGAGTTGTTTTGTGTTGAAAGTTTGAAAAGTTTGCAGAAAATGATAAGAAAATGATGATACCGAGTACATTACCTGATTTTCCTTGTGATTTGCATCCGGCTGGAGCCGGCACCGTTGTCCCCGTGGGGACCGTTTAAAAAGTTTTGCATGGGAACTATCCATGGACAAGCCCGTGAACTTGCAGGGCACCCACAAACGTTAAGTGGCTTGTAAATAGTTGTTTGCCGTTACCGTTTCCGCAATGCCGCCTCCGGAGAGGCAGGTTGGAGGGAGGGCCCTCAGCGGAGCAGGCTGGGGCCCAGCCACCAAAGGAACCGGTGGCTACCCTCTGGAGGGGAAGGACAGATCCCGCTCGGGTACCATGTGCTGGACTGTGGGTCAAGGGGTGCTGCCTGGGTTTTAGGGGCAGCATCAGGGCCAGGTTGCTTGGGTGGGAGAGAGCGGAAACCGTAACCGTAAACCGTTTGAAACGTTTAAGAAAAGTGCCTCCCGTTAAGGGAAGATTTATTAAAAATGTACATATGTTATTATTTTACCATGTTATCTTTTACAGAAAAATAAAACCGGTGTTGGACGGCAGCCCGCAGATGGTCTGCATTTTGCTAAGGGGGAATGTGTCGCCCTGGGCAAGCCAGGGGACACAGGTCACACACCACCACACCCTACATCCCAGGTAGGAACACCAAAGCTAACCAAAAATCCTTGTTGCCTTCCTCCAGAGGCTGATGATACACACCAGGGGGTGGGCCAGGCGGTTGGCTCCGCCCACCGAGGAGTTCACAGCTCTGGAGGCGGGAGGAACCAGGCAGTTGAGAGTCCAGTGAGGGACATGAAAGAGTAAACAACAAGATTAGCCCAGGCAGGGCTAGAGTAAACAGCTAAGTGAAAGTGAAGGAAGAAAAGCGGTAAAGGAGGAAAGCAAGAGTGGTGACAGGAAAGAAAGAGTGTGCAAAGCCTGAAGAGTCCAGCTGTGTGCAGGACAGGTCAGCAAGGTCAGCAACGGCGGTGACTGTCTGGAGTGGGACCGTTTGGAAGTTCCTGGAAGGACCGCGGACGGGTAGTGGCCCGGCGGTCTGGAGCAGTGTTCCGAAGGACAGTCAGCACCAGGGCAGGGGCCTCTCGGACCCCGGCAAGGCTAGGAGTCGCCAGAATTTGCCAAATCCGTCAGTGAAGGGGACGTAGATCCCTCAACAACCAAGTCCCGATTGAAGGCAACAGCCCAACCAGTGTAGGAGAGACACCGCCACCGCCAAGGCACCAGTTTCTCAGGGCCAGCGCCTGCGGGCAAAGAGTAGAGCTCCTCCGGTCCAGCTTGAAGCCGGGGAGCGGGTTACCGGTGGGGACCCATCGCAACCAACATAGAACAAAGGTGCAAGGAAAAGGGACATCACCGTCACCTACTGGGAGAGCAAGTGCAGCCGTCCGTGGGAACCGTCTTTCCAGCCGTGTGGTTTACCGTAAAACTGTGTCAACGTCTCAGGCTGAGTGAGTACCACAGTGCCGCAAGGCACAGCGCTGCCCCCGCGTCCCTGCGCCCACCAGGCCCTGCACCTCCCAAACCATCACCGGGCCCCGGGATCACCAACCCCTACCCACGGAGGGGCAACACAACACCTGGCTGCTCCGCATCACCATCCCCGGGATCCCCATATTGACCAGCGGTGGTGAAATCACCACAACCGTGGGTGGCGTCACGGACAATAAACAATCCCCACACCCAACAACCCCCTTTCACTCACGGGCGAGGAGTGCCGCTCGAGAAACCCCCGGGATCCGGCCCACAGCTCGAGCCACCACTGAGCAGCAACCGCCGGACCCGAGCAGAAGGGGTGAGCGTAGTGTGCTGACACCCTCCTCCCCGCCCGCGACACATCTATATAGTTTTTATCTTTTCATTCCCATTTCCCGGTTACCCCAATCTACCTTTCATAGGTGGTCGTGCTGTCTGGGAGGGGAGGCCCATTTACAACCCCCCCCCCCTTTTTTCATGAATCTGTGCAGTTTACGATGCAATTTTGCTTCAACTGTTCTTGTATCTTGTATCTGATCTTCAGTATTTTATAGTATACTAGAAGGTGGCCCGATTCTACGCATCGGGTATTCTAGAATTTACGTATTGTGTAGTTCATGTATGATTTTTGTTATATATATATATATATATAGATGTTGTCTGTAGTTACCAAGTGTTTGTGTAGGGCGCTGTACATGTTCTGGGTGTTGTCTGGGTGTGGCGGGCGGTGAGAGCGTTGTATGTGTGTTGCGTGTGTTGCGTTGTTTGTGGAGCGCTGTGTGTCTGTAGCATTGTGTGTGTGTTGCGCGGTTTGTGTGGGTGTGGTGTGTTTTGGGGGGAGGTATGTTTTGTGCAATGTGTGTGTGTTGCGTGGTATGTGCGTATATTTATGTATGCCGCGGTGTTTGTGTGTTGGGTGTTGTGTGTGTGTGTGTGTGCAGCGTTGTCTGTGTGTGTGGGTGACTGTGTAGGGCGGTGTTTGTGGTTCCCAGTGTGTGTGTGTGTGTGTTGGGGGGAGGTGTGCACCTCCAATCGTGATCCATCCCCGATGCTGTGCACCCCCCATCGTGCTCCATCCGCCATGCTGTGAACTCCCAAACGTGGTCCATCCGCCATGCTGCGCACTCCCAAACGTGGTCCATCCGTCATGCTGTGCACTCCCAAACGTGCTCCATCCCCCATGCTGCGCACCCCCCATCATGCTCCATCCCCCATGCTGCACCAGCATCAGCCTCTCTGCCCCCAGCATCAGCCTCTCTCCTCCCAGCATCAGCCTCTCTCCTCCCAGCATCAGCCTCTCTCCTCCCAGCAACAGCCTCTCTCCTCCCAGCATCAGCCTCTCTGTCCCCAGCATAAGCCTCTCTGTCCCCAGCATCAGCCTCTCTCCTCCCAGCCTCAGCCTCCCCCAGCATCAGCCTCTCTCTTGTCTCAGCCTCCCCCCTCCCAGCCTCCCTCCTCCCAGCCTCCCCCAGCATCAGCCTTCCCCTCCCAGCCTCCCCCAGCATCAGCCTCCCCCTCCCAGCCTCCCCCAGCATCAGCCTCTTGCCTCCCAGCCTCCCCCAGCATCAGCCTCTCTCCTCCCAGCCTCCTCCAGCATCAGCCTCTCTCCTCCCAGCCTCCTCCAGCATCAGCCTCTCTCCTCCCAGCCTCCCCCAGCATCAGCCTCCCCCTCCCAGCCTTCCCCAGGATCAGCCTCTATACTCCCAGCCTCCCCCAGCATCAGCCTCCCCCTCCCAGCCTCCCCCAGCATCAGCCTCCCCCTCCCAGCCTCCCCCAGCATCAGCCTCTCTCCTCTCAGCCTCCCCCAGCATCAGCCTCTTTCCTCCCAGCCTCCCCCAGCATCAGCCTCCCCCTCTCAGCCTTCCCCAGGATCAGCCTGCGCACTCCCAAACGTGGTCCATCCGTCATGCTGTGCACTCCTAAACGTGCTCCATCCCCCATGCTGCGCACCCCCCATCATGCTCCATCCCCCATGCTGCACCAGCATCAGCCTCTCTGCCCCCAGCATCAGCCTCTCTCCTCCCAGCATCAGCCTCTCTCCTCCCAGCATCAGCCTCTCTCCTCCCAGCATCAGCCTCTCTCCTCCCAGCATCAGCCTCTCTGTCCCCAGCATAAGCCTCTCTGTCCCCAGCATCAGCCTCTCTCCTCCCAGCCTCAGCCTCCCCCAGCATCAGCCTCTCTCTTGTCTCAGCCTCCCCCCTCCCAGCCTCCCTCCTCCCAGCCTCCCCCAGTATCAGCCTTCCCCTCCCAGCCTCCCCCAGCATCAGCCTCCCCCTCCCAGCCTCCCCCAGCATCAGCCTCTTGCCTCCCAGCCTCCCCCAGCATCAGCCTCTCTCCTCCCAGCCTCCTCCAGCATCAGCCTCTCTCCTCCCAGCCTCCTCCAGCATCAGCCTCTCTCCTCCCAGCCTCCCCCAGCATCAGCCTCCCCCTCCCAGCCTTCCCCAGGATCAGCCTCTATACTCCCAGCCTCCCCCAGCATCAGCCTCCCCCTCCCAGCCTCCCCCAGCATCAGCCTCCCCCTCCCAGCCTCCCCCAGCATCAGCCTCTCTCCTCTCAGCCTCCCCCAGCATCAGCCTCTTTCCTCCCAGCCTCCCCCAGCATCAGCCTCCCCCTCTCAGCCTTCCCCAGGATCAGCCTCTCTCCTCCCAGCCTCCCCCAGCATCAGCCTCTCTCCTCCCAGCCTCCCCCAGCATCAGCCTCCCCCAGCATCAGCCTACCGCAGCATCAGCCTACCCCAGCATCAGCCTACACCCTCCCAGCCTCCCCCAGTATCAGCCTACTCCAGCATCAGCCTACCCCAGCATCAGCCTACCCCAGCATCAGCCTCTCTCCTCCCAGCCTCCCCCAGCATCAGCCTCCCCCTCCCAGCCTCCCCCAGCATCAGCCTCTCTCCTCCCAGCCTCCCCCAGCATCAGCCTCTCTCCTCCCAGCCTCCCCCAGCATCAGCCTCCCCCAGCATCAGCCTACCGCAGCATCAGCCTACCCCAGCATCAGCCTACACCCTCCCAGCCTCCCCCAGTATCAGCCTACTCCAGCATCAGCCTACCCCAGCATCAGCCTCCCCCAGCATCAGCCTCTCTCCTCCCAGCCTCCCCCAGCATCAGCCTCCCCCTCCCAGCCTTCCCCAGGATCAGCCTCTCTCCTCCCAGCCTCCCCCAGCACGCCGTGCTCCTCTGCCGACACTCACAGATCCGATCGCATACACTCACACACACACACTCACACATCAGAACACACTCACACACATCCGATCGCATACACTCACACACACACTGACGATATCGCACATACGCGCTCACACTCACAACATCCGGAGATACCACATGCTTCTGGCCATGTGATCCTCCGGCAGGTCCTGGAAGGTCACTCCACAGTATCGCCGCTGAGAAGCAAGCGATATCCCAGGATGTTGTGAGTGTGTGGATGCGATGTGATGTGTGTGTGAGAGTGAGTGTGATCTGATGTGTGTGTGTTGTTATGTGTGTGCGTGTGTATGTTCCGCCGCTGCAGGACCTTGATGCGCTGGTAACTATGCTACCATGGTTACCAGCGTATCCCATCCCCTGCTCGCACGGGAGCCCACACCAGCATACGGCGGCAACCCCAGCAATGCGAGGGTATGTGTTGGGTTGGCGGCGTACGCTGATGTGGGCTCCCGGGGGTACAGTACTCACCTGGGAGTCGTGGCTCCGTGTCGGTTCGGGGAATGCGTGCGGGGGGCGGGGCCAGAGTGAGCGTGCCAATCCGTGTGCGGGCGGAGCCTGGGCAAGCGGCCAATCCGTGCGGGGGGGCGGGGCCATGGCGAGCCCAGCGGCCAATCAGCTTTGTGTCACCGTAAGGACACAATTTTGGAGCAAGACAGACAGACAGACAGAATAAGGCAATTATATATTTAGATTATCACTATTAAATAAAATATTTAATATTTTTTCACCTAACTTCTTGGTTTTGTTCTTCTTTTTCTCCTCTTTGAACCCTCATATAGTATATAGACTGTATATAGGATAGCCTGTATACATCACAGTGCAGAGCCAGATAACAGTAGGCACCCTCATATAGTATATAGCCTGTATATAGGAGAGCCTGTCTACGGCACAGTGCAGAGCTAGATAGCAGTAGGCACCCTCATATAGTATATAGCCGGTATATATGAGAGCCTGTATACAGCACAGTGCAGAGCCAGATAGCAGTAGGCACCCTCATATAGTATATAGCCGGTATATATGAGAGCCTGTATACAGCACAGTGCAGAGCCAGATAGCAGTAGGCACCCTCATATAGTATATAGTCTGTATATAGGAGAGCCTGTATAAGGCACAGTGCAGAGCCAGATAGCAGTAGGCACCCTCATATAGTATATAGCCGGTATATAGGAGAGCCTGTATACAGCACAGTGCAGAGCCAGATAGCAGTAGGCACCATCATGTAACTTTCAGTGATTAATACTCACTTCTCCTCATTCCCCCGCTGCTCCGGTCTCCTGGGTGTGTCCACTGCTGTCGCACGCTCTGAGCTCACTGCAGGCTCGCAGTGATGATGTCACCACACTCCGCTGCAGAGCTGTCAGAGTGCCGACAGTCACAGCGGGGAGAATGATGAGAAGGAGCGCGCTGCTCACTCTCTCATCATTGCTCTCAATTGTATCGGCAACTGCGATGCCGATACACTTGAAAGCGTGATCCTCGGTGTGGAGATTTGGGGCAGTGACAGCGCGGTACGCCATTCCTGCCACCGCGAGTGGGCCCCTCCGGCAGCTCAGGGCCCCGTCATTTGACCGGGTTTGCCGGGTGCTGACGCCGGCCCTGGGTGCTGGGTATACGAGGGATTCATACAACTCCTCAATACACAAAATCCACATACCCACACCCCTTCTACGATGTTATACTACACCATGGAGCAGAAATGGGTTAAATCTCTAGTGAGTTTGCCCTCCTGACCAGTCCACTATAGTAAATCATTCCTCCTTTACTGCTAATAACTTGTGCATAGTCTGTGGGACCCTTTAATTATGTCATCTGTGCATGGTTTTTATGTTATCCTTTGGTTCACCTTATCTTTAATCTGTAATGCAGCTGTAACAGGTCTCCACCGTATAAGGCCCCCTTCACACGTCAGTAATTCCGATACATATGTCGCCATTTTTATACACACCAGAATCATGGATATATGCAGACCCATTAAAATCAATGGGCACACATCAGCGATTTCTTTAGGACAGTGTTTCCATGCGACGTACATGAGTGTCCGTGTGTTCCGCACGGAGACATGTCCGTTTTTTTTCCGGCATCACTGATGTCACACGGACCATACAATGGTGTGATCTGTCTGACACGTACGGAACACTGTATTATCATATGCTGTTTTCAGAACTAATGTAATCTACATTGATGAACATTTGAAGGTTTTTTTAAGGGGTGCACCATGCCACAAAAACAGGGTTTTACAAAAGATCCAACGTTTATTAACATAAAACCTTTATTTTTCCCAAAACGTGATGCTGATAATTAGAGAGCAGCAATGACTGTAGCACAGAGAGAGGTGATCAGTAAATGTTCTGCAGGTAACAAAAGTCACAATCAGTAGGACTGGATCAGAGTGGCTGGAACCTTAACGGACTTCAGACCTAATCCTGACACCCAACTAGAAGTAGCCATGGGACGAGCCTACAATGACTTAGTTGTCTCGACACAGCCGGAGAACTAAATATTCTCACAGATAGAGATATAAGAATGCTAATCTACCTCGGCGCAGTCCCCAAAGATGGATAGATAGCCCCCCACATGTAAAGGCTACATCTGTGTGTGACAGGGCCTTTACACTGTTTAGTGCTGAACTGGCGAGCAATTCCCACTGCAATGTTGAAACAATTAACCATGGAGTCTCTGCATTATCCTGTCCTCTCTTGCATTTGTCTTTATAGGGTGACCAGCCTTCTTGGGGGACTTGAAAGAGTTTGTGATGTTGTAAAGATGCATTATTTTCAAAATCACAGATTTGGAACAAGCAACTTCTCTTGCTATGGCTGATAGGGTCACCCCATTTGGACTTCATCTGGACAACCTGCTGCCGGAGGGTTTCAGTCAATTTGGAATGGCACACCATTTTTGCAAAGTCAGTGCAAATTGGAAACTTAGGCTGCCAGTTACATAGGGTTTGTCACATAATTAAGGAAATTAGACCAGGTGCAGATTAACACCAATAACTTGTAGGTATCTGAAAGTGTTCTCTAATTGTGATCTGTGTTCTTTTTCATTTATCTTATTTACATTTCTATTATTTGTTTTACAATAAATTCAATTTCTGAAATAAGCAGAAAATCCTGCGAGTTTACTCATGTTAGGATATAATCACATAGGAGTCGGACGGCACAGTGACCGCAATATTTAGGAAATTGTGTGTTCTCTAATTTTGATCTCCAGTTTATATACCGTATATTTCAGTATTAAAAACACTAGAAAGAAAGCTTTATCCAGATCATGCTTCATTGTTGAAAAAAATGTGTCTGTGATGGTGGGATATGGGGGAGGTGTATCTTGCTTTACAGATTCCTATATTAAGCTTGGGTCACTGTCTTATTTGTACTGCTTCTGTGTACATTTCTATTGTTTGTTAGTAATCACCCCCTATAGTTTAAGGTTATAGTCTCTTGAGGCGCTTCCATCGCTGGGTGTGGCCTAGAGTCCACCTACTGTAAACTCTCTGCTTACCTGGGAGATTCAGGCAGTCTGTTTGGAACTTGAAGGGAGAAGGATGGATCCTCTGGGAAAAGCTGAGACTTCTCAGACCTGGACATTTATTGGTTACCGGTTTTGTGGATTGTGTTATGGACCATTTGCTTTGCTTGGAATAAATGCTCTTTGGATTGTACAGCCATATCTCGCTCTGTTGATTGTGTGATATGGGAGAAGGACCCGTGACAACTGGTGGCAGCAGTGGGATCAACAGAGCGCAGCCTAATAGAGATCCACCAACAGAGTGAGTACAGAAACTGGACTGCTTCCAGTCTAAAGGAGAGAGCCAATGATCTGGGCCTGAGCTACCAGGGACTGAGTAAAGACGCCTTAATTGATCTACTGGTGGGTGAGAGCCAGTCCACCTCCTCCCAGATGTCTGACGAACAAACACTGGGGACGGGGATCCCTGCCCCAAAAAGCCGGTGGGTGGTGTGGTTCGAAGAAGAAATGGCAGCTCTTGGCCCCGGTGTATCTCAGGAATATAAGGAGCAGGCTACTCGCCAAGCACAGAGGAGACAAGAAGCAATGGAGTCCAACAGAGAGAATAATGTGAGTTGGAGTGTAAACCCAGCAATCCAGGAGTCTGTGCAGATCACCCGGGCGGACTTCAAGCAATTTGATGAGGCTTCCGGAGATGTGGAAGGGCTCTTCAAGGACTTTGAGCAGCAGTGTGTCCTGATGGAGGTTCCCCACTTTGGATGGGTGCGTTTGTTAGCGGGACTCCTGAACGAAAGCCTGGCAGAGGCTTATCGCACCATTGACTCACAGCAGAACCGGGATTACAACATTCTAAAGCGGACTATCTTGGATTACCATGCCATCACCGCAGACTCACATAGGGCACAGTTCTGAGACCTCCCATGCACCACGGGGGGATCGTTTAGGATATATGCTCATAAGATGTCCCAGGCATGTCACAGATGGCTGGAAGCGGAAGACGCCTTCAGTGTGGAAGACGTTATACAGGTATTTCATATAGAACAATTTCTGTACAAGTGTCCCTCAGAAATAAGGGAATGGGTCAGAGAGCACACACCGTGCACCTTGGATGGAGCTGCAGCTCTGTGTGATGAGGCCCTTACTATCCGACTGCAATGGAGGGGGCTTCTGGACAATAAGACACAGCCTGCTCCTGCTCCCTGGCCCTCTCCAGTTATATCTGCCCCTCCAACCAGCTGCAGGCCGATGACAACCATGGCTCCCAATCCTGGGCCCCAACAGTTCCGACCACGCCCTGGGAGGATCACAGAGAGGAGATGTTATGGGTGTGGACAACCTGGGCACCTGCAATCCAGTTGTCCTGCAAGGATTCAGAGGGACCCCATGCACCTCTATCTCATCCGGTGCATTTTGTGCATTCCATCCCGCCTGAGGAAGAGTTACCACCACCACCTCTACCGGAGTGTACCGCTGACCCCTGCACCATAGATGCCCCTGTTGGAGTGTATGGCCTCCGGCCTTTGTCACCAGGTTCTCCTACTGCCTTCTCCAGAATGTACACTGGAAAGAGTACGGAACAGAGGAGATGTTATCGATGTGGGCAACCTGGGCATTTGCAAAACACTTGCCCTGTTGGTTGATTGAGGAATGACCTTGCACCAAATCGACCTGTTCATTCTCTACAGCCAAACACAATGGGGGAAGAGTTCTCACCCCTTCAAATTGACTTGCCTTGTGATTCAGACACTCATGGTCGGCCACTAGGGGTTTATGGGGTGCGAGCCACAGCCCCGAGTTCCTCTCACCATCAAAGTAAGCTCTTACAGGAGGTTGCGCTGGATGGACAGAGAGTCATTAGATTTTGTGATTCTGGGCATTTCTCACAATAGCTGATCCCCGGGTGGTTCGGCCAGAGGTGATACATCATGGACCAGAGATTGTTATTGAATTGCCTGGAGGGAAATTAGCAATTATGAAGTACCGAATTCTCCAATTAAAATTTAACCTTTACTATTAAATTCATTAAAAGGTCCTCAACCAATAAAACCAGACAAACAATACATATAAAGTTTGGCCCCTCCAAACAAGGAGACACGTGTAGGCCAATAATTCAGCTATTACCGCTATAGTGACTGAAAATTATCTCACCAGATGACTAGATGCTTATCAACATCAAGGTCCAAAAAATAATTGGATTAATCTCGCCAATTAATTCAAATTCTGATTGGTTCAGACCATCTCATGGCAGAACCTTATAAGTAAAGGATATACCTCCCGACGCGTTTCATTCTGAAAGAACTCTTCAGGGGAGCTTAAGAATCCATTCCGGGTCTCATAAAATCAAGAGCCCGTTATATCCAATAGGCATGCTGAAAAACATACAAAATTGCATACAGAACAGCAATAAGCGTCAGTATGTCAGCTAATTTACATAATCACATATAGAGAAACTCACCAGCGGACCCAGACTCATCACAGAGTCATATACACGGTGAATCCAAATCAGGTCCCATACAACATGGACCCAGCACCTGATCATGCTGAAACAAACATAATGATGGAAGTGAGTGCCAGCATGTCTGGAGGATTCTTTATAACGCATGTCTGCAGAGAGTTAACTCACCATGTGGCAGGAGCGGTCGTGCTTCTTGCTCTGTCAAAAGAGCCACCGCTGACTGCCAGACTTTTAAATGCTCCCACTCTGCAGAAGCGTCTGACGCTATTTCCGCCTACCCGGTCACATGATCGCAGCCGGGTATCAGCGTCATGATGGTAAGCTGCAGAATTGTATCTGCCCAGCCGGTCACATGACCGCGGCCGGGTGATTCGCGTCATAATGTTTACATGGTTACTAGGGTGACGGACACCGTCCTCACTCCCATGCACCACGTGACACCATATCAAACTGCCGGGACGGATACATCCAATATCACAGACACAACACAGAACGCAACAGCGTTCTTTCTTTGCTATCGCTGCAAACAACATCATAAAATAATCCTCCTCCTTCAGGTGACTATTAGATAGCCTGCAAAAAGTATTGTTTGTGCCAAATTACAAACTTATAAAATATAACCTGTGTATGGAACACTATTACCCCTCAAGAGAGTGGCTTTAACCAATAGTTTCACAGGTTATTAGGTGACTGCATACTGTATATCCACAGATAATAGCCATATCACCACAACCACTAAGACACACTTGTGGAGAGCAATAGCCCCACATAAGAAGCATGTCACCCATATGTTATGGCAGTTTAATATCAATTCAAAACAACAATATCAATCTCAAGGGGTCAGTTTACAAAGAACTCAAAAGTATAAATCACTCATTAACAGTAGCTATTAGTGATGAGCGAGTATGCTTGTTACTACTCGGTACTCGCACGAGTATCACTGTACTCGGGCTACTCGGCGGGTACCGAGTAATCTCGCGATACTCGTGCTGTACTCGTGGTCTTCATCCCTGCATGTTGGCGCTCTTTTGAGAGCCAGCCCTCATGCAGGGATTGGCTGGCAGACCACTGCAATGCCACAGCCCTGTTAGTTGTGGAATTGCAGTGATTGGCCGGCCTGCACAGCGTGACCGAGCCTTTATACCGGCGGGCGCGCTGTGCTCTGCACACAGCCATCTCATATTCCCTGCTATCCCCGCCCACAGGCGCCTATGATTGGTTGCAGTGAGACACGCCCCCACGCTGAGTGACAGGTGTCTCACTGCACCCAATCACAGCAGCCGGTGGGCGTGTCTATACTGTGCAGTAAAATAAATAAATAAATAATTAAAAAAAACCGGCGTGCAGTCCCCCCAATTTTAATACCAGCCAGATAAAGCCATACGGCTGAAGGCTGGTATTCTCAGGATGGGGAGCTCCACGTTATGGGGAGCCCCCCACCCTAACAATATCAGTCAGCAGCCGCCCAGAATTGCCGCATACATTATATGCGACAGTTCTGGGGCTGTACCCGGCTCTTCCCGATTTACCCTGGTGCGTTGGCAAATCGGGGTAATAAGGAGTTATTGGCAGCCCATAGCTGCCACTAAATCCTAGATTAATCATGTCAGGCGTCTCCCCGAGAAACCTTCCATGATTAATCTGTAAATTACAGTTAAAAAACACCCGAAAAATCCTTTATTAGAAATAAAAAACACTAACAAAGTCCCTCATCACCAATTTATTAACCCCGACAAACCTTCCTTGTCCGGCGTAATACACGGTCCTCCAGCGTCGCGTCCAGCTCTGCTACATTCAGGTGACAGGAGCTGCAGAATACACCGCCGCTCCGGTCACCTCCACGCAGCTAATGAGGTGAGTATAGCGATCAGCTGAGCTGTCACTGAGGTTACCTGGATGCAGCGGTGGCCGCGGGTAACCTCAGTGACAGCTCAGCTGATCGCTATACTCACCTCATTAGCTGCGTGGAGGTGACCGGAGCGGCGGTGAGTAGCGTGATCAGCTGAGCTGTCACTGAGGTTACCCGCGGCCACCGCTGCATCCACCGCTGGATCCAGGTAACCTCAGTGACAGCTCAGCTGATCGCTATACTCACCTCATTAGCTGCGTGGAGGTGACCGGAGCGGCGGTGTATTCTGCAGCTCCTGTCACCTCAATGTAGCAGAGCTGGACGCGACGCTGGAGGACCGTGGATTACGCCGGACAAGGAGGGTTTGTCGGGGTTAATAAATTGGTAATGAGGGACTTTGTTAGTGTTTTTTATTTCTAATAAAGGATTTTTCGGGTGTGTGTGTTTTTTAACTGTAAGTTACAGATTAATCATGGAAGGAATCTCGGGGAGACGCCTGACATGATTAATCTAGGATTTAGTGGCAGCTATGGCACCGCACGCCGTTTTTTTTAATTATTTAATTATTTATTTCACTGCACAGTATACACACACACACCGGCTGCTGTGTTTGGGTGCAGTGAGACACCTGTCACTCAGTGTGGGAGCGTGTCTCACTGCAACCAATCATAGGCGCCGAAAAGCAGGAAAACAGGGATTACGAGATTGTTTAATGAGCGGCAGGCTTTTTCTAAAGAGGAAAAGCCGCCGGAGTTTAGTGAACAGCCGTGCAGCGCCGCAGCAGTGATCGGGGAACGGTAAGTAAGAGAGAGAGGGGGGAGAATGACCGACAGACTGTGAGAGGGGGACAGACAAGACAGAGAGAGACAGACAGAGCGAGACCGACCGACGGGAGATAGAATGGAAAAAAAAAATGACCGACATCGCTAGTAAAATGCACAAAACGTGCGTTTTGGACATCGGAGTGACACACAATGTTTTACGTAAAATCTTTCATGTATTGATCTCAAAAAGTAACATACATCAGCTCTATCTCACTATTGGGTATGTGCCCTTAACATTTCCGCCATGAAAATTCATTTTGGTGTCATTTTGGAAGGTTTTCTGGTGAGTCCGTAAAAATGGCGTAAAACGCGGACAAAATTGTTCACAGCTGTGACTTTTGAGTGATAAATGCTTCAAGGGGTCTTCCCCATGCTGTTGCCATGTCATTTGAGCACTTTTCTGAGACTTTTGTGACATTTTTAGGGTTTCTACATGCTGCCGGTGGTCATTTCACAAAAATACTCGGGTCTCCCATAGGATAACATTGGGCTCGGTGCTCGGGCCGAGTACACGAGTATCTTGGGATGCTCGGCCCGAGCCTCGAGCACCCGAGCTTTTTAGTACTCGCTCATTACTAGTAGCTACTGATAAGGTGTCAAGGGCACTGAAATGTCACCCCTCCAGGCATCGACCATATCAAATCCCCCTGCAGAATGGAACCCACGAGGGAGGATAAGAGAGAAAAAAGAGATCCACCACCAAAGGGAGGGGGGGGTTGGTGGGACTATATCCTTTCCCTAAACCTATTTACTACTCATGTCTGGCCCTACCTATCATGTGGGGGTCGGCGCCATAATAAAGGACGGTGTATATGTCGCGGGCGGGGAGGAGGGTGTCAGCACACTACGCTCACCCCTTCTGCTCGGGTCCGGCGGCCGCTGCTCAGTGGTGGCTCGAGCGGTGGGCCGGATCCCGGGGGTTTCTCGAGCGGCACTCCTCGCCCGTGAGTGAAAGGGGTTTGTTTGGTGTGGGAATTGTTTATAGTCCGTGACACCACCCACGGTTGTGGTGATTTCACCACCGCTGCTCAATACGGGGATCCCGGGGATGGTGATGCGGAGCAGCCAGGTGTTGTGTTGCCCCTCCGTGGGTAGGGGTTGGTGATCCTGGGGCCCGGTGACGGTTTGGGAGGTGCAGGGCCTGGTGGGCGCAGGGACGCGGGGGCAGCGCTGTGCCTTGCGGCACTGTGGTACTCACTCAGCCTGAGACGTGGACACAGTTTGCACGGTAAACCAAACGGCTGGTAAGACGGTCCCACGGACGGCTGCAATTGCTCTCCCAGTCGGTGACGGTGATGTCCCTCTTCCTTGCACCTTGTGTACTAGTTGGTTGCGATGGGTCCCCACCGGTAACCCGCTCCCCGGCTTCAAGCTGGACCGGGGGAGCTCTACTCTTTGCCCGCAGGCGCTGGCCCTCAGAAACTGGTGCCTTGGCGGTGGCGGTGTCTCTGTTGTACAGGTTGAGCTGTTGCCTTCACTCGGGTCTTGGTTGTTGGGGGATCTACGTCCCCTTCACTGATGGATTTGGCAATTTACGGCGACTCCAAGCCTTGCCGGGGTCCGAGAGGCCCCTGCCCTGGTGCTGACTGTCCTTCGGAACACTGCTCCAGACCACCGGGCACACAGCCTACGGGGTCCTTCCAGGAACTTCCAAACGGTCCCCCTCCAGACAGTCACCGCCGTTGCTGACCTTGCTGACCTGCCCTGCACTTAGCTGGACTCTTCAGGCTTTTCTCTCTCTCTGTCACCACTCTTGCTTCCCTCCGTTTCTCCTTTACTTTCCTTACTTTCACTTAGTTGTTTACTCCTTTCTAGCCCTCAGCTAGACTTCACTCCTGCCCTCACTGGGCTCTACTCCAATTCAGACTGCCTGGTACTTCCTGCCTCCAGAGCTGTGATCTCCTTGGTGGGCGGAGCCAACCGCCTGGCCCACCCCCTGGTGTGAATCATCAGCCTCTGGAGGAAGGCAACAAGGATTTTTGGTTCAGCTTAGATGTGCCTACCTGGGATGTAGGGTGTGGTGGTGTGTGACCTGTGTCCCCTGGCTTGCCCAGGGAGACACATTCCCCCTTAGCAAAATGCAGACCGTCCGTGGGCTGCCGTCCTACACCGGATTTATTTTTCTGTAAAAGATAACATTTGGAAATTAACATATATACATTTTTAATAACTCTTCCCAAGACGGGAGGCACATTTCTTTAACGTTGCAACGGTTTACGGTTACGGTTTCCGCTCTCTCCCACCCAAGCAACCTGGCCCTGATGCTGCCCCTAAAGCCCAGGCAGCACCCCTTGACCCACAGTCCAGCACACGGTACCCGAGCGGGATCTGTCCTTCCCTCCAGAGGGTAGCCACCGGTTCCTTTGGTGGCTGGGCCCTAGCCTGCTCTGCTCAGGGCCCTCCCTCCAACCTGCCTCTCCGGAGACGGCACTGCGGAAAACGGTAACGGTAACCAACATATTTACAAGCCACTAACGTCTGTGGTTGCCCTGCAAGTTCACGGGCTTGTCCATGGATAGTTCCCATGCATTTTTAAACGGTCCCCACGGGGACAACGGTGCCGGCTCCAGCCGGTTGCAAATCACACGGTGAATCAGGTGAAACTTCGGTCATCATCTTTTCATATCATTTTTCAAAACTTTTTCAACAACAAACAGGTGGTCCCCACGGGGACGGTGCTACGGGCATCCGCTGCCCTACTCCGGACTTCCAGGCTCCAGTGATCCTTCCAAGGGAGGGGGCGCGGCGCTTGCTGGGGCCTCTGGGCTGCCCTTCAATCTAGCGTCCAGCGCAAACCACCCTCGCTCCCCAAAGAACCGAGTGTACTGGACGATATCACCCAGCATCAGATTACGGCCAGGATGCTCCTCAGGCAGGTGGGCATTCACATCCCGCCGGGCTACAAAAACTTCGGCCTCCAGGCCCGGCTCGTAGATGAACCCGTAGCCCCGGCGGACATCAAACCGCCTCACCTGCCCCACGTACAACGGTCCTCGGGCACGGGAGGTTGCCTGCCGGAGGTGTTCCTTCTCCCGGATCGCTCTGGCCACCAGTTCGGCCTTCTTCCGCTCCCTCTCGGCGATCTCCAGGCCCAGCGGTACCGGCTCCCTATCCCAATACGGCGCTGCTGCCAGCGCCGGCGCACGGGTCGGGCCCCGCGGGTTATCCTGGACGTTGCCCACTGTCAGGACTCTGGGCGGCATGTCCCGCGGTGTCTTGGCCTTGGGCGCTGCCTTGCAACAACAACCCGGCGCTACCTCAGCCGAGGTGTGGGGGATGGGCATAGGGGCTTTCCGCTGCCGGGCCTTCGGCTCAGAACGGGTCATCTGCTCCGGCTCGGGGGATGTTTCATGGGATGCCTCCGGTTCCACTTTTGGCATCTTCCACGGTAACACCTCTGGTGTGCCGCGGGCTCCGGCTACAGGTCGGCCCGCTTAGGCGGGGACGCTGGGTACTGCTAACGGTTGCGGTGGTAGCAGGCCTAGTGGCGAGGTCACGGCCTCCGGGACGGGTGGCGAGGGAGGCAACGGGGGGAGAGGGCTTGGACCGGGCCCCACAGCCGCGATGACCGGCCCTTCAAGGGCATCGAGACGTGGGTCACTCACCCTCCCTTTCTCCGCCTCCTCCTCGCGTCTCCGCACGGTGGCTACAACGTCCGCCATGTCGGCCTCCCACTCCTCCATGAGGAGCTGCATCCTGACCTGCAGCCTTTGGTAGAGCTGCGCGGTTCGGATCTCCACCCACGCCGCGGTTCCAGGCGCGGGGGCTACGGTGTCACGGGACGGCATCCACATGATGGCTTCTTCTTTTGCTTCCAGGAACGGTATGTTTGCAGAGTCCTGGCGTCCCTGCTTTTATAGCCGCAGCTACATGCGGCCAGCCGCCATCACGTCCCCCTTAGCTCTTTCCGGCCCCTCCTCTCTCGGGGCGGGGTTTTGGCCTTCGCGCCTCTACTGCTCGAGAAGACGCTCGAGCGGGAACTTTTCGCGCCAAAGATGGCGACTTCTGAAATTTTTCTGCCGGATACCTCCGGCGGTAACAAGGCGCACCCCTACCAGACGGCAGAGCGGTAAGATCCTGTTCGTGACGCCAAGTTGTCGCGGGCGGGGAGGAGGGTGTCAGCACACTACGCTCACCCCTTCTGCTCGGGTCCGGCGGCCGCTGCTCAGTGGTGGCTCGAGCTGTAGGCCGGATCCCGGGGGTTTCTCGAGCGGCACTCCTCGCCCGTGAGTGAAAGGGGTTTGTTGGGTGTGGGAATTGTTTATAGTCCGTGACGCCACCCACGGTTGTGGTGATTTCACCACCGCTGCTCAATACGGGGATCCCGGGGATGGTGATGCGGAGCAGCCAGGTGTTGTGTTGCCCCTCCGTGGGTAGGGGTTGGTGATCCTGGGGCCCGGTGACGGTTTGGGAGGTGCAGGGCCTGGTGGGCGCAGGGACGCGGGGGCAGCGCTGTGCCTTGCGGCACTGTGGTACTCACTCAGCCTGAGACGTGGACACAGTTTGCACGGTAAACCAAACGGCTGGTAAGACGGTCCCACGGACGGCTGCAATTGCTCTCCCAGTCGGTGACGGTGATGTCCCTCTTCCTTGCACCTTGTGTACTAGTTGGTTGCGATGGGTCCCCACCAGTAACCCGCTCCCCGGCTTCAAGCTGGACCGGGGGAGCTCTACTCTTTGCCCGCAGGCGCTGGCCCTCAGAAACTGGTGCCTTGGCGGTGGCGGTGTCTCTGTTGTACAGGTTGAGCTGTTGCCTTCACTCGGGTCTTGGTTGTTGGGGGATCTACGTCCCCTTCACTGACGGATTCGGCAATTTACGGCCACTCCAAGCCTTGCCGGGGTCCGAGAGGCCCCTGCCCTGGTGCTGACTGTCCTTCGGAACACTGCTCCAGACCACCGGGCACACAGCCTACGGGGTCCTTCCAGGAACTTCCAAACGGTCCCCCTCCAGACAGTCACCGCCGTTGCTGACCTTGCTGACCTGCCCTGCACTTAGCTGGACTCTTCAGGCTTTTCTCTCTCTCTGTCACCACTCTTGCTTCCCTCCGTTTCTCCTTTACTTTCCTTACTTTCACTTAGTTGTTTACTCCTTTCTAGCCCTCAGCTAGACTTCACTCCTGCCCTCACTGGGCTCTACTCCAATTCAGACTGCCTGGTACTTCCTGCCTCCAGAGCTGTGATCTCCTTGGTGGGCGGAGCCAACCGCCTGGCCCACCCCCTGGTGTGAATCATCAGCCTCTGGAGGAAGGCAACAAGGATTTTTGGTTCAGCTTAGATGTGCCTACCTGGGATGTAGGGTGTGGTGGTGTGTGACCTGTGTCCCCTGGCTTGCCCAGGGCGACACATATAGGCGCCCCCACTCGGCCGACGTCTTACCCTCCTAACTATAATTCAACTCCAACACCACTAGAGAAAGGGTGCAAAGGATAGTTCTTCATTCAAGCCCTTTGGATGGAGTGTCTTCAACCAATAAATCCATCTGGATTCCTGCTCTAATAGTCTCTTATCCCAGTCTCCTCCCCTTGGTGAAGGTTTGACATGATCGATGCCCTGAAATGCCAAAACAGTATGATCTCCATTGTGTATGTTATTAATGTGCCTTGCTAGTGGTGTATCATTGCCTAGTCTGATATCCCTCAGATGTTCTCCAATTCGTCGTCTTAGCTCCCTACGAGTCTTACCTACATATTCAAGATGACATATACATGTCGCCTTATAGATTACACCACGCGTTTTACAATTTATGAAGGACCTAATATCATATTCCTTCCCGGTGACCTGACTGAGAAATTTATTTCCAACCATGGTAGAGCCACAGGCAACACATCCACTACACCTGTAGCATCCCTTCAATGTTGGGACGGCCTCAAAATCGTTTTTTGGGGCCAGATAACTGTGGACCAGCCGGTCCTTCAGTGACTTTGCTCTCCTGTAGGTGATAGATGGTCCATCAGCAATCAAACCACCTATATCACCATCCATTTTTAGAATAGGCCAGTATTTTACAAGGATATTTCTCACATCATCTGCCCCATTATCAAAGGTTGTTATTGTCGCGGGCGGGGAGGAGGGTGTCAGCACACTACGCTCACCCCTTCTGCTCGGGTCCGGCGGCCGCTGCTCAGTGGTGGCTCGAGCTGTAGGCCGGATCCCGGGGGTTTCTCGAGCGGCACTCCTCGCCCGTGAGTGAAAGGGGTTGGTTGGGTGTGGGGATTGTTTATTGTCCGTGACGCCACCCACGGTTGTGGTGATTGCACCACCGCTGCTCTGGATGGGGATCCCGGGGATGGTGATGCGGAGCAGCCAGGTGTTGTGTTGCCCCTCCGTGGGTAGGGGTTGGTGATCCCGGGGCCCGGTGACGGTTTGGGAGGTGCAGGGCCTGGTGGGCGCAGGGACGCGGGGGCAGCGCTGTGCCTTGCGGCACTGTGGTACTCACTCAGCCTGAGACGTTGACACAGTTTGTACGGTAAACCAAACGGCTGGTAAGACGGTCCCACGGACGGCTGCAATTGCTCTCCCAGTAGGTGACGGTGATGTCCCTCTTCCTTGCACCTTGTGTACTAGTTGGTTGCGATGGGTCCCCACCGGTAACCCGCTCCCCGGCTTCAAGCTGGACCGGGGGAGCTCTACTCTTTGCCCGCAGGCGCTGGCCCTCAGAAACTGGTGCCCTGGCGGTGGCGGTGTCTCTGTTGTACAGGTTGGGCTGTTGCCTTCACTCGGGTCTTGGTTGTTGGGGGATCTACGTCCCCTTCACTGACGGATTCGGCAATTTACGGCGACTCCAAGCCTTGCCGGGGTCCGAGAGGCCCCTGCCCTGGTGCTGACTGTCCTTCGGAACACTGCTCCAGACCACCGGGCACACAGCCTACGGGGTCCTTCCAGGAACTTCCAAACGGTCCCCCTCCAGACATTCACCGCCGTTGCTGACCTTGCTGACCTGCCCTGCACTTAGCTGGACTCTTCAGGCTTTTCTCTCTCTCTGTCACCACTCTTGCTTTCCTCCGTTTCTCCTTTACTTTCACTTAGTTGTTTACTCCTTTCTAGCCTTCAGCTAGACTTCACTCTTGCCCTGCCCGGGGCTATCTGCTGTTCACTCGTTCATGTCCCTCACTGGACTCTACCCCAACTCAGACTGCCTGGTACTTCCCGCCTCCAGAGCTGCGATCTCCTTGGTGGGCGGAGCCAACCGCCTGGCCCACCCCCTGATGTGAATCATCAGCCTCTGGAGGAAGGCAACAAGGATTTTTGGTTCAGCTTAGATGTGCCTACCTGGGATGTAGGGTGTGGTGGTGTGTGACCTGTGTCCCCTGGCTTGCCCAGGGCGACACATTATAAATCTCATCACTTCCTTTTCATCATCCCTCGTCGATCTTTTTTGAGGATATAAGAGGTCTGTTCTTTTAACCTTCTTAATATCGGCAGCCGCTTTTCTAATCACCTGTCTCGGATACCCTCTTTCTAAGAATCTTGTCTCAAGATCCTCAGACTGATTTTTGAAGTGCACCTCATCAGAGCAGTTTCTCCGAATTCTAGAGAACTGCCCTTATGGTGGATGCCTGGAGGGGTGACATTTCAGTGCCCTTGACACCTTATCAGTAGCTACTGTTAATGAGTGATTTATACTTTTGAGTTCTTTGTAAACTGACCCCTTGAGATTGATATTGTTGTTTTGAATTGATATTAAACTGCCATAACATATGGGTGACATGCTTCTTATGTGGGGCTATTGCTCTCCACAAGTGTGTCTTAGTGGTTGTGGTGATATGGCTATTATCTGTGGATATATAGTATGCAGTCACCTAATAACCTGTGAAACTATTAGTTAAAGCCACTCTCTTGAGGGGTAATAGTGTTCCATACACAGGTTATATTTTATAAGTTTGTAATTTGGCACAAACAATACTTTTTGCAGGCTATCTAATAGTCACCTGAAGGAGGAGGATTATTTTATGATGTTGTTTGCAGCGATAGCAAAGAAAGAACGCTGTTGCATTCTGTGTTGTGTCTGTGATATTGGATGTATCCGTCCCGGCAGTATGATATGGTGTCACGTGGTGCATGGGAGTGAGGACGGTGTCCGTCACCCTAGTAACCATGTAAACATTATGACGTGAATCACCCGGCCGTGGTCATATGACCGGCTGGGCGGATACAATTCTGTATGCTATTGCAGCTTACCATCATAACGCTGACACCCGGCCGCGATCATGTGACCAGTTAGGCGGAAACAGCATCAGACGCTCCTACAGAGTGTCCGTCACCCCAGTAACGATGTAAACATTATGACGCGAATCACCCGGCCGCGGTCATGTGACCGGCTGGGCGGATACAATTCTGCAGCTTACCATCATGACGCTGATACCCGGCTGCGATCATGTGACCGGGTAGGCGGAAATAGCGTCAGACGCTCCTGCAGAGTGGGAGCATTTAAAAGTCTGGCAGTCAGCGGTGGCTCTTTTGACAGAGCAAGAAGCACGACCGCTCCTGCCACATGGTGAGTTAACTTTCTGCAGACATGCGTTATA
The DNA here is from genome assembly GCF_048569485.1 of Anomaloglossus baeobatrachus. NCBI lineage: Eukaryota > Metazoa > Chordata > Amphibia > Anura > Aromobatidae > Anomaloglossus > Anomaloglossus baeobatrachus. Next base: position 29,292,253 of record NC_134358.1, on the reverse strand, counting down.
AAGAATCCTCCAGACATGCTGGCACTCATTTCCATCATTATGTTTGTTTCAGCATGATCAGGAGCTGGGTCCATGTTGTATGGGACCTGATTTGGATTCACCGTTTATATGACTCTGGGATGAGTCTGGGTCCGCTGGTGAGTTTCTCTATATGTGATTATGTAAATTAGCTGACATACTGACGCTTATTGCTGTTCTGTATGCAATTTTGTATGTTTTTCAGCATGCCTATTGGATATAACGGGCTCTTGATTTTATGAGACCCGGAATGGATTCTTAAGCTCCCCTGAAGAGTTCTTTCAGAATGAAACGCGTCGGGAGGTATATCCTTTACTTATAAGGTTCTGCCATGAGATGGTCTGAACCAATCAGAATTTGAATTAATTGGTGAGATTAATCCAATTATTTTTTGGACCTTGATGTTGATAAGCATCTAGTCATCTGGTGAGATAATTTTCAGTCACTATAGCGGTAATAGCTGAATTATTGGCCTACACGTGTCTCCTTGTTTGGAGGGGCCAAACTTTATATGTATTGTTTGTCTGGTTTTATTGGTTGAGGACCTTTTAATGAATTTAATAATAAAGGTTAAATTTTAATTGGAGAATTCGGTACTTCATAATTGCTAATTTCCCTTTGATGTTTGATCAAACAACCCATTGGCTAGAGATATATTATTGATATGGCAGGTTTTCTCAGTACTAGCATTGATACGGGCTCTTAGGCCAGTGAGGCAAAGGATGTCTTTTCAGAGAAAACGTTTATACAAAAAAAGTATACTCCCACCTTAAATGGTGCTTTCCGTGAATTAACAAAAGTTTATAAAAACAGGACAGCCTCTTGGTGGGAAGTGCAGTCCCTGGAGGTTTACTTGCGGGATAAAATAGTCCCTAGACACTTTAGGATTTCCCTACAACCCGGCTATTGCTATAAGAGCCAAGATTTGGCTGCTAAGTGGGAGAAAGAAGCTACAGAGAGTTCCCTTCGACTAATGACGCTACTCTTGGAAGAAGAAAGAAAGAATCTTGCAGACCTAGAGGTAACACTTAAAGAACAAATTGAAATGACTAATACCTTTTCTAAAGAATCAGAATTTTTGGGTAAAGAAAAAGCTTTACAAAATACAATTGAAAAATATCAATACCATTTGAAGGACAAAAAACATAAGTTCTATAATATTGATCTGCAGGATTTTAGGGAAAATAAGATTTATAATTTTGCCCCACCACGCTTTGTAAAACCTAGTGAGACAGATTGTTCTACAACAGACACTGATATATCTGACTCGGAAAGTAGGAACATGGGAACAAGAGGTAGAAGGAAGAAGAATTTTGGAAGGGGCAGATGTAATCAACCCTATCAGAATAGCCATTTTTTAGAACCAAGGGAATATTTCCTCAGGAATCGAACAAATCGAGGGGGGTATCAAAACCCTCCGGATCTCAACAAATAGTGAACCTTTCAAGTAGGGTACTAACGACTGCTGAATTGAGTGTTTTGGGTAAGGGTCTTTCTTTTGTGCCAACGACTGATTATAATGGCTTTGAAGGTGTCAAGGATCTAAATCTCTTCATTAGGAAATTGAAGTGGAAGAAATACTTCATTAGAGACAATAAAAAGACTTGTGCTGATTTGGGAATTCAAGATGATATACTTGAGGATGTCAGGCTCTTATTTAGTTTGGATGTGATGGGGCCTGATTTGACTGGCTATGGTCCCTTTACAGATCTCAAATTAAAGCGTACCAAGATGCCACCGATTCAGAATGACCTCAGTGCAATTGACGTATTCTGTAATCTAGTCTCGCATGAGTTGGAAGAGTTAAAACCCAATCATAGAGTAAGGTTTAATTTGACTAAGGAGGAGATGAGGAGCCTTGACACTTTGGGAAAAGCAACGGATATTGTTATCAAGCAATCTGACAAGGGGGGGAATACTGTTGTGATGGATCGAGAGAAATCCACTGAGATGTGTTATAATATCCTAGGGGACCAAAGCGGTTATGCTAAATTGAGGTCCAATCCATCACAACAGTATTCAAAGGAGTTGAAATTGATTCTTCAAACCGCCTTTGAAAAAAACTTGATAAGTAAGTCCGAGTTTGATTTCCTCTTTCCAAAGCATCCAATGATGGCCACCTTTTATAGTTTGCCGAAACTCCATAAGGCTGTTGATCCCCTAAAAGGTAGACCCATAATCTGGGGTTAACAATTTGACACAAAACCTAGGGGTTTATCTGGATGATATCTTAAAGCCATTTGTCTTAGGATTGGACTCCTACTTGTCAGATACGACTGACCTATTGAGAAAATTGGAAGGACTTACCTTTGAGGAGGAAGTATTCCTCGTTGGTATTGATGTCTAATCTCTATATTCATCCATACGTCATGACCTTGGATTGATGGCAGCTCAATATTTTCTCAAAGGCAGGGGAATACAATGTGAAGAACATACTCGCTTTGTCCTGGATATCCTCAAATTCTGCCTGACACATAATATTTTTTCCTTTGATGGCCACACCTTCCACCAGCTCAGGGGCACAGCGATGGGGAGCCCCTGTGCCCCGTCGTACGCAAACTTGCTCCTGGGCTGGTGGGAGGAAACTGTGGTCTTCATAGAAAACCGTGAGTCTGTTAATGAACACATCGGAATCTGGTACAGATTCATTGATGATATCTTTATGGTGTGGAAGGGCAGTGAAGTTGAATTGAGGAGGTTCATGGACGATTTGAACAACAATAACCTGGGCCTATTCTTCACTTTTGAGATGAATAGGTCCAGATTATCTTTTCTGGACTTACTGATTGAGAAAGACTCAGAGGGTACTTTTACAACGAGTACTTTCCGTAAGCCCACTGCAACGAATTCTCTGCTAAAATGGGAAAGCAATCATCCACTGAGTCTGAAGAAAGGCATTCCAAAAGGGCAGTTCTCTAGAATTCGGAGAAACTGCTCTGATGAGGTGCACTTCAAAAATCAGTCTGAGGATCTTGAGAGAAGATTCTTAGAAAGAGGGTATCCGAGACAGGTGATTAGAAAAGCGGCTGCCGATATTAAGAAGGTTAAAAGAACAGACCTCTTATATCCTCAAAAAAGATCGACGAGGGATGATGACAAGGAAGTGATGAGATTTATAACAACCTTTGATAATGGGGCAGATGATGTGAGAAATATCCTTGTAAAATACTGGCCTATTCTAAAAATGGATGGTGATATAGGTGGTTTGATTGCTGATGGACCATCTATCACCTACAGGAGAGCAAAGTCACTGAAGGACCGGCTGGTCCACAGTTATCTGGCCCCAAAAAAACATTTTGAGGCTGTCCCAACATTGAAGGGATGCTACAGGTGTAGTGGATGTGTTGCCTGTGGCTCTATCATGGTTGGAAATAAATTTCTCAGTCAGGTCACCGGGAAGGAATATGATATTAGGTCCTTCATAAATTGTAAAACGCGTGGTGTAATCTATAAGGCGACATGTATATGTCATCTTGAATATGTAGGTAAGACTCGTAGGGAGCTAAGACGACGAATTGGAGAACATCTGAGGGATATCAGACTAGGCAATGATACACCACTAGCAAGGCACATTAATAACATACACAATGGAGATCATACTGTTTTGGCATTTCAGGGCATCGATCATGTCAAACCTTCACCAAGGGGAGGAGACTGGGATAAGAGACTATTACAGCAGGAATCCAGATGGATTTATTGGTTGAAGACACTCCATCCAAAGGGCTTGAATGAAGAACTATCCTTTGCACCCTTTCTCTAGTGGTGTTGGAGTTGAATTATAGTTAGGAGGGTAAGACGTCGGCCGAGTGGGGGCGCCTATACACCGTCCTTTATTATGGCGCCGACCCCCACATGATAGGTAGGGTCAGACATGAGTAGTAAATAGGTTTAGGGAAAGGATATAGTCCCACCAACCCCCCCCCCTTTGGTGGTGGATCTCTTTTTTTCTCTCTTATCCTCCCTCGTGGGTTCCATTCTGCAGGGGGATTTGATATGGTCGATGCCTGGAGGGGTGACATTTCAGTGCCCTTGACACCTTATCAGTAGCTACTGTTAATGAGTGATTTATACTTTTGAGTTCTTTGTAAACTGACCCCTTGAGATTGATATTGTTGTTTTGAATTGATATTAAACTGCCATAACATATGGGTGACATGCTTCTTATGTGGGGCTATTGCTCTCCACAAGTGTGTCTTAGTGGTTGTGGTGATATGGCTATTATCTGTGGATATACAGTATGCAGTCACCTAATAACCTGTGAAACTATTGGTTAAACCCACTCTCTTGAGGGGTAATAGTGTTCCATACACAGGTTATATTTTATAAGTTTGTAATTTGGCACAAAGAATACTTTTTGCAGGCTATCTAATAGTCACCTGAAGGAGGAGGATTATTTTATGATGTTGTTTGCAGCGATAGCAAAGAAAGAACGCTGTTGCGTTCTGTGTTGTGTCTGTGATATTGGATGTATCCGTCCCGGCAGTATGATATGGTGTCACGTGGTGCATGGGAGTGAGGACGGTGTCCGTCACCCTAGTAACCATGTAAACATTATAACGTGAATCACCGGGCCGTGGTCATATGACCGGCTGGGCGGATACAATTCTGTATGCTATTGCAGCTTACCATCATAACGCTGACACCCGGCCGCGATCATGTGACTGTGGCGCCCCAGGACCTGGTCGCCACAACAGCATTGCCCTCCCAAAGGGTTAATGCTGAGCCTGGAGGTAATTGGGAGATCCATTGGCCAGCAAGTTTAACACCCAACGCAGTTCTCCCTCCGGCCAGCAGGGGGAGCTCTGAACCTGGGATTCCAGGGAGCATCCCCTTAAGCCTGGTCTGAGAGAGGAAGTAGTGTTCAGTCTGTAGAGAGCAGTAGGAGTGAACAGACGCAGAGTGAGCTGTCCTGTGAATCTGGGGCCTAGAGCTAGAGTAGCTTGGCTCAGAGAAGCAGGAGTAGCTGAGAGGCAGCGGAGAGACTCGGACATCGGAGTCTGTGGCCACCAGGGCTTAAAATACTCCCTGGTAGCCGAATCCGAAGGGCAGGAGAGCTGCAAGCACCTGGCCCAAAAACATCCCAAAAGTACAGCTGCAGCATCAAGGCCGGTGTGGATTACAGCAGAGAAGCACCAGAGAGAGGGCCTGCGCAGCCTGCTACAGAGGGAAAGGGACGCACCAACAGTCCCAGCAGCAAGAGGGCCATTGCTGGATTCAGAGAAGCAGGGTCCTATCGTAACAAAGCAAAGCACAGGAGTAGGCCTCATACTCAGCTGGCCAGAGAGATCACCCCAAATACTTCCAGGCCGACCGGATCCCCATCACCACCTGTAACAGTCTCCCAGGACTGGACTGTTTCCAAAGTAAAGAGGAAAAGGTAAAGAGACTGTTGTTTATGCCTGGTTCTTTCATCGCCTGTCGGCCCTGCACCGTGTTAGCCACACAACACCATAGACTTTCACGAGCACTAACAGTGTCCCTGGGGCTCCGCTCCACCTGTGGGGAGCAGTACCACCATTGCTGCCATAACATCACCCCGGAGGCCTCACACAGCAGCGGCGGCTTAATAGCCGCATACCACAGGTGGCGTCACGAACACAACTTTATTCACCAAGCCACATACTATACTGACACCCACCAGGGCCACGGAGCCGGGCCCAGCCACCACTGACTACCACCGGACTAGTCCGGCCCGGCACCGGGTGTCCCACAGCCCTGGGGTGGGCGAGTCAATTTTGGCGTCACGAACAGGATTTCATGCCCGGTCCCACCGGGTACTGTGCGCCTGCAGAAACTGTGCCTGAAAGACTGTGTCACTATTTGAAAACTGCCGCCGCCATTAGCCCCACTGAGGAAGAAGGGGGGCGTGCCTGACAAAGAGCGCGAAGGGAGCACGCCATCAGATCAGAGCGCTGTTAACCCCGCGCAACCCAGAAGGGAGTTTGAAAAGTGAACGGAGCCTGGTAAGGTTCACTAAGAAGGAGGAAGATGTCCGACTCGGAGGAAGAGCAGGTGGCTGCCAGAGCCCGAGGCGCCGCAGCACCGGCCGAAGCAATCCCAGTCGCCGTCGCCCCAGCCCCCGCTGTAGCGCCGGTAATGCCGATCACGATGCCGTACATCTCGGGAGCAGAATGGCTGACGCAGTACGCCGGGGAGTCCCATACCTTGAGCGACTTCAGAAAAAGCCTGCACAGCTTGTTCCGGGTGTATCCACTGACTGAGAGCCAGAAGGTGGGCATATTAATGGGGCAGCTAGCCGGCGCAGCCCAGCGTGAAGTGAAGTCCTGGCCTGATACAGATAAAGGGACAGCAACCCAGATACTGACCAAGCTAAAGAGTACTTTTGACACCCGCACCGCAGCAGAAATAAAGATGAGATTCTTTGGGTGCAAACAACGGGCCACAGACAGCATAAGGGACTATGCCTTAAACTTGCAGGAGGCCCTGAAAGCAGTTAAACAGGTGGACCCAGAGAGTGTACGTGAAGAACACAAACTCCTAACTGAGCAGTTCATAGAAGGGCTCCTGTCAGATGCCCACAGGACCCAGCTGCGTATCATGGTCCTGCAGAACCCTGCTCTGGACTTTGCAAAGTTTAAGGACCAGGCCATCCGGGTACTGAGAGAATCTACACCGAATGACCCAGTATCCCTCCAGCCTCTTGCTATCACGTACCCCGGGGTGGTGCCTGCAACACCAGCTGCTGCAGGGGCCGAGGCGCAGTCCCTGGAAAAGGATCCCACTGCAGAGCTCAGACAGCAGGTCCGGGAGCTGACCGAAACTGTAGCTGCCCTTACCAAGACCGTGCAGTCTCTACAAGTGACCCCATCACCTGCAAGAATCGAGTTGGCCTCCAGCCCAGATGATGTCCCATGGATGCGACAGAGGAGGATTCCGCCGACCCGAGGCAGAGACACAGACCGGTATGATTCAACGGGACAACCGATCTGCCGCCGCTGCAGCCAGGCGGGCCACATTGCACGACACTGTCCTTTAAATGGGCCGAGCCTGGGGCCAGGAGCCGACCCCCAGGTGTAAGGAAGCCCGGCTCAACCCCCAGCCGCAGCAAGTATGTGGGAGGACGACCGGTCCTTCCTATTGTGCTGGATGGGATCCCTTTGAATGCTCTCCTGGATACGGGGTCCCAGGTAACAACCATCCCCTATAAACTGTACAAAAGATATTGGGATGATTCAGACATTGACCATGGCCCAGATAATGATTTACCAAATGTGGCCAGTAATGGTCAGCCCTTGCCTCAAATTGGGTACAAAGAAGTAACCATTAAAGTGGGGCGGGTAGAATTGCCATGTCAGGGGATGAAAATTGTAGATATTGATCGCAAAGAATCTGACCCACTGCTAACCATTGGTACAAATGTGATAGAAAATTGTATTGCCGAAGTGATAATTTTGTTGCAACAGGCGTCTGAAACTGCCAGCTCCAGGCAGCAGCGTGCCCTACAGAGGGAGATCCGAGCCCTGATGAGGAGGCAGCAGGTAGAGCTGGCCAGAGGAGAAATTGGCAGTGTGAGGGTAAGTGACCCCCTCCCCATTGCAATACCCCCAAGAAGTGAAATGTTGATATGGTGTCGGGCAGCAATAGGCCTCAAGGGTCAGGACTACCATGCCTTGGTAGAACCGGTGTATTCAGACAGTAGGCCTGGAGTCCTGATAGCCAGAGGGGTAGCAGACGTCCGCAAGGGGAGAGTGCCCGTCCGTGTCCTGAATTGTGGGGAGGAGGAAGCCAAATTGCCCCGGTACGCCACTGTAGCAAAACTGTACACTGTCAGCAACAATACCATCAAAGCAGTGGAACCCTTGATCCCGTCCGACCAGGCGGAAGACAATGGCTCCAAGGGGCAGCTGGAAGACTGGTGCCAAAAATTACATGTGGGCACCGACTTCACCCCCTCACACCAAAAGCATGGGGTTTACCGGGTGGTACAGGAGTACGAGCGGGTCTTCAGCAAACACCCCCTAGATTTTGGGCAGGTGAAAGGGGTTAAACATCAAATCCCCACGGGTGATCATCATCCCATTAAAGAGAGATACCGCCCTGTACCCCCCGCACAGTATCAGCGTGCCAAAGAAATGTTACGGGAAATGAAGGAGGCTGGGGTTATCAGGGATAGTTGTAGCCCCTGGGCAGCACCACTAGTGCTCGTAAAGAAAAAAGATGGTACAATGAGAATGTGCGTAGATTACAGACAAATTAACCGCATTACACATAAAGATGCTTATCCACTACCCAGAATAGAAGAGTCACTAACGGCCTTAAAGTCAGCTAACTATTTCTCCACATTGGATCTCACCAGTGGGTATTGGCAGGTTCCCGTGGCAGAGGCGGACAAGGAGAAGACTGCATTCACGACACCAATGGGCCTCTGTGAGTTCAACTGTATGCCATTCGGGCTCTGCAACGCCCCAGGGACATTCCAAAGGTTGATGGAGTGCTGATTGGGCCACCACAACTTTGAAACCGTGCTATTGTACCTGGATGACGTCATAGTCTACTCCAAGACTTATGAAGACCACCTGAGACACTTAGCAGAAGTGTTTGAGTCCTTGTCGAAATATGGCCTGAAGATAAAGCCGTCCAAATGTCACCTCTTGAAGCCAAAGGTACAGTACCTGGGTCATGTGGTCAGCGCAGAAGGTGTGGCACCTGATCCGGAGAAAGTCACCGTAATCAAGGACTGGCCAAGACCCACCACGGTAAAGGAGGTGCGGCAGTTCCTTGGGCTGGTGGGCTACTACCGAAGGTTCATTGATGGTTTCACCAAGATAGCAGCGCCCCTTCAAGATCTCCTGGTGGGCCAGCCAAAGCAGGCTAAGAAGCAGAGCCCTCCATTTGAATGGAGCAGCCAGCTAGAAACATCCTTTGTCCGGCTGAAAGGGGCTCTCACGGGAGAAGAAATTCTGGCCTACCCTGACTACAGCCAGCCGTTTGTACTGTATACAGATGCCAGCAACGTGGGACTGGGAGCAGTTCTGTCCCAGGTGCAGGGAGGCAGAGAGAGGGTGATAGCGTACGCCAGTAGGAAGCTTCGGCCCACAGAAAGGAATCCAGAAAACTACAGTTCCTTCAAGCTGGAGTTCCTCGCTATTGTTTGGGCAGTGACTGAACGCTTCAAGCACTGAAGCACTTGGCGTCGGCCAAGTTCACCATCTTCACGGACAACAATCCGTTGACACACCTGGCAACAGCCAAGTTAGGTGCGTTGGAACAGCGATGGATGGCCCGGCTGTCTAACTTTGACTTTACCATCAAGTATCGGGCTGGCAAGAAGAATAACAATGCTGATGCGCTGTCCAGAATGCCTCACTTACCTGAATCTGGAGAAGACCTGGATGAACTCGAAGAGATAGAGTTACCGGCTTTCCATCATCAGGGTGTTTCCCAGTGTGAGCATGCTGTGGGAGTGAAGCGCTCGAGCCAGCACGAGGTCTCGGTCAACCCATTACTCCACCATAATTGGGAAGAGACACAGAACGGTGACCCGGCTGTGCGATTGGTCAAAGAAAAGCTAGCACAAGCTGAGACTCATCTTGGCCCAGATGCTCCAGAAGAAGCCCAGCAGTTGTGGAAGGAGAGGGGACGACTGTTCACCTACCAAGGCAAGCTCTGCAAGAGATATGTCAACTGGCGAACGAATGAACTTGTCTGGCAGATAGTGGTCCCACAGAGGGATGCTCCAATGGTCCTAGCAGCTTATCATGATAACGCAGGACACTTCGGGTGGAAGAAGTTGGAGACCCTACTCCATGATCGGTTCTACTGGGTGCACATGAGAAAGACAGTCGAGAAGTGGTGCCGAGACTGTGGTCCGTGTAATCTGAGGCGGAAAGATGATGCCAGCCAGAGGTCTCCCCTACAGCCAATTGTCACGAAGCAGCCCCTGGAGTTGGTGGCCCTGGACCACGTGAAGTTAACAACAAGCCGGTCAGGCTATGTGTACGCCCTCACCATTGTGGACCATTACTCGCGTTTCCTGGTAGTAGTGCCCGTGAAGGACCAGACAGCCAGAACAGCAGCGAGAGCGTTTCAGGCCTACTTTTGTCGACCTCACGGTTACCCTGAAAGGGTACTGACTGATCAAGGTCCTGCATTCGGGGCAGAAGTGTTCCAAGAGTTCTGTAACATGTACGGTTGTAAGAAAATCAGAACCACACCGTACCACCCCCAAACCAATGGATTGTGCGAGAAGATGAACCATGTGGTTATTGACATGCTCAAGACTCTACCTTTGGAAGAAAGAAACCAATGGCCAGAAAAGTTACCAGATCTGGTAGACTTGTACAACCATATCCCGGTAAATTCGACCAAATGCAGCCCTGCTTACCTGATGCGAGCCAGACCTGGCAAGTTACCTGTAGACTTTGAGATGGGGACTGTGTCACCTGAGGCGGTTCAGGAAATAGAGGATTGGGATACAGAGCGGCAGCAGCGGTACCGTAAGGTCCAGGAATGCGTAGAGAGGAGCCTGTCTCAAGCAAGAACGAGACAAGAGCAGCATTACAATCAAACAGCCCCAGCAACTCCCTTAGCACCTGGAGAACAAGTCCTCAAGAAAAAGCGGAGGACGCATAAATTGGATGATCAGTGGGAAAACGAGCCCTACACCATTATCCCCTCCAACTTTGACAATAGTAAGGTATGCCTCATAAGCAAGGATGAAGGCAAGACCTATCAAGCAATTTCTCGAGACCGCCTGAAAGCGTGCCCTGAACGGTGCAGAACCCAAAAAGAAGTAGAAGAAGTACAAGAAAGTTCCCAAAGTCAAGGAAAAGAGGAAGAGATGATCCAAACAATCCTTGGAAAATTCCCCAAAACTTGGACCCGAATAAACAATGCCATAGTGGTACCAGTCTTGACGTTCCCGCAGTTGGTCGAGCCAGAAACAGAAGAGGTTCCAGATCCACCTAAAGAACCGGCCGCTCCAACACGAGGTGACACGCCAGCAGTGGAACAGGAGGTTCAACCCCCTGCCAGTGGTGAACCTGCCGTACCCTTGGCGAATCTGAGATCCCGTAGGCAACCGACATGTATCCCTGTCAGGGTTAGGCCTACCAATCACACGGGGGGGGCAGACACTCTAAGTAGTCAGGGACAAACCCCAGAGCTACGCCGGTCCCAACGTAGCACTCGGGGACAGCCCCCTCCAAGGTATAGAATATAGAAAGTAAAATACCTAACAGAATGTAAATAGTTATGTGAAATGTCTGTAATGTTGTGTATAAAATGCTTTTTGTCTTAGGTGATTAAGTAAATGGACAATTGGGCCACTGGACTATGGGTGGCCAACACCTAAATTGTTCATAGTTAGCACCAGTGTGCTCAACACCCCTGAAGAAAAACCCGTCCGGCGTGCATAGAGTGGGGTCATCAATGCTCTGACGCACGCCCAGAGCCTACGTTGGGGGTTTGATCGCGGCGGGTCCCCCATGGAGCAGTGTAATGGACACCTGGCGGGGAGCCACACTGGACTCTTATAGTAGTGTTTAAGGTTGTAACGTTTAAGTAATGCGCCTCCCATAATGGGATGAAATGTTGTAACATGTTATGTTTGTTTCCACAGTCCGGGAGTACTGAATTTAACTAAGGGGGAGTGTGGCGCCCCAGGACCTGGTCGCCACAACAGCATTGCCCTCCCAAAGGGTTAATGCTGAGCCTGGAGGTAATTGGGAGATCCATTGGCCAGCAAGTTTAACACCCAACGCAGTTCTCCCTCCGGCCAGCAGGGGGAGCTCTGAACCTGGGATTCCAGGGAGCATCCCCTTAAGCCTGGTCTGAGAGAGGAAGTAGTGTTCAGTCTGTAGAGAGCAGTAGGAGTGAACAGACGCAGAGTGAGCTGTCCTGTGAATCTGGGGCCTAGAGCTAGAGTAGCTTGGCTCAGAGAAGCAGGAGTAGCTGAGAGGCAGCGGAGAGACTCGGACATCGGAGTCTGTGGCCACCAGGGCTTAAAATACTCCCTGGTAGCCGAATCCGAAGGGCAGGAGAGCTGCAAGCACCTGGCCCAAAAACATCCCAAAAGTACAGCTGCAGCATCAAGGCCGGTGTGGATTACAGCAGAGAAGCACCAGAGAGAGGGCCTGCGCAGCCTGCTACAGAGGGCAAGGGACGCACCAACAGTCCCAGCAGCAAGAGGGCCATCGGTCCTATCGTAACAAAGCAAAGCACAGGAGTAGGCCTCATACTCAGCTGGCCAGAGAGATCACCCCAAATACTTCCAGGCCGACCGGATCCCCATCACCACCTGTGACGGTCTCCCAGGACTGGACTGTTTCCAAAGTAAAGAGGAAAAGGTAAAGAGACTTTTGTTTATGCCTGGTTTTTTCATCGCCTGTCGGCCCTGCACCGTGTTAGCCACACAACACCATAGACTTTCACGAGCACTAACAGTGTCCCCGGGGCTCCGCTCCACCTGTGGGGAGCAGTACCACCATTGCTGCCATAACATCACCCCGGAGGCCTCGCACAGCAGCGGCGGCTTAATAGCCGCATACCACAGGTGGCGTCACGAACACAACTTTATTCACCAAGCCACATACTATACTGACACCCACCAGGGCAACGGAGCCGGGCCCAGCCACCACTGACTACCACCGGACTAGTCCGGCCCGGCACCGGGTGTCCCACAGCCCTGGGGTGGGCGAGTCATGACCAGTTAGGCGGAAATAGCATCAGACGCTCCTACAGAGTGTCCGTCACCCCAGTAACGATGTAAACATTATGACGCGAATCACCCGGCCGCGGTCATGTGAACGGCTGGGCGGATACAATTCTGCAGCTTACCATCATGACGCTGATACCCGGCTGCGATCATGTGACCGGGTAGGCGGAAATAGCGTCAGACGCTCCTGCAGAGTGGGAGCATTTAAAAGTCTGGCAGTCAGCGGTGGCTCTTTTGACAGAGCAAGAAGCACGACCGCTCCTGCCACATGGTGAGTTAACTTTCTGCAGACATGCGTTATAAAGAATCCCCCAGACATGCTGGCACTCACTTCCATCATTATGTTTGTTTCAGCATGATCAGGTGCTGGGTCCATGTTGTATGGGACCTGATTTGGATTCACCGTGTATATGACTCTGGGATGAGTCTGGGTCCACTGGTGAGTTTCTCTATATGTGATTATGTAAATTAGCTGACATACTGACACTTATTGCTGTTCTGTATGCAATTTTGTATGTTTTTCAGCATGCCTATTGGATATAACGGGCTCTTGATTTTATGAGACCCGGAATGGATTCTTAAGCTCCCCTGAAGAGTTCTTTCAGAATGAAACGCGTCGGGTGGTATATTCTTTACTTATAAGGTTCTGCCATGAGATGGTCTGAACCAATCAGAATTTGAATTAAGTGGCGAGATTAATCCAATTATTTTTTGGACCTTGATGTTGATAAGCATCTAGTCATCTGGTGAGATAATTTTCAGTCACTATAGCGGTAATAGCTGAATTATTGGCCTACACGTGTCTCCTTGTTTGGAGTGGCCAAACTTTATATGTATTGTTTGTCTGGTTTTATTGGTTGAGGACCTTTTAATGAATTTAAATAATAAAGGTTAAATTTTAATTGGAGAATTCGGTACTTCATAATTGCTAATTTCCCTTTGATGTTTGATCAAACAACCCGTTGGCTAGAGATATATGAATTGCCTGGAGGACAAAAAAGGAATATCCCAAAGGCGACTGTAAATCTGGACTTTGGCTTTGTTATCAAGCAATGTGTGGTTGGGGTGATGAGTGGCCTGCCTGCAGATATTCTCCTAGGAAATGATGTGGGAGATCTACAATGTCGATTTGTGGGAGCAGGAAACACAGTTTAAGTGAAGGAGGATACAAAGGGAAGCTTGTCTTTCCAACCCTATGGCTGTACAAGGGACTACCTACAGCTTCTCCATCCAATACAAGCGTGGAAGCCAACACCAGAATGCTGATAGACTATTCACAGCTGAGCAACATGGACTTAAGTGAGATGGCCATAGGTCTGTGTAGAACTCATGGCATACTCACTTATTCAGAAGGAGGGAGAGGTTGTGATGGTGGGATATGGGGGAGGTGTATGTTGCTGTACAGATTCCTATATTAAGCTTGGTTCGCTGTCTTATTTGTATTGCTTCTGTGTACATTTCTATTGTTTGTAAGTAATCACCCCCTATAGTGCAAGGTTATAGCCTCTTGAGGCGCTTCCGTCCTTGGGTGTGGCCTAGAGTCCATCTACTGTAAACTCTCTGCTTACCTGGGAGATTCAGGCAGTCTGTTGGGAACTTGAAGGTAGAAGGATGGATCCTCTGGGAGAAGCTGAGACTTCTCAGACCTGGACATTTATCGGTTACCGGACTATATTTGTGTTACTGGACTAATTTTACCCTCTGTTTTGGGGATTATGTTATGGACCATTTGCTTTGCTTAGAATAAATTCTCTTTGGATTGTACAGCCACCTCTCGCTCTGTTGATTGTGTAATATGGGAGAAGGACCCCGTGACAGTGGCTAAGCCCAAAATTCAACTAAAACATCACAAACCAAAAATGCTTTGTATCTATAATTCACTATGAAAATTAAAATAATATCTGTCCAAGTTTTTGACAAAAAAAACACATTAAAATTGGAGAGAATTTATTTTTTTTCCCATAAACGTAAGATATTACCATTTTCCTGTTTTCAGAATTATGCTAAATGTTTTTCTCAGGTACATAATAAAAGTTTCAGTGAGACCACAAAGGCAAAACTTGATAACATGAAAATACTTTTTTAAATATTTATAAGTATCTCAAAATTCCTGCGAAAATATGAAGCTGTGCCTGATGTAAGTGAAGTGGCGTTTGCTTTTAACGCCATCTCACATGATGTATAGCAGTCAGGGGTCCATCAGCAGCGGAGCGCCGCATTTAACTGAGAAGTTTATTTTAAGGAGTTGTCTGAGAAGTGGAAAACCAACATTATTATAAACTTTTGAGAACATTATTGTAAGCTTTGTGCGCTATGCACGGAGAGATTGATCTATGATGGACAATGGAGAATGCCAACGCCACCGCACAGCGCGCACTGAACATAGGACACAGGGTTTACGACGTTGACATAACTCTAAGGGGTACTTTGCACGTTGCGACATTGCTACTGCGATCTCGTCGGGGTCAAATCGAAAGTGACGCACATCCGGCGCCGGTAACGACGTTGCAGCGTGTAAAGCCTTGAAGCACCGATAAACGATTGCAAAAGCGTCAAAAAATCTGTGTAGTGTCGGTCATTTCCATAATTTCGCTGCGGCGACAGGTATGATGTTGTTCCTCGTTCCTGCGGCAGCACACATCGCTGTGTTTGAAGCCGCAGGAGGGAAAAACATCTCCTTATCTGCGTCCCGCCTACAATGAGGAAGGAAGGAGGTGGGCGGGATGTTTACGTCCCGCTCATCTCCGCCCCTCCGCTTCTATTGGCTGCCTGCCGTGTGACGTCGCTGTGACGCCGCACGACCCGTCCCCTTAGGAAGGAGGTGGGTCGCCGGCCAGAGAAATGTTGCAGGGCAGGTAAGTGCGTGTGAAGCTGACGTAGCGATAATGTTCGCTACGGCAGCTATCACAAGATAGGGGGCCGGAGACTATCACGCTCGGCATCGCTACCATCGGCTACCAATGTTGCAGTGTGCAAAGTACCCCTAACTGGGTACCTGATGGGATCTTGCTATTGACCCCTAATGAACCTTTTAAAAGGAGAAACGCCCTGTGTGCATGTGAGTTGATCTCAGATAAAACATACCCATTTTTTGCAATATCTGTCTAATATGTATTATATGTATGTTATTGTCTTGTGTATTTCCTTTATAATGTCTACTTTATGGGAGAAACTCATTTGCGTGGTTAATTGATATCTCTCTAAGGCCGCTTTCACACTGCGTCCGCACCTATGTTCACTGGTCTCGTCGGGGCTTCTCTCCTGCTGGACACATGTGCCGACGGGACCATTGACTGGTGCAGATAGGGTCACTGTCAAGTATGTCGTGCACCTTTTTCGGGCATATACACTTTCTAGAGGTGGACACCCAGACGCAGTTTAGTACGTCTAAGTGTCCTGCTCCAGAAGGCATATACGCCCAAAAATGGTACACAACAGAGAACACGGTGACTCCGTCTGCACCATTATATTCAATGGCTCCGTCGGCACATGCGACCAGAACCCGTTTTATGGGGGCGTTCGGACGGAAGCAACAACGGAACTAGTGATCCTCAGGAAATAGACACGAAACAAGTGTTGGGGTAGCACAGTCCGGTTAATGAAATGAGCACAGTTGTAAGGTATTGTCCTGTTACTTTGCATTAAAAATTTTGTTGGACATTGTTCTAATCACTATACTATGTGGGGATATTATAAGTTTAACCACTAGGTAGCGATAGATCCTCTTTATTATGAGGTTAGATGGATACTTTCACTATTTATTTGGTTAAATTGCAGCTGTAGTGATTACTATTTGGGCTCTATACTTCAATTATGTGCTGGTATATTTGGCCGTGGATCTAGACGGACTAACAATCCCTGTTAATAATTTTTGATATGATATAGTATTGATTGGTTGTATATTTATTTTATGTGATTAATAAATACGTGCTCTTTTATACTCATTTTTGGAAACTTTGTTTCTGTTTGAATTATCATATTCTGCCATTGACATAAAGTAGACACTTGAAGTGCGTCCACTTAGTGAACTGGCTTCTTGCAATAGATGATGTCATAAATTGGTAATATACACTGAAATTGCTGCTGAAAGCTGATCTTTGACTTACTGGACTGCATATGCAGAATTTGGATTCCACAGAGCATGTGCAAGATTGCAGGAGCATTGAGGTGATATATGGGTGCATGCTAAAGGATTGTGTGACGCCCCTGGACTAGTCAGGTCGTCACATGGTACTGCACTTGCTGCTCTGTGGTGCAGGGCTCAACCCCCCCATGGTTCTGGGTTTCCAACCTATGGTACTGCCTCCATCCGCATCCAAATCCCAACCTTATCCTGTCAGACACACCAGTGGGCTGCTGAGCTGGAATAGGGACACCCACCTAGGGGTCCGGCAGACTGGTGGGAGGGAAGTAGAACAGAACAGTGGTAGCTCTTGAGTAGTGAGGAGCTGGGGGGGCGTGTGGCTCCCTAGGTGTTAGAGGTTGGGTTGCAGACGGTGGTCTGGGCCCGGAGGAGTCAGAGACCCGGTCGCAGGGTATTGAGGCTGGGTGCCTAGACCTAGTCTTGGAGGACGGTCAGCAGCTTGAGTCTAATAACCGGTCCGGGATCGAAAGCACGGCGGGACACTGGACCCTAGGTCGGGGAGTAGCTTCAGGCAACCCGGCAATTAATCTGCAGAGGATAGTAACTTTATAAACTGTCCACAAAAAACTCAAAGATGAGGGGCATTAGCGCAATGTGGGGGATAGGGCTTTGCAACCCATGCAGCCAACAGAAATCCCAAGCGTGAGCCCTTGAGAGCACAGCTCCACTACCAACAAGTAGGGAGCGGGGCCCGGACAGATTTACGCCAACGGGCCACCAGAACACTTCTAATTTATGCATGGAGGCAGGCTCTGGACCACCCGGCAGTACTATAGGGGACGGATACCCAGACTGGCTCCCCCTGAGAGGGCAGCGGCACCCAGAGACTTGGTCTACCTTGTTGTCAGAGTCTGCTTTGCGGCCGCAGCATCATCGACATTGTCTGAGTGAGTACATGGTTCCTCCCTGCTTCCAACCAGCCCTGTGCTCCCCTACACCCCAGCGTCCCACCATCCAGAGTCCCGGGGCCTCCCCTACCCGTGGATGGAACGTCATCTGGCTGCCCCACTCCATCTCCCCCAGGTACTCCCATCGGCAGCGGTTGTACTCCCCTTACCGTGAACCACAGGTGGTGTCACAAACTCTTACTCCCCTGTAAATATCCCTTTACATTTGAAGTAGCTGCGAGCCCCCAGCTCCGGAAATCCTCGAGCCACAGCAACCTCCGGATCTGAGCGGTTCGACCGCTGCAGGGGCAGCACAGTTACACGGCCCTTAATTGCCAGTAGTCCAAATTAAGAGTCTGAATAAGAAAAAAATAATACGGGAGTGCAATGAGGAGTACCAGCGATATTGAAAGCTAAAAAAACTTTTATCCACTGCTCACCTTTAAGGGTGGCTTTACATGCTACAATATCAGTACCGATATCTGTTACGAGGGGGACCCGGGGAAGCGTGCCAAGATGGGGAATGGACAGCTTCCGCCGGTCAAGGTCCACTGTGCGGTGTAAGGGACCGCTGCTATGGTGGGTGAAGAGTGAGCGGGTTGCTGCTAGCGATCGTCTGGAATGTCACAGACGATCTATGTACACCGGTCTGCCCTAACCCGTGTGGGTTGTATGGCAGGGATCACACGGCTCGGTGTACCTGTTGCACGGGGAAGCACAGAGGTGCCCACGCACGTGTGCCAGTGGAAGTCACGAGAATATGGCACGAGGGTAGCACAGAGGTGCCCACGCACGTGTGCTTTCAATAACCAGGTGAGTCCAGTGGAGACTCGAGGAGCTCACCTGGGACAGGAACACGGCCTGTAGTAGGAGCTACTGCCGGAGCAGCAAGGCAGGGACACGGCCTGCAAACCAGGTGCTGCCTAAGCAGCAAGGGCCAAGCCCACAGAGGAAGATAATGCCTGAGCAGTGGCGTGGCAGCACGCTGCCAGACATCCAAACATAGAAGGACGGTCGCGCGCCGCCATGATGGCAGGAGGAGCTTTTAAGGAGGTGTAGCTCCAGCCAAGGGCGGGCGCGAGGCGGAGATGACGGACTTGACCCAATCAGGATCCACGACATCCCAGCCTGGCCAGTCAGGATTCACCACGTCACCAGCCTTGTCATCAAGCCGTGTGACGTCAGTGGGCGAATCAGGATCCACCAAGCATAGCACATGCTCACCCTCCTGCCTCTGGGAAATAGAGGCGGGATCCTCGGTCTCACAATGTGTAGAGATAACGGGAGTCTCACTGCTTACCTGAGCAGCAAACCTCTGCACATTGCGCAACCTCACAGACCTTCGAGGCTGCTGAGCAGGAGGAGCTGCGGCAGGCAAGGAATGGGAGACCGCCTCATTTCTTGCAACAGGAGTACCACTAGGTGTCACCCTTGTGCTGCCTCTCTGAGGAGGTTTCTCCTGCACTCTGCGCAGTCTGGCAGACCTTCGGCGCTGCTGAGCAGGAGCACTCGTGGCAGGCAAGGAGACTGTCTCATTCCTTGCCACAGGAGAGCCACGAGGTGTAACAGATATCGCTAGCATGCTACCCACCCCCATCGTTTGTGTGAAACGGGCATATCGCTGCCCGTCGCGCACAAAATCCGGCACCCCCGTCACACGTACTTACCTGCATAGCGATGTCGCTGTGACCGGCGTACCGCCTCCTTTCTAAGGGGGCGGTCCGTTTGACGTCACTAAGTGGCCGCCCAATGAAAGCGGAGAGGCGGAGATGAGCGGGACAAACATCCCGCCCATCTCCTTCCTTCCGCATTGTGGCCGGCGGCACATAAGGAGATGTTCCTCGTTCCTACGGGGGTCACACACAGCGATGTGCACTGCCGCAGGAACGAGGAAAAACAACGGCAAAGCGATAGTATCGATAATTGGGAGCGGACCCCCATGTCATCGAGGAGCGATTTTGCACGTTTTTGCAATGATCAAAAATCACTCCTTGGTTCACACACTACGAGATCGCTACAGTGGCCGGATGTGCGTCACAAATTCCGTGACCCCAACGAGATCGCTGTAGCAAAATCGTAGCGTGTAAAGCCCGCTTAAGAGTTGTGTGCCCCCGCACAACCTCAGTGTTAGGCTAATAATGTACCCGTGGAAGGATTCCTGCCGTCCTCTCTTTAACTCCGTGGCTTCAGTGTGCTCGGTCCGGACATCACGTGATCACACACAATGCTCCGTCACCGCAGATCCTGTAGTCTCCGTGATAATGTACCCGGTGTCCAGCAACTCTGCTCCTATTTGGCTAAATTGTTTCCTTTCCGCAAAGCAGCTCCTGCCGTGCTTCCTACAAAGGGGAATATATGCAAGGAAACAAAAAAGCCGATGTGATGGAGCACTATAAAAGAAGAATGGACCAAAGGGTTTTTTAAAAATTAGCCAACCTTTTATTAATGGTCCCTTATGAGCCACAACGTGTTTCGACAACCAGTATGTTGTCTTCCTCAAGTGATATAAAACTATATCGATCGCTCCATCAGACCGGCTTTTTTGTTTCCTTGCATAAATTAAGAGTCTGATATATGTACAACATATCCGCAGAGTCCAGCGTGCTTTGGTTAAAAGAGGAACAAGACTGAGTTTATTGATGAACTACTAATACTTAGGGGTACTTTGCACACTACGACATCGCAGCTGCGATGTCGATGGAGTCAAATCGAAAGTGACGCACATCTGGCGTCGATGTCGACATCGGAGTATGTGAATCCTTTTTGATACAATTAACGAGCGCAAAAGCGTTGTAATCGTATCATCGGTGTAGTGTCGGTCATTTTCATAATTTCACTGCAGCGACGGTACGATGTTGTTCCTCGTTCCTGCGACAGCACACATCGCTGTGTGAGAAGACGCAGGAGTGAGGAACATCTGCTTACCTGCGTCACCGCGGCCCACGCCGGCTATGCGGAAGGACGGAGGTGGGCAGGATGTTTACGTCCCGCTCATCTCCGCCCCTCCTCTTCTATTGGCCGCAAGCCGTGTGACGTCGCTGTGACGCCGCACGACCCGCCCCCTTAGTAAGGAGGCGGGTCGCCGGCCAGAGCGACGTTGCAGGGCAGGTAAGTGCGTGTGAAGCTGCCGTAGCGATAATGTTCGCTAGCGATGTCGCTGGTGAAAGCACCCGCCCCCGTCGGTTGTGCGTCACGGGCAAATCGCTGCCCGTGGCGCACAACTTCGTTAGTCCCCGTCACACGTACTTACCTGTCTAACAACGTCGCTGTGACCAGCGACCAGCCTCCTTTCTAAGGGGGAGGTTCCTTCGGCATCACAGCAGCATCACTAAGCGGCCGCCCAATAGAAGCCGAGGGGCGGAGATGAGTGGCCGTAACATCCCGCCCACCTCCTTCCTTCATCATTGCAGGCGGCCGCAGGTACGATATATTTCGTCATTCCTGCGGTGTCACATATAGCGATAAGTGCTGTCGCAGGAACGACGAACAACATCGTATCTGCAGCAGCAATGATATTTTGAGATTAGAACGACGTGTCAATGATCAACGATATGGTGAGTATTTTTGATCGTTAACAGTCGTTCCTGCGTTTCACACGCAATGACGTCGCTAACGAGGCCGGATGTGAGTCACGAATTCCGTGACCCCAACGACATCTCATTAGCGATGTCGTTGCGTGTAAAGTGGCCTTTAGACAAGCAGTGAATTACTGGACTCATAAAATGAGAAAGAATTCAAATCAGAAAGAATTAAAAGGAACCTTTCAGAAAACAAAAAAAAACTAACAATAAAATTGTATTTACTAGCACACAGTGGTAAACTGCAGGTAAATATACTTTGAAACATAGTTGGATTTCCAAATGGAAGTGCAGCTGCAGGGAGAAAATGAATTGTATCCGCCCTGCAGATGTTCGCTTCCAGTCATAGGGGTGGTGACTGGAAAAGTAACAGTCACCTTTCACTATACAGTTATTTAACTGTCGTCCAGATCTGAATGTGTAGTAATCATTGACTGATCTCACTCTCAGCAACACCTCGATGAATGGAATCTGGAGGCTGGGAACAGAATTTAATTACATTTACTCAATGTAGGGGCTCTTCCACATAGACTGTTTTCTATGACACTTTCACAGGGCATTAATATTTTCTAGGGGGCAAGTCTACATCTACAGCACACAAAGGAGGAATTTTACCATGGAAGGGGCACAGTGATGGTGTGGCGCCCTGGACAAGCCAGGATGTCACAGGTACTGCAACAACACACCCAAAAGTCAGACACAAATCCTTGTTGCCTCCCTCTAGGGGCTGATGTCCACACCAGGTGGGGCGGAGCCAGGCGGCTGGGTCCTCCCAACGAGGAGTTCACAGTCCTGGAGGCGGGAAAAGGAAGGCAGAACAGTTTGGAGTGTAGAGAGTGAGAGTCAGGGAAGTGGTAGTGGAGGAAGGGACTGGCCGTGTCCGGGTACGTAGCCCGGGCACCTGACAGCAAGGTTGGCAGACGGTGGTGACCATCTGCAGGAGAGGCCGATTGACGCACAACCGTAAGGACCAGGGACGGGCGGTGGCCCGCCGGTACCGGATCGGGGAGCGAAGAGAAGCCAGCACCATCCAGCAGGGCCTACGGACCCCGACCAGGCTAGGAGTCGCCGTTAAACCGGTCAAATCCGTCAACGTCGGGAACCTCCGGGATTTCCCAGCAGTAAAGACCTGACTGAAGGCAACCGTCCAAACCGTGAGGGAGAGAAAGCTACCGCCAGAGCTAGAGCTCCCAGGGCCAGAGCCTGCGGGCAAACAGGGGCTCCCTTAGCCAACCTACCGCTGGGGGAGCGGGTTACCGGTGGGAAGCCATCGGGGCCGAGAACATAGCACCGGTGCAGGGAGAGACAGTTACCGCCAACCTACCGGGAGTGACCGTCGCAGCCGTCTGTGGGACTCATCCATCCAGCCGTTTGTTTTACCAGAGACTCCGTGTGCGTTAATGGCTGAGTAAGTACCACCGTGCCGTCTGGCACTGCGCTGCCACGCGACCCTGCACCTGGCCAGGCCCCGCAATCCACCAAACAGATAACAACTCCAGGCCCCGGGACTACCAAAACCCCCCTACCCACGGAGGGGAGAGAAACATCCCAGCTACTCCCTGTCATCGCTCCCGGGATCCCCATACAGAGCAGCGGTGGTGCCCCAACCTCACCACACACCGTGGGTGGCGTCACAAACCTACATCCCAAACACCAACAAACCACCCCTTTCACTCACGGGCGAGGAGCGCCGCTCGAGTCCCCGGATCCGGCCCACCGCTCGAAGGAACCGAGCAGCAGCAGCAGCGCCGGACCCGAGCGTGGTGAGCGCAGCGCCCCGCCGCCCGCAACAATGGCATTATTTAACGACAATCCAGGAGGGGACCCACAGGATCGTGCACTGGACTCCCCGGAGGAGGCAACCGCGAGCTAACCCCCATACAGGGACTGTCGGGCGCAACCTCAGAGGGCCTAAATGCACAGCAGCAGGGTTTAGCAGGGTACAAAGGGTAGCATCCTATTCGGGTTCACGGTAGAAGCCGCAAGTAGCTTGAGATGGATGCAGACTGGCGTGATCAGGACGAAAATCAGGACTGAAGACAGGTGCAGGCTGATGGAATCAGGAGGAGTCTGCAGCTGGCCGTTACAGGAGGTGACCAGAGGAGACGGAAGGACAGACGTACACAGATGGGCACTCAGGATCTGCTGGCAGAGAAGCACAGAGGGACCTGAACAACTAGCACAGAGACAAGGCTACCGGGACACGTTGAACAAGAACCACTCAAAGGAAAAGGAAGTCTTAAGTACCCAGTACCTGTCAGCAGCGCTATCCGGATAAATAGTGTTGGTGTGACACCCTGGGCAAGCCAGGGGTCACAGGTCACAACACCACACGCACCCCACATTCCCTGCAGGAACACCAAGGTCAGAACACAAATCCTTGTTGCCTTCCTCCAGGGGCTGATGTCCACACCAGGGGGTGGGCCAGGCGGTTGGCTCCGCCCACCAAGGAGTTCACAGCCCTGGAGGCGGGAAAACCAGGCAGTTTAGGTTTGGAGTTGAAGGAGTAAACAGTGAAGTAAAAGGAGGGAAAGTAGTGGAAGAGAAAAGTGACAGTTTGAAGCCTGAAGTTGGTCCGGGTGTGTGCCCCGGACTGAGACAGCAAGGTTGACAGACGGCGGTGACTGTCTGCAGGAGAGGCTGATCGGAAGTTGCCGAAAGGACCGTGGACGGGTGGTGGCCCGGCGGTACCGGAGCGGTATACGAAGAGAAGCCAGCACCATTGGCAGGGGCCTTTCGGATCCCGGCAAGGCTAGGAGTCGCCATAATTTGCCAAATCCGTCAGTGAAGGGGACCTCCGGGTCTCCCAGCAGCAAAGTCCCGATTGAAGGCAACAGTCCGACCATGAAGGGGAGACACCGCCACCGCCAAGGCACCAGTTTCCCAGGGCCAGCGCCTGCGGGCAAGAGAGGGGCTCCTCCGGCTCATATCCAAGCTGGGGAGCGGGTTACTGGTGGGAATCCATCGCTACCAAAGAACCGTACTTAGGTGCAGGGAAGTGACCGTCACCGCTAACTGCAGGGAACATCAGCACCGTAGCCGTCCGAGGGACCCGTCCAACCAGCCGTTTGTTTACCGAGAACTGTGTCATCATCCTTGGGCTGAGTGAGTACCTCCGTGCCATGCGGCACAGCGCTGCCCCTGCGTCCCTGCACCTCCACAGGCCCCATAACCCGCCTGCCACCATCCCAACCCCATCACTGGGCCCCGGGACAACCAACCCCCTACCCACGGAGGGGAGAACTAACAACTTTTCTGCTCCCTGTCACCGCTCCCGGGATTTTCATACAGAGCAGCGGTGGTGTCCCTACAATCACCACAACCGTGGGTGGCGTCACAGACAATAAACTATCCCAACAACCAAACCCCTTTCACTCACGGGCGAGGAGCGCCGCTCGAGTCCCCGGGATCCGGCCCATCGCTCGAGCCACCGAGCAGCAGCAGGCCGCAGCAGCAGCGGCAGCCGGACCCGAGCAGTGGGAGAGCGCAGCGTCCCCTCCTCCGCCCGCGACAACTTGGCGTCACGAACAGGATCTTACCGCTCTGCCGTTGGGTAGAGGTGCGCCTTGTGACCGCCGGAGGTGTCCGGCCGGAAAATTTCAGAAGCCGCCATCTTTGGCGTGAAGAGTTCCCGCTCGAGCGTCTTCTCGAGTAGCGGAGGCGCAAAGGCCAAAACCCGCCCCGATAGAGGAGGGGCCGGAAAGAAGCTAAGGGGGACGGAAACAAGATGTCTGCGCCCGACGGAGCCGCTGGAGGAGCGGTGGTCGCAGCCGCAGTGGCACCCGTGGATGGGAATGGGCCTGCCCAGGTCCCAGCCGTGCTGGCGGGAGGTGCCACGGCCCCCGCTCTCGCTCAGGTGATGCCGTTCTCCTTGCCCTATGCGCCCGGAGCTACCTGGCTACCGCAGTATGATGGGAAACCTGATGCTCTACAGATCTTCCGGAAAAAGCTTAATCCGCTTTTGGAATTGTACCCCCTGACTGATAAGCAACGTGCAGCGGTAGTGCTGGGCCAGCTAACCGGCGCGGCTGACCAGGAAGCGGAGACCTGGGCCGAGGGGGACCGGCTCTCTGTAGCCACCATATTTGAGAAGCTACAGACTGCCTTTGAGACCCCTACCGAAGCTGAGCTGAGGATGCAGTTTTACCAGTGCCGGCAACGGCCTGTGGATAGCATTCGGGACTACGCTTTACGCCTGCAAACCGCTCTTCGCACCCTAAAGCGGATAGACACTATCAATGAGGCGGACAGCAACAAGATGCTAGTAGAGCAATTTGTGCAGGGGATGAGGTCCTCTGAGGATCGCAAACAGCTCCGGCTGTGGGCCTTGGAACACCCTGATGTGGACTTTGCTGTGTTAAAGGAACGGGCCATTAAAGCACTGCAACCCCCAGCTTCAGAAATCTCGGAGCCAGCCCCGTGGCCAATTGAGACAGCCCCCGTCATGGTGGCCCCTGCTCCACCAGCCTCTCCAATGCCTACAGCTCCCAGCAGCACAATGGAAGAACTGGCAGCCCAGGTCCGCCGCAAGGACGGAGACCTCGCCAAGATTCTCGCTGCACTCCAACCTTTGACCAGATCCCTGCCTCCACCCAGGATACAGCTCGCCGACAGCCCTGAGGATGTTCCCTGGATGCAGTGGAGAAGTGCTAACAACTCACGGAACAGACCTCCAACCTGCTACAAGTTCAACAAGCCTGGCCATTACTTCCGACAGTGCCCGTTAAACGAGCAACCCCTGGGGCCACGGGCCAATCCTCAGGAGTAGAACCCCGTGGCCCCCCAGACTGGCGGGACCGGTATATCGGTGCCCGGCCCATCATCCCCGTAGCTGTGGACGGCATACCGGTGATGGCTCTCTTGGACATTGGATCACAGGTAACCACCATACCATATACATTATACCAGCGGTATTGGGGGACAGACGAGCTGGCACCCCCAGATACTAGTATAACACTGATTGCTGCTGATGGATTCCCATTGACCCAAGTGGGGTATAAACAAGTGGCTATGACAGTGGGGCGAGCTGAACTGCAACACTAGGGTATGATTGTGATCATGAATGAACCCAGTGACCATAACCCGAAGATAGTGCTAGGAACCAATGTGATGGAGCACTGTATGGGTGATGTGTTGGCCCTACTGCAGCAGCTGGCCGCCACGGCGGCGGGGAGCTGACAGAGAGCTGTGCATCGTGAGAACCGAGCCTTGATGTACCGCCAGCATGTAAACTCAACAGGAGGAGAGATTGGTGGAGTGAGAGTGATGGATGCTGCTCCGTTGATTGTACCCCCTAGGAGTGAGATGATGATTTGGTGTAGAGCGGCAGTAGGGCCTCAGGAGCGTGACTACCCTGCCATGATAGAGCCCATGCCCTCCGAACACTGGCCCACCGTAATGGCCGCCCGAGGGGTGGTAGATGTAAAGAAGGGGAGAGTGCCCGTGAGGGTGCTGAACTGCGGGGAGGAAGAAGTCAGGCTTCCCCGGTATGCCACCCTTGCCAAGCTGCTCACCCTAGATCCCCACACGATCCATGAGGCAGCTCCCCCAGTCTCTCAACCTACTACCAACACTCACCCGTTCCAAGGGGAGTCAAATGAGTGGCACCAACAGCTACACGTGGGCACTGACGATACCCCTACACATCACAAAGAAGGGGTGTACAGGGTGGTGTGGGAGTATGAGCAAGATTTCAGCAAACATCCATTAGACTTTGGGCAGATTAAAGGGGTCCAAAACCACATCCCCACCGTTGAGCACCCCCCTATCAAAGAGAGGTACAGGCCTATTCCCCCTGCGCATTACCAATGCGCCAAAGATATGTTGAGGAACATGAAGGAGGCAGGGGTTATTCGGGACAGCTGTAGTCCCTGGGCCGCCTTGTTGGTGCTGGTCAAAAAGAAGGATGGCACCATGCGGATGTGTGTGGACTACCGGAAGATTAACCAGATAACGCATAAAGATGCTTATCCACTGCCCCGTATCGAAGAGTCTTTGGCCGCACTGAGAACTGCAAATTACTTCTCTACCCTTGACCTCACCAGTGGATACTGGCAAGTGGCAGTGACACCGGAGGACCGGGAGAAAACCGCCTTCACCACCCCAATGGGGCTCTGGGAATTCAATAGTATGCCGTTCGGGCTGTGCAACGCCCCTGGAACCTTCCAACGGCTGATGGAGTGCTGTCTGGGACATCTAAACTTCGAGACCGTTCTGTTATACTTGGATGATGTGATTGTGTATTCCCAGACGTATGAGGCCCATCTGGAGCACCTGGCCGAGGTGTTCGCGTCCCTTGCTAAATACGGGATGAAGTTGAAGCCCTCCAAGTGTCACATGCTGAAACCCAGAGTGCAGTACCTGGGGCATGTAGTGAGTGCCTGGGGCATGTAGGTGTCGCCCCCGACCCTGAGAAGATCACTGCCATCCAAGGCTGGCCGAGACCAACCACAGTGAGGGAAGTAAGGCAGTTTCTGGGTCTGGTGGGGTACTACCGGCGCTTTATCAAGGGGTACACGAAGATGGCTTCCCCCATGCAAGATCTCCTCGTGGGACAGACCAAAGGTGGTAGACCCATCGGAGCCCCACTGGTGTGGGAAGAAAGGCATGAGGAATCCTTCTGCCAGCTGAAAGCGGCCTTGACCGGAGAAGATGTCCTAGCGTATCCTGACTATGGCTGCCCATTCATCCTATACACAGACGCCAGCAATGTGGGATTGGGGGCAGTCCTGTCCCAGGTCCAGGACGGGAAGGAAAAAGTGATTGCTTATGCTAGCCGAAAACTCCGGCCAACTGAAAGGAACCCTGAGAACTACAGCTCCTTCAAACTCGAGCTCCTGGCACTGGTATGGGCTATCACCGAGTGGTTCCGCCACTACTTGGCCGCAGCAAAATTCACCGCTTTCACGGATAACAATCCGTTGACTCACCTGGACACGGCCAAGTTGGGCGCGTTGGAGCAGCGGTGGGTAGCCAGGCTAGCCAACTATGACTTTACAATCAAGTACAGGGCTGGTCGTGTCAACATTAATGCTGATGCACTCTCTCGGATGCCCCACTTGTCAGAAGAAGGGTGCGAGGATGACGACCTCGAAGAGATCGAGTTGCCTGCATTTCACCAGCCACCAACTGAGAAGGTGCATGTCCACCAACAACGGGTGAACCTGGATCCACTGCCCAGTCAGGAGTGGCAGGAAGCTCAGAACCAGGCGCCTGCTGTCCGCCTCGTCAAGACCCTGGTGGAACAAGGCGCTGTTGGAATGGACCCTGCCGCCCCAGCTGAAGCCCAACGCTTGTGGAAGGAACGGAACCGGCTGTATCTACATCAAGGGAAGCTGTACCGTGAGCTGATCAACCCGAAGACTCATGAGAAAATCCGCCAGTTGGTTATTCCCCAAGCTGATGTGCCCACTGTTTTGCAGGCATACCATGATGGTGCCGGACACTTCGGATGGAAGAAGCTGGAGATGCTGTTGAGAGAGCGGTTCTATTGGAGTGGGATGCGGGAGTCTGTAGAGGCCTGGTGCCGAGAGTGTGGTCCTTGCACGCTGAGGAGGAAGGACGAGGCCAGCCAGAGGGCGCCCCTACACCCGATCATTACACATCAGCCGCTGGAGCTGGTCACCCTGGACCATGTCAAGCTCACCCCCAGCCGAAGTGGGTATGCCTATGCTTTGACCATAGTAGACCACTATTCAGGGTTCATGGTGGCTGTCCCAGTCAAGGACCTAACTGGTCGTACTGCCGCTAGAGCGTTCCAGGCTTATTTCTGCCGACCACATGGATACCCAGAAAAGGTGCTTACTGACCAAGGCCCGGCTTTTGAAGCAGAGGTGTTCCATGAGTTCTGCCAGTTGTACGGCTGTAAGAAGATCCGGACCACCCCTTACCATGCCCAGACCAACGGCATGTGTGAGAAAATGAACCACTTGGTCCTGGGACTCCTCAAGACGTTACCGCTGGAAGAGCGGAACCTGTGGCCGGAGAAGCTACCCGACTTGGTCGATATGTACAACAACATCCCGTCCAGCTCAACGAAGTGCACCCCAGCATATCTGATGAGGGCTCGCCCCGGCCGACTGCCGGTGGACCTGGAAATGGGATTGGAGGCCCCAGAAGCACTCCCTTCGACAGCTGAATGGGAAACTCGGTGGAGGGTACAATACCGGCAGATTCAAGAATATGTTGAGAAGAACTTGAGTCGGAGTCGGGAACTGCAGGAGCAGCGCTTCAATCAAAAGGCGTCTGCTGGCCCTTTTCAGCCCGGAGATGTCGTACTGAAGCGGAAGAGAAGAACCCACAAGCTGGATGATCAATGGGAACAAAACCCGTAAGTCATACAGCCCACAGGATGGGAAGATGGGAAGGCCTACCAGATGAGTCGTGACCAAGGGGGCACTTTGGCCACGGTTTCCCGGGACCATCTGAAAAGGTGCCCACCAGCCTTAAGAGCGGCGGCTGAAGTACCGGTTCCCCTACCAACAGAAAAGGCAAAAGAGGTGATCCACACTGCAATGGGAGACTTCCCAGCGGACTGGCCTACACAGGACGGCGCGGTGATGCTTCCAGTGATACTGTTCCCACAACCGGTGGATGAAGAAGTGATGGAAGCGGTCAACCGTGAGTCAGTGCCAGTGCCCAGGGATGAACCTGTACCCAGCTCCCCTATGCCTCCGCCTGCCCCACACGATAGCAGGGAGGAGGAACTGATTGTTCCATCTACCCCACTGCCTAGCCCTACTTACACCGGACCCCGGAGGTCCACCAGTCCCAACCTAGGTAGACCCCCACTGTTACGGGGGGACCGGCAGATTAGGACCAGGGGGTATATATCCTAATCGCCAGTCGGGGCCCACCGTGCTCCAGATGACAAAGGAGCTGCTGGCACCTGAGGGTTAGGCGGAGACTATAGAGCTGGATGGCTCTGAGATAACCCAGGAACTCTGGGAACCGGTCACGTGTGTTGGGACACGTCAGACCGGACGACAACCCGATTAGCGTTTTGGTGCACCTAGCGCTACACCAACCACGTGTGCAGGAAACACGTCAGGCCGGGTGGTAACCAGGTAGCATTGACCGGAAGACCGCCACGAAAGCGCCCTGTCGGCCACGTGTGTAGGACACGTCAGGCCGAGCGGTCCTCCGATTAGCGTTTCTGGCCACCTCTCGACTGGCCACGTGTGTAGGACACGTCAGGCCAGATGGGTACACCAGTAGCGTTGACCGGGAAGCCGAGGAGGATAAGGAACACCCTGTTAACTCCACAGGGGTCCTGTGGTACACTGTCCGTGCGCGTAGGGGGCACAACCGGACAGGTGGCACAGCAGGTGCGTTGTCCGTGTGCGTAGGGGGCACAATCGGACAGGTGGCGCAGCAGGTGCGTTGTCCGTGTGCGTAGGGGGCACAATCGGACAGGTGGCGCAGCAGGTGCGTTGTCCGTGTGCGTAGGGAGCACAATCGGACAGGTGGCGCAGCAGGTGCGTTGTCCGTGTGCGTAGGGGGCACAATCGGACAGGAAGCACAGCAGCCGCAACCCAGTTAACGCCACTGGGCTGCTACAGCAAGACTGGAACGGCAGGAGGGAAGCACGGCGCCTGACCCTGATGTGCCGAGCCACGAATCTTGGCGTGACAGGCACCGTTCGCCTAACCCTACCTACTGCTTCCCAACATAGGCTTATGCCGCAATGAGGCTCTAACATGGAGGTGTGCTCTGACTGAGCAAATGTGAAGACTGCGCACCTCCATGTTGTCTCCAGCCCCTTTTATAACCTGGGTCCGCCCCAAACCCAGGGTGGAACCACCAAGGTCCAATAGCAGAGTGCCATGTCATCAGTGACGTCACATGCGACCTATCCGGAATCGCCACGTCATTGATGACCTCATGGCAGCCACGCCCCAAACACTTCACCAGTCATCGTCTGACGACCAATACTGAGGTGCCAGATCATAGGAGCGGGCCTCTGCGAGCCAGTCCGGAGTTGCCACATCATCAGGACACCTGACACCCTCTGCCCTATCAGGGCCTGCCACCTCACGGACATGCTCAGTGAGGTCCTTACCGGACCTAGCCTCTGGTGCACTAAGTGCCTGAGCATGCCCAGTAGCCTGAGCAACAGGCTCAGAAAGCAGACTATCAGTTTGAGCATGCTCAGTAGGCACATCCCAGCACTTAGACACAGCACGAAGTCCAAGTACCTGTGCAAAGAGGCTGTTAGGGTTAATTGTGGGAGCATGCTCAGTAGCCTGAACTGAGGACTTAGTCTCAGACATAACACAATCAGGCTGAGCATGCTCACTAGGCAAAACACCGGGCTTAAACTCTGGCTGGGGTAAATCGGCGCACGCATGCGCACTAGCCGCCTCTCCACACTTAGACGTGGTGCAAGGAACAGCCAACTGGACGACCCGAGGCACGGCCAAGAACGGCAGCCGGCGCCTGGGCGCAACAGGAACCGCAGCAGGCTGCTTGCGGCTATGGCGGCGCCGGTTCGTAACAGTACCCCCCCCTCTAGCGGCCCTCCCACTCGAATGGTCTATAGTCGCCACAGATACCACTGAGCGACGGGCGGAAGATGGAGACATGCAGTGGGAGCTACAAGACTCGCTCCACCATGTAATCACCCCAGACGACCAGTCGATATGTGGGGAATGTTGCTTCAACCAAGGAATACCCAGCAGAATATCATCTGCACCCTTAGGGAGAACCAGAAATGAAATGGTCTCCCTATGCCCAGATGACATGGTAAGAGTAATGGGCACTGTCCGCTGGTGAATTACCTTGGGCAACAAGGACCCATCCAATACACGGACTCTCACTGGCCTTGGCATTTGCACCAGTGGGATGGCATGCCGCCGGGCAAAAGAGGAGGAGATGAAACTATCCCCAGCACCTGTGTCCACACTTGCCCTTGTGGACCATGTTGACCCCTTAAAGGAAATGGACGTGGGAAACGTCACCCTAATGGATGACGCAGAGTCCAGTCTACCTCCAGCTATGGTCACCAATCGTGGTCGCTTATCCTGACGCTTTGGGCAACGGTTGGCATAATGACCATACTGCCCACAAGCGAAACAGGAAATGCCCTTGCGACTCGAAGACCTAGCAACACCAACCCTAGAGATGTCCATAGGGACAGAGATGTCCTCTAAGGGAGGTGCAGTAGGAGAGACCACTACAGCGGCTGAACGACCCTCTGACCTGCGCTCCAGCTGACGTTCGGAGGTCCGCAGGTCAATGCGGGTAGCCAGAGTCATGAGGCCCTCAAGGGTAGTTGGTACCTCACGCGACGCTAATGCGTCCTTCACGTGCGAGGCTAATCCCCTCCAGAACAGTGGAATGAGAGTCCTCTCTGACCACCCCAGTTCTGCAGCAAGTGTCCTGAAACTCACAGCATATTGACTTGAGGAGGTACGCCCCTGCTCCAAAGTCAGTAGCTGTAGGGCCGAGTCGTGAGTGACCTGAGGCCCCAGGAACACTTGTCGCAAGGACTCCAAAAACTCCTTAGAGTCCTGTACTACGGGGTAATTCCTCTCCCACAATGGTGTAGCCCACTCCAGTGCTCTATCAGACAGCAAGGAGATGATAAACCCCACCTTCGACCTCTCTGTAGGAAACCGTGCAGCCAACAGCTCTAGATGGACTGAGCACTGGTTCACGAATCCCCTACATGCCTTGCTGTTCCCCGTAAACTTGTTGGGCAGCGAGAGGTGAGGGAGGGTTGGAGTAGGCTTGGTGACTGACACCATTGCAGCCGCTTGAGCCACCACATCATCCATATCAGCAGCAAGAGCAGACTTCTCCAGAGACCTCACTCTAGCATCAAGCTGCAGCATAAACTGACGTAGCTGCTCCATCTCCGCCATGCCAGCCAGACCCTGGCGCAGTCTTACTGTTACGGGGGGACCGGCAGATTAGGACCAGGGGGTATATATCCTAATCGCCAGTCGGGGCCCACCGTGCTCCAGATGACAAAGGAGCTGCTGGCACCTGAGGGTTAGGCGGAGACTATAGAGCTGGATGGCTCTGAGATAACCCAGGAACTCTGGGAACCGGTCACGTGTGTTGGGACACGTCAGACCGGACGACAACCCGATTAGCGTTTTGGTGCACCTAGCGCTACACCAACCACGTGTGCAGGAAACACGTCAGGCCGGGTGGTAACCAGGTAGCGTTGACCGGAAGACCGCCACGAAAGCGCCCTGTCGGCCACGTGTGTAGGACACGTCAGGCCGAGCGGTCCTCCGATTAGCGTTTCTGGCCACCTCTCGACTGGCCACGTGTGTAGGACACGTCAGGCCAGATGGGTACACCAGTAGCGTTGACCGGGAAGCCGAGGAGGATAAGGAACACCCTGTTAACTCCACAGGGGTCCTGTGGTACACTGTCCGTGCGCGTAGGGGGCACAACCGGACAGGTGGCACAGCAGGTGCGTTGTCCGTGTGCGTAGGGGGCACAATCGGACAGGTGGCGCAGCAGGTGCGTTGTCCGTGTGCGTAGGGGGCACAATCGGACAGGTGGCGCAGCAGGTGCGTTGTCCGTGTGCGTAGGGAGCACAATCGGACAGGTGGCGCAGCAGGTGCGTTGTCCGTGTGCGTAGGGGGCACAATCGGACAGGAAGCACAGCAGCCGCAACCCAGTTAACGCCACTGGGCTGCTACAGCAAGACTGGAACGGCAGGAGGGAAGCACGGCGCCTGACCCTGATGTGCCGAGCCACGAATCTTGGCGTGACAGGCACCGTTCGCCTAACCCTACCTACTGCTTCCCAACATAGGCTTATGCCGCAATGAGGCTCTAACATGGAGGTGTGCTCTGACTGAGCAAATGTGAAGACTGCGCACCTCCATGTTGTCTCCAGCCCCTTTTATAACCTGGGTCCGCCCCAAACCCAGGGTGGAACCACCAAGGTCCAATAGCAGAGTGCCATGTCATCAGTGACGTCACATGCGACCTATCCGGAATCGCCACGTCATTGATGACCTCATGGCAGCCACGCCCCAAACACTTCACCAGTCATCGTCTGACGACCAATACTGAGGTGCCAGATCATAGGAGCGGGCCTCTGCGAGCCAGTCCGGAGTTGCCACATCATCAGGACACCTGACACCCTCTGCCCTATCAGGGCCTGCCACCTCACGGACATGCTCAGTGAGGTCCTTACCGGACCTAGCCTCTGGTGCACTAAGTGCCTGAGCATGCCCAGTAGCCTGAGCAACAGGCTCAGAAAGCAGACTATCAGTTTGAGCATGCTCAGTAGGCACATCCCAGCACTTAGACACAGCACGAAGTCCAAGTACCTGTGCAAAGAGGCTGTTAGGGTTAATTGTGGGAGCATGCTCAGTAGCCTGAACTGAGGACTTAGTCTCAGACATAACACAATCAGGCTGAGCATGCTCACTAGGCAAAACACCGGGCTTAAACTCTGGCTGGGGTAAATCGGCGCACGCATGCGCACTAGCCGCCTCTCCACACTTAGACGTGGTGCAAGGAACAGCCAACTGGACGACCCGAGGCACGGCCAAGAACGGCAGCCGGCGCCTGGGCGCAACAGGAACCGCAGCAGGCTGCTTGCGGCTATGGCGGCGCCGGTTCGTAACACCCACTTAGGTACAGGGAAACCGTCCTTTAAAAGGGGGGCAGAAAGTCTGTGTGTGTTTAAAAGTTTGCAAATGAAAATGATTACCGAACAGTCACCTGATTCACCGTGATTTGCAACCGGCCGTTGCCGGCACCGTTGTCCCCGTGGGGACCGCTTGAAAAGTTGTTTGCATAGAGAACTTTCTATGGACAAGCCCGAGAACTTGCAGGGCAACCACAGACGTTAAGTGGCTTGTAAATAAAAAATATGTTTGTTGCAGCACCGTTACCGCCTCCGGAGAGGCAGGTTGTAGGGAGGGCCCGCAGTAGAGCAGGCTGGGGCCCAGCCACCACTGGGACCGGTGGCTACCCTCTGGAGGGGAAGGACAGATCCCGCTCGAATAACTTGGTTCAGGACTGGGGTCAAGGGGTGCTGCCTGTTTTCTAGGGGCAGCATCAGGGCCAGGTTACTTGGGTGGGAGAGAGCGGCAGCCGCAACCGTTTGTTACCGTAACGTTCAAGCAATGTGCCTCCCGATGTGGGATGATGTTCTTTTACTTGTATGTCTTGTTTTTATCTTTCAGAAAAAAAAAAAAAAGGAAAATAAAACCGGTGTTGGACGGGCAGCCCGAGGATGGTCTGCGTTTTGCTAAGGGGGAATGTGACGCCCTGGGCAAGCCAGGGGTTACAGGTCACAACACCACATGCACCCCACATTCCCACCAAGGATTTCACAGCCCTGGAGGCGGGAAAACCAGGCAGTTTAGGTTTGGAGTTGAAGGAGTAAACAGTGAAGTAGAAGGAGGGAAAGTAGTGGAAGAGAAAAGTGACAGTTTGAAGCCTGAAGTTGCTCCGGGTGTGTGCCCCGGACTGAGACAGCAAGGTTGACAGACGGCGGTGACCGTCTGCAGGAGAGGCTGATCGGAGGTTGCCGAAAGGACCGTGGACGGGTGGTGACCCGGCGGTACCGGAGCGGTATACGAAGAGAAGCCAGCACCATTGGCAGGGGCCTTTCGGATCCCGGCAAGGCTAGGAGTCGCCATAATTTGCCAAATCCGTCAGTGAAGGGGACTTCCGGGTCTCCCAGCAGCAAAGTCCCGATTGAAGGCAACAGTCCGACCGTGAAGGGGAGACACCGCCACCGCCAAGGCACCAGTTTCCCAGGGCCAGCACCTGCGGGCAAGTGAGGGGCTCCTCCGGCTCATATCCAAGCTGGGGAGCGGGTTACCGGTGGGAATCCATCGCTACCAAAGAACCGTACTTAGGTGCAGGGAAGTGACTGTCACCGCTAACTGCAGGGAACATCAGCACCATAGCCGTCCGAGGGACCAGTCCAACCAGCCGTTTGTTTACCGAGAACTGTGTCATCATCCTTGGGCTGAGTGAGTACCTCCGTGCTGTGCGGCACAGCGCTGCCCCTGCGTCCTTGCACCTCCACAGCCCCATAACCCGCCTGTCCACCATCCCAACCCCATCACTGGGCCCCGGGACAACCAACCCCCTACCCACGGAGGGAAGAACTAACAACTTTGCTGCTCCCTGTCACCGCTCCCGGGATTCCCATACAGAGCAGCGGTGGTGTCCCTACAATCACCACAACCGTGGGTGGCGTCACGGACAATAAACTATCCCAACAACCAAACCCCTTTCACTCACGGGCGAGGAGCGCCGCTCGAGTCCTCGGGATCCGGCCCATCGCTCGAGCCACCGAGCAGCAGCAGGCCGCAGCAGCAGCGGCAGCCAGACCTGAGCAGTGGGAGAGCGCAGCGTCCCCTCCTCCGCCCGCGACATTGGCCCCTTAAGAAAAGGTGAGAGCGTGCGCCTGCACCCTCGTGCGCATGCGTCAGCCCCAAGACCCGGATGCCACAGCTAGAGACCCAGGAGAGGAGGCAGAATGCAGGTGCGCAGTATACCAAGTGGGGAGCATGGCGCGAAGCTGGGACTGTCTGGCAGAAGGTGCAGGCGACACCGCTGGAGGAGAGTGGGCACAGCGGCTATGAGCAGGGCGCACAGGAACTGGAGCGGTGAGTGACAGGCGGTGCAGCCGCCCCGGGTGTGTGACACATTAAAATGTGAGCAGTAAAAGGACACATATGATAGCAGCGGATCAGCATTGGGGTATCTGTGGCATAAGACGTTTCTGTAGGTTGGGACAGATGGGGACGGTGCTGGAAATATGAGAAGTCAATTCTGTCTTTGTTGTAATCTCTACACATAAGTCGTGGCTGGAGAAGTTGTCATATCGGTCTGGGCCAGATAGAAAAGACCAAAAAAGTGAACAAATCCATCAGAAAGAACATCAGCTATAAGTTTCCATACATAACTGTACTGTAATCTGTTATATATTCTGCAGGACTGGTATCTACCAATATAGGGTCACCATATGGCGGTAATATCCATATGGCGGTAATATTGGTTTTGATCTTTTGGAGAGATTTATTTTAAAGTAACAGTGCAGTCATCGGCTGAGGTTCCCCTGTACCCACAAATAGGCTGCACTACTGTAGTTGTGATCAGGGTTATCTGGTTAAATCTTTTGTCCCTAGTGAGGTGATACCTTAGGCCGGTTTCACACATACGGCATTTCGCGGCTTTGCCGGATCCGTCACACTCCAGTACAGTGCAATACAGTACAATGGCATTGCGGTAAGCTCTGGTCACATGCTCCGGTCACATGACAGCATGTGACCGGAGCTTGTCTCGATGCCGTTGTACTGTATTGCACTGTACTGGAGTGTGACGGATCCGGCAAAGCCGCGAAATGCCAGATGTGTGAAACCGGCCTAAAGTACACCTCTGCCATAAGTGACTTTCCATTTATTTTGATGCAAGTCAAAACTTTCTACAAAATATATACTATGTGATAAACTGCAGTGAAAATATCTGAAAATTGACTTTACATTTTAGCTGACCGCCACTAGTCCCAAAACCCATTATCCCAAATAATTTAGCAATGTAATTGCTTTCTGATTGAGAAGTAAACAATTAACCGCAATCATTCTAAGATATTTTTTCCTCCACAAGATTAAGAATGAGCAGAGCGGATATTTTAATGAATGTATCAGTCTAACGGCTCCCCGTGGAGCGAAACATAATGAATAATAAATTATAAAATATATAGATAAAACAGATGCGTCCTGTAGCAAATCAACCCTTCATTTCTAGTGCAAGTAAATCTCTATGTTCTCATTGTCTTCCTATATTATAAGATTTGCATAGGGAGAGACTTCACGTAAATCCGTCTTAACCGCTATGTTATGACCACAGGATGACTAATGCTTGTACACCAAAAAAATACCTCCCATATAGACATTACTTGTGTAATACCTTCTTCACGTGTCCATGTTTCTGGTACGCATGGCCTCTGTTATTTCACAGATACCACACTACCTTCTATAACATAGGGGTCTGCTTAGATGTCCATTTTTTATGGCAGCACAGATGAAAAGTGCCAATACAAGTCTATGAGTCTGCGAAAAACATGTTTAGCACATGGATGGCATTAGTGCACCATCCGTTGCGTGTGGTATAAGTGTTTAACATTGCACCACTGAAGAATCCTTGGCGAAACACGCATCGGGTATTCTAATGTAATACCTTTTTTGTACTATGTACTCACTCTGAGTTTATGATTACTTTACTATGCACTTTACTGTATCTGAACTACATTAAAAATATTTTTAGATTTTTTTTTAACCTGTGGTTGCTCATCTGTATTGAAACCATTGTGTTGTTTCTGTACTGCTTACCTCACTTCCAGTTTTACTTCAATTTACTATGCACCTTACTGTTCTACTTTATGAATACCCAGCTCCGTATACTTTCTTGTCATTATTTAATTTGTTGTTCATTTCATAAATAACCATTGGTTCTACATTGCATCTTCATTCGTACCCCCCCCCCCCTTATTTTTCCATTTGTTGGTGTCACCCATCATTTCTTTGTCATTTGCATTTTTTCCTATGCAATTTTAATTGTTGTTTAAATAAAACTATTGTATTAAATACGGTCATATGTGTTAAACATTGCAAAGTACAGGAGAAGCTTTGTTACTGAGTTCTTTTTTTATCCATATCAGATAAACACAGGTGAGGACATGATTCCTCTGTGCAGAGCATCTTGCCTTTGGAGATGCTCTGCTGCACTTTTCTGTGTTACTAGCTAGCAGTGTGTTTGACAGCACTGGATTCCATGTTGGTGCTGATTACTCAGGTGTCCCACCTTCCTGGTAATTGCTCAGGCTTCTTTACTGAGCATGCTCTCCCAGGAGATCGCCAGTTGTATTTTCTGGTTCTGTTGTTATGCTGTTGGTTTGTGTCTCTGTTCTGATCTTTGTTCTTTAACCCCGGACTGTTATTTGACTTCTCTCTGCTCGCTCTCTGTTCCTCTCGTGACCTCCTGCCTGTTAGACCTCGGACCGTTACCTGACTATGTCTACTTTCTCCCTGAACTTATTACATGCTCTCCTGGACATCTGAACCTCGGATATTGCCCTAACTCTGTTTTCTCCTTGAGCTTATGTCCCGGGCGGAGGAGGGGACACTGCGCTCTCCCACTGCTCGGGTCCGGCTGCCGCTGCTGCCGCGGCCGCTGCTGCTCGGTGGCTCGAGCGATGGGCCGGATCCCGGGGACTCGAGCGGTGCTCCTCCCCCGTGAGTGAAAAGGGGTTTGGTTTTGGGGATTTATTGTACGTGACGCCACCCACGGTTGTGGTGATTTTTTGTAACACCACCGCTGCTCTGTATGGGGATCCCTGGAGCGGTGACAGGGAGCAGCAGAGCTGTTAGTTCTTCCCTCCGTGGGTAGGGGTTGGTTGTCCCGGGGCCCAGTGATGGGGTGGAGGATGAGGGATGGCAGGCCAGGTGTGGGGCCTGGTGAGATGCAGGGTCGCGGGGGCAGCGCTGTGCCTCACGGCACGGTGGTACTCACTCAGCCTGAGACGATGACCCTGTTTTCGGTAAAACACACAACTGGAAAGACGGTTCCCACGGACGGCTGCTGTTGCTTTTCCCCGGTAGGTAACGGTGACTGTCCCTTTTCCTGCACCTATGTTCAATGTTGGTAGCGATGGATTCCCACCGTTAACCCGCTCCCCGACTTGGATATGAGCCGGAGGAGCCCCTCTTTGCCCGCAGGCGCTGGCCCTGAGAAACTGGTGCCTTGGTGGTGGCGGTGTCTCTCTAATATGGTTGGACGGTTGCCTTCAATCGGGACTTAGTTGTTTGGAGACCCGGAGGTCCCCTTCACTGACGGATTTGGCAAATTCAAATGTGTGACTCCTAGCCTTGCCGGGATCCGAAAGGCCCCTGCCAATGGTGCTGGCTTCTCCTTGTGTACCGGTCCGGTACCGCCGGGCCACCACCCGTCCGCGGTCCTTACGGTAACTCCGATAGGCCACTCCTGCAGATGGTCACCGCCGTCTGCTAACCTTGCTGTCTCGGTCCGGGGCACACACCCGGACTAACTTCAGGCTTTCAAACTGTCACTTTTTCTCCTTCACTACTGTCCCTCCTTCTACTTCAAACTCCAAACCTAAACTAATCTGCCTGGTTTTCCTGCCTCCAGCACTGTGAACTCCTTGGTGGCCGGAGACCAACCGCCTGGCTCCACTCCCTGGTGTGGACATCAGCCCCTGGAGGAAGGCAACAAGGATTTCAGGTCTAGCTTAGGTGTGCCTAACCGGGGTGTAGGGTGTGGTGATGTCATTACCTGTGACCGCTGGCTTGTCCAGGGCGTCACACTTATATGACTCTTCCTTTTAACAGACCCTTTTAGAAAAAAATGAGAGAGGGAAGCGCTGTGATGGCACCTGGTGGTAATAGTGAAATTAATTATGCCAGGGGCTGCTCACCTATTTGGGTCGCGCACCCCTGCACAACCCCGGTTAAATCAAGGAAGCAGTCCGCAAGAGCCGGTGGAGCCCTGAGCTGGCTGGACAAACCATTCGACCACCGTTTGGATCTCACTTCTGGGGGGACCACGTGACCGAGGAGAACTGGAAATACGTCACCCCAGGTCCTGCCGCATGGTAATCATGGGCCCGGTACCCCAGCAACCACCTGATGAAGATAGCATATGCTATTGAAATGTGTTGTGGCCGTTAGAGGGCTGTAATAATAAAAGATTTGTTCTTTTACCCTTTGAGGAAATTCGTCTTGTTCCCTAGCGCTCCACCCGACTGCCATTCTTGCTCTTTCTGTTAACAGACCCTGGCTTGCCTGACTATGCTCCTACCCACACTCCCCGTAAGTAGTGGCTAGTATCGCAGGTGACATATGGATGACAAATGTTAAAAGTGGACACATGGATGGTACACTGCTGGAAAACACTGATGACACCAGTACCAGTTTTCATGTGCATGTTTTATGTGCACATGTGAAGGGGACCTACAAGGGGTTCTCCAAATTCCAAATGGCCTGTCCGAACCAGTGGGTACTCTAGCCGCCACTGCTTATCCAGGCACAGTAAAGGCCGCTTTACATGCAACGACGTATCTAACGATATATCGTCGGGGTCACGGAATTCGTGACGCACATCCGGCATCGTTAGCGACGTCGTTGCGTGTGACACCTACGAGCGTCCGCTAACGATCAGAATTACTCACCAAATCGTTGATCGTTGACACGTCGTTCATTTCCCAAATATCGTTGCTGCTTCAGGACACAGGTTGTTCGTCGTTCCTGAGGCAGCACACATCGCTACGTGTGACACCCCGGGAACGACGAACAACAGCATTCCTGCGTCCTCCGGCAACAAGGTGCGCGTGTCGTTAATGCAGCTGCTCTCCGCACCTCCGCTTCTATTGGAGAGCCGCTGTGTGACGTCACTGTGACGCCGCACGAACCTCCCCCTTAAAAAAGAGGTTGTTCGCCGGCCACAGCGACATTGTTAGGAAGGTAAGTATGTGTGACGCGTACTGGCGATATTGTTCATCAC
Organism: Anomaloglossus baeobatrachus; assembly: GCF_048569485.1. Classification (NCBI taxonomy): domain Eukaryota; kingdom Metazoa; phylum Chordata; class Amphibia; order Anura; family Aromobatidae; genus Anomaloglossus; species Anomaloglossus baeobatrachus. The sequence goes on along the minus strand of NC_134358.1, from coordinate 29,250,437 downwards.
GGGTAGCAATTTGCCCGTGCCTCACAAACGACGGGGGTAGGTGCGATCGCTAGCGACATCGCTAGCAATATCGCAGCGTGTAAAGCGGCCTTAAGGCTTCTCAGATCAATGAGGGCTCATTCAATCGCCAGTTTTTCGAGTACGAATTCTATCCATGTATTTGATCAACTGGACCTAGTAAAGTCTATGGGGCAGTTAATGTGTCAAATTTTTTTGTGGTTCATGCAAAATTGTGGAGGCATGTCAGATATCGATCTGAGTGTCCTATCAAAATCATCAATGCAAGTCTATGAATCCGTCATACAATCTGACTGCACTGGGATTCCATCCAAGCGCTGTTGACTTTTCATGGACTCTTAGGTAGGAGAAGATAGGGAAACTTTTTTAGTTCTCATCCGAGAAAAATTGATGAAACTCGGACCTAAGTCAGAAGAAGCTCAAATGAAATTCTGACGAAACTGCAAAAAATCACTGATAAAAATTAGACCATTTTTCTCATATGTGGACAAAAAATGGACATCTGAATGAGCCCAACGTGTGTTGTTCTACAACCCTATGTAGTTGAAACTGTTAATCCACTATGGAATAAAAAAAAAAAAATTCCCCCCAGAACGGCACATTTTTGGATTTTTCATCTCCCGATATTTGAACAATTTTTTTTTATTTTTTTATCAAAACAATTCGTTTTTGTTCTTATGGAATAAGTGGTAAGTTCTATATTTTACCAATAAATTCTACATATGTTAATTATATTTACAATTATTTTTTTAATGTGAATTTAAATTTTGGGTAAGAAGGAAATAAATAGACCCCAAAATAATATTTGTTTTTTTCTTAACATTTATTGCCTTAAAGACAAATTTGCTTACTTTTTGTTTCATTTATTTTTCAAATTATGAAGGCATTTTCATTTTAATATTAAAATTTTTAAAAAGAGGCAATTGATGAATCAGGGGGAAAAAAAAACATCTAAAACTGCTAAACTCATTCTACAAAGAGGAAAAATTATAAAACTAGAAAACAGAAGCGCTGATAGGATCTTACCAGATAAACAGAGGACAAATGTATAACAGTATATACTCACCTAATGTGGTTGTAAGGGTCACAACCACCACCGATAGTATAAGATAATGGCGGCTGTCGCAGCTCTACATAGATGTGTCTTCAAAGCAGGAGAGGATAAGGGGTTAACGCCATGTATTCGCCACAAAAGAGATGTAGAATTGATGATTAATTAATCTTTTATACCATAGTTCTACGTGTTTCGAGCTATGAAACCTCTTCCTCAGGACCAAAATATCAACAATACAACTGTATTGTTGATATTTTGGTCCTGAGGAAGAGGTTTCATACCTCGAAACGCGTAGACCTATGGAATAAAAGATTTATTAATCAGCAATTCTACATCTTTTTTGGCGAATGCATGGCGTTAACCCCTTCTCCTCTCCTGCTTTGAAGACGCAAAAAAGAAAAAAGTAGGTGAGAGCATATAAAATTGACTGAAAAATAAAGGTGCAAATAAGATAATGAATTGGGTACACAAAAAAGGTGCAAAACACAGAAAACTGTACAAAAATCAGTCGCAAAAGCAATGATAAATTGGGGACAAAATGTTATTTTTAAAATATCAAGGTAGATGAAGATCGAATTACTGTAAAAATACTCAGAATTTTGAGAGACTTAGTCACCTCTTACATGTTTTAAAAGTAATTTTTGTTACACCATAGATTTTAACAAATCTGATAAAATTCTCTTGAAATTGGCAAGAAAATTCACATTCACATCGATTGCTTGTAAAAAGTGTGCACTATGTTCAAAGCTCTTCCAGAGCCTAAAAAATAAGACATTGAGGAGTTAAAAAAGGAAATAAAATTATACTCAAATTCTCTTTTGCTTTTCCAATTATCACAATTCCCCAACCGGCCACCTAGTTCTCTTCTGGTTCATTCCCTCCAGCTCTGATCTTTCAATCTTCAGACTTAACCCCTTCACGACCATGGACGGATATATCTGTCATGGAGCATGTCCCGTTAAGCCCCGCCCCCTGTCGCGGACAGGCGGCGGGGATCGGCACACATATCAGCTGTTATCAACAGCTGACATGTGTGCCTACATGTTCCGAGTGGAATCGCATTCCACCCGGAACATTAACCCCTTACATCTCGCTGCCAAAGTCTGGCAGCGAGATGTATATGCGCGCGGCCATGTTTTTTACTTACCGCCGCCCCCACCGGAAGTCACGTGACTTTCGGGGATTGCGATCGTAGCACAGGGTCATGTGATGACGCCTGCAGCTATGACGTTTTACTTTCGTTTTCACCCGGCCGGGAGCAGGGTGAAAACAAAAGTGACTGAATCTGCTGTTTACAGCTGTATAGCTGTGATCAGCAGATAGATAATAGCGATCGAATTGCTGATCGCTATAGCCCCCTAGGGGGACTAGTAAAATTAAAAAAAAAGTAAAAAAAAAGTTTTAAAAAATAAAAAAAAAAAAAAAACCTAAAAGTTCAAATCACCCCCCTTTCCCCCCATTGAAAATTAAAGGGTTAAAAAATAAATAAATAGACAAACATTTGGTATCGCCGCGTTCAGAAATGCCCGATCTATCAAAATATAAAATCAATTAATCTGATTGGTAAACGGCGTAGTGGAAAAAAAATTCCAAACGCCAAAATTAAGTTTTTTGGTCGCCGCAAGTTTTACGCAAAATGCAATAATAGTCGATCAAAATGTAGCATCTGTGCAATAGTTGTACCATTAGAAACGTCAGCTTGAGACGCAAAAAATAAGTCATCACTGAGCCATAGATCCTAAAAAATGAGAACGTTACGGGATTCGGAAAATGGCGCAAAACGTGCGCCACTATTATTGGACAAACTTCTGAATTTTTTTTAACCTTTTAGATACAAGTAAACCTATACATGTTTGGTGTCTAGAAAAAAACCAAGGAGAAAATTGTAGAAAAAATACCCTGACTATAAATAAATAAATTGCAAGTGCTTAATAAACAGGGTACTTAGTATATACATTTTTGCAAAAAGGTAAGAAGCTGTCTCACCTCGTCACGGTGTACCCATCTGAGACAGTCCCTAACCTACTAAAGTTAAAAACATATTCTGTACCTGACTAGTGTCATGTCAAAGCTTCAATATGGATGGTAAAGTGGTTAGCTGGGTCCCAGATTAAATACACAGCAAAAAGTGAGAAGCAGGTAATTGTTCAGCCTCAGTATCAGGAGGGCTGCACCCCCAACTTGTATTAAAGCAAGATAACAGACAAAAAAAACAAAAAAACTGAGCTGTAACAAATATTCAATAAACATGCAACATTACAAGCATGTGAATTGCAGCCTCAAGACTAGAAAAAAACCAAGGAGAAAATTGTAGAAAAAATACCCTGACTATAAATAAATAAATTGCAAGTGCTTAATAAACAGGGTACTTAGTATATACATTTTTGCAAAAAAGGTAAGAAGCTGTCTCACCTCGTCACGGTGTACCCATCTGAGACAGTCCCTAACCTACTAAAGTTAAAAACATATTCTGTACCTGACTAGTGTCATGTCAAAGCTTCAATATGGATGGTAAAGTGGTTAGCTGGGTCCCAGATTAAATACACAGCAAAAAGTGAGAAGCAGGTAATTGTTCAGCCTCAGTATCAGGAGGGCTGCACCCCCAACTTGCATTAAAGCAAGATAACAGACAAAAAAACCAAAAAAACTGAGCTGTAACAAATATTCAATAAACATGCAACATTACAAGCATGTGAATTGCAGCCTCAAGACTAGAAAAAAACCAAGGAGAAAATTGTAGAAAAAATACCCTGACTATAAATAAATAAATTGCAAGTGCTTAATAAACAGGGTACTTAGTATATACATTTTTGCAAAAAGGTAAGAAGCTGTCTCACCTCGTCACGGTGTACCCATCTGAGACAGTCCCTAACCTACTAAAGTTAAAAACATATTCTGTACCTGACTAGTGTCATGTCAAAGCTTCAATATGGATGGTAAAGTGGTTAGCTGGGTCCCAGATTAAATACACAGCAAAAAGTGAGAAGCAGGTAATTGTTCAGCCTCAGTATCAGGAGGGCTGCACCCCCAACTTGCATTAAAGCAAGATAACAGACAAAAAAAACAAAAAAACTGAGCTGTAACAAATATTCAATAAACATGCAACATTACAAGCATGTGAATTGCAGCCTCAAGACTAGAAAAAAACCAAGGAGAAAATTGTAGAAAAAATACCCTGACTATAAATAAATAAATTGCAAGTGCTTAATAAACAGGGTACTTAGTATATACATTTTTGCAAAAAGGTAAGAAGCTGTCTCACCTCGTCATGGTGTACCCATCTGAGACAGTCCCTAACCTACTAAAGTTAAAAACATATTCTGTACCTGACTAGTGTCATGTCAAAGCTTCAATATGGATGGTAAAGTGGTTAGCTGGGTCCCAGATTAAATACACAGCAAAAAGTGAGAAGCAGGTAATTGTTCAGCCTCAGTATCAGGAGGGCTGCACCCCCAACTTGCATTAAAGCAAGATAACAGACAAAAAAACCAAAAAAACTGAGCTGTAACAAATATTCAATAAACATGCAACATTACAAGCATGTGAATTGCAGCCTCAAGACTAGAAAAAAACCAAGGAGAAAATTGTAGAAAAAATACCCTGACTATAAATAAATAAATTGCAAGTGCTTAATAAACAGGGTACTTAGTATATACATTTTTGCAAAAAGGTAAGAAGCTGTCTCACCTCGTCATGGTGTACCCATCTGAGACAGTCCCTAACCTACTAAAGTTAAAAACATATTCTGTACCTGACTAGTGTCATGTCAAAGCTTCAATATGGATGGTAAAGTGGTTAGCTGGGTCCCAGATTAAATACACAGCAAAAAGTGAGAAGCAGGCAATTGTTCAGCCTCAGTATCAGGAGGGCTGCACCCCCAACTTGCATTAAAGCAAGATAACAGACAAAAAAAACAAAAAAACTGAGCTGTAACAAATATTCAATAAACATGCAACATTACAAGCATGTGAATTGCAGCCTCAAGACTAGAAAAAAACCAAGGAGAAAATTGTAGAAAAAATACCCTGACTATAAATAAATAAATTGCAAGTGCTTAATAAACAGGGTACTTAGTATATACATTTTTGCAAAAAGGTAAGAAGCTGTCTCACCTCGTCACGGTGTACCCATCTGAGACAGTCCCTAACCTACTAAAGTTAAAAACATATTCTGTACCTGACTAGTGTCATGTCAAAGCTTCAATTTGGATGGTAAAGTGGTTAGCTGGGTCCCAGATTAAATACACAGCAAAAAGTGAGAAGCAGGTAATTGTTCAGCCTCAGTATCAGGAGGGCTGCACCCCCAACTTGCATTAAAGCAAGATAACAGACAAAAAAACAAAAAAAACTGAGCTGTAACAAATATTCAATAAACATGCAACATTACAAGCATGTGAATTGCAGCCTCAAGACTAGAAAAAAACCAAGGAGAAAATTGTAGAAAAAATACCCTGACTATAAATAAATAAATTGCAAGTGCTTAATAAACAGGGTACTTAGTATATACATTTTTGCAAAAAGGTAAGAAGCTGTCTCACCTCGTCACGGTGTACCCATCTGAGACAGTCCCTAACCTACTAAAGTTAAAAACATATTCTGTACCTGACTAGTGTCATGTCAAAGCTTCAATATGGATGGTAAAGTGGTTAGCTGGGTCCCAGATTAAATACACAGCAAAAAGTGAGAAGCAGGTAATTGTTCAGCCTCAGTATCAGGAGGGCTGCACCCCCAACTTGCATTAAAGCAAGATAACAGACAAAAAAAACAAAAAAACTGAGCTGTAACAAATATTCAATAAACATGCAACATTACAAGCATGTGAATTGCAGCCTCAAGACTAGAAAAAAAACAAGGAGAAAATTGTAGAAAAAATACCCTGACTATAAATAAACAAATTGCAAGTGCTTAATAAACAGGGTACTTAGTATATACATTTTTGCAAAAAGGTAAGAAGCTGTCTCACCTCGTCACGGTGTACCCATCTGAGACAGTCCCTAACCTACTAAAGTTAAAAACATATTCTGTACCTGACTAGTGTCATGTCAAAGCTTCAATATGGATGGTAAAGTGGTTAGCTGGGTCCCAGATTAAATACACAGCAAAAAGTGAGAAGCAGGTAATTGTTCAGCCTCAGTATCAGGAGGGCTGCACCCCCAACTTGCATTAAAGCAAGATAACAGACAAAAAAACCAAAAAAACTGAGCTGTAACAAATATTCAATAAACATGCAACATTACAAGCATGTGAATTGCAGCCTCAAGACTAGAAAAAAACCAAGGAGAAAATTGTAGAAAAAATACCCTGACTATAAATAAATAAATTGCAAGTGCTTAATAAACAGGGTACTTAGTATATACATTTTTGCAAAAAGGTAAGAAGCTGTCTCACCTCGTCACGGTGTACCCATCTGAGACAGTCCCTAACCTACTAAAGTTAAAAACATATTCTGTACCTGACTAGTGTCATGTCAAAGCTTCAATTTGGATGGTAAAGTGGTTAGCTGGGTCCCAGATTAAATACACAGCAAAAAGTGAGAAGCAGGTAATTGTTCAGCCTCAGTATCAGGAGGGCTGCACCCCCAACTTGCATTAAAGCAAGATAACAGACAAAAAAACCAAAAAAACTGAGCTGTAACAAATATTCATTAAACATGCAACATTACAAGCATGTGAATTGTAGCCTCAAGACTAGAAAAAAACCAAGGAGAAAATTGTAGAAAAAATACCCTGACTATAAATAAATAAATTGCAAGTGCTTAATAAACAGGGTACTTAGTATATACATTTTTGCAAAAAAGGTAAGAAGCTGTCTCACCTCGTCACGGTGTACCCATCTGAGACAGTCCCTAACCTACTAAAGTTAAAAACATATTCTGTACCTGACTAGTGTCATGTCAAAGCTTCAATATGGATGGTAAAGTGGTTAGCTGGGTCCCAGATTAAATACACAGCAAAAAGTGAGAAGCAGGTAATTGTTCAGCCTCAGTATCAGGAGGGCTGCACCCCCAACTTGCATTAAAGCAAGATAACAGACAAAAAAAACAAAAAAACTGAGCTGTAACAAATATTCAATAAACATGCAACATTACAAGCATGTGAATTGCAGCCTCAAGACTAGAAAAAAAACCAAGGAGAAAATTGTGGAAAAAATACCCTGACTATAAATAAATAAATTGCAAGTGCTTAATAAACAGGGTACTTAGTATATACATTTTTGCAAAAAGGTAAGAAGCTGTCTCACCTCGTCATGGTGTACCCATCTGAGACAGTCCCTAACCTACTAAAGTTAAAAACATATTCTGTACCTGACTAGTGTCATGTCAAAGCTTCAATATGGATGGTAAAGTGGTTAGCTGGGTCCCAGATTAAATACACAGCAAAAAGTGAGAAGCAGGTAATTGTTCAGCCTCAGTATCAGGAGGGCTGCACCCCCAACTTGCATTAAAGCAAGATAACAGACAAAAAAACCAAAAAAACTGAGCTGTAACAAATATTCAATAAACATGCAACATTACAAGCATGTGAATTGCAGCCTCAAGACTAGAAAAAAACCAAGGAGAAAATTGTAGAAAAAATACCCTGACTATAAATAAATAAATTGCAAGTGCTTAATAAACAGGGTACTTAGTATATACATTTTTGCAAAAAGGTAAGAAGCTGTCTCACCTCGTCACGGTGTACCCATCTGAGACAGTCCCTAACCTACTAAAGTTAAAAACATATTCTGTACCTGACTAGTGTCATGTCAAAGCTTCAATATGGATGGTAAAGTGGTTAGCTGGGTCCCAGATTAAATACACAGCAAAAAGTGAGAAGCAGGTAATTGTTCAGCCTCAGTATCAGGAGGGCTGCACCCCCAACTTGCATTAAAGCAAGATAACAGACAAAAAAACCAAAAAAACTGAGCTGTAACAAATATTCAATAAACATGCAACATTACAAGCATGTGAATTGCAGCCTCAAGACTAGAAAAAAACCAAGGAGAAAATTGTAGAAAAAATACCCTGACTATAAATAAATAAATTGCAAGTGCTTAATAAACAGGGTACTTAGTATATACATTTTTGCAAAAAGGTAAGAAGCTGTCTCACCTCGTCACGGTGTACCCATCTGAGACAGTCCCTAACCTACTAAAGTTAAAAACATATTCTGTACCTGACTAGTGTCATGTCAAAGCTTCAATTTGGATGGTAAAGTGGTTAGCTGGGTCCCAGATTAAATACACAGCAAAAAGTGAGAAGCAGGTAATTGTTCAGCCTCAGTATCAGGAGGGCTGCACCCCCAACTTGCATTAAAGCAAGATAACAGACAAAAAAAACAAAAAAACTGAGCTGTAACAAATATTCAATAAACATGCACCATTACAAGCATGTGAATTGCAGCCTCAAGACTAGAAAAAAACCAAGGAGAAAATTGTAGAAAAAATACCCTGACTATAAATAAATAAATTGCAAGTGCTTAATAAACAGGGTACTTAATATATACATTTTTGCAAAAAGGTAAGAAGCTGTCTCACCTCGTCACGGTGTACCCATCTGAGACAGTCCCTAACCTACTAAAGTTAAAAACATATTCTGTACCTGACTAGTGTCATGTCAAAGCTTCAATATGGATGGTAAAGTGGTTAGCTGGGTCCCAGATTAAATACACAGCAAAAAGTGAGAAGCAGGTAATTGTTCAGCCTCAGTATCAGGAGGGCTGCACCCCCAACTTGCATTAAAGCAAGATAACAGACAAAAAAACTGAGCTGTAACAAATATTCAATAAACATGCAACATTACAAGCATGTGAATTGCAGCCTCAAGACTAGAAAAAAACCAAGGAGAAAATTGTAGAAAAAATACCCTGACTATAAATAAATAAATTGCAAGTGCTTAATAAACAGGGTACTTAGTATATACATTTTTGCAAAAAGGTAAGAAGCTGTCTCACCTCGTCACGGTGTACCCATCTGAGACAGTCCCTAACCTACTAAAGTTAAAAACATATTCTGTACCTGACAAGTGTCATGTCAAAGCTTCAATATGGATGGTAAAGTGGTTAGCTGGGTCCCAGATTAAATAAACAGCAAAAAGTGAGAAGCAGGTAATTGTTCAGCCTCAGTATCAGGAGGGCTGCACCCCCAACTTGCATTAAAGCAAGATAACAGACAAAAAGACTGAGCTGTAACAAATATTCAATAAACATGCAACATTACAAGCATGTGAATTGCAGCCTCAAGACTAAAAAAAAACCAAGGAGAAAATTGTAGAAAAAATACCCTGACTATAAATAAATAAATTGCAAGTGCTTAATAAACAGGGTACTTAGTATATACATTTTTGCAAAAAGGTAAGAAGCTGTCTCACCTCGTCATGGTGTACCCATCTGAGACAGTCCCTAACCTACTAAAGTTAAAAACATATTCTGTACCTGACTAGTGTCATGTCAAAGCTTCAATATGGATGGTAAAGTGGTTAGCTGGGTCCCAGATTAAATACACAGCAAAAAGTGAGAAGCAGGTAATTGTTCAGCCTCAGTATCAGGAGGGCTGCACCCCCAACTTGCATTAAAGCAAGATAACAGACAAAAAAACCAAAAAAACTGAGCTGTAACAAATATTCAATAAACATGCAACATTACAAGCATGTGAATTGCAGCCTCAAGACTAGAAAAAAACCAAGGAGAAAATTGTAGAAAAAATACCCTGACTATAAATAAATAAATTGCAAGTGCTTAATAAACAGGGTACTTAGTATATACATTTTTGCAAAAAGGTAAGAAGCTGTCTCACCTCGTCACGGTGTACCCATCTGAGACAGTCCCTAACCTACTAAAGTTAAAAACATATTCTGTACCTGACTAGTGTCATGTCAAAGCTTCAATATGGATGGTAAAGTGGTTAGCTGGGTCCCAGATTAAATACACAGCAAAAAGTGAGAAGCAGGTAATTGTTCAGCCTCAGTATCAGGAGGGCTGCACCCCCAACTTGCATTAAAGCAAGATAACAGACAAAAAAACCAAAAAAACTGAGCTGTAACAAATATTCAATAAACATGCAACATTACAAGCATGTGAATTGCAGCCTCAAGACTAGAAAAAAACCAAGGAGAAAATTGTAGAAAAAATACCCTGACTATAAATAAATAAATTGCAAGTGCTTAATAAACAGGGTACTTAGTATATACATTTTTGCAAAAAGGTAAGAAGCTGTCTCACCTCGTCACGGTGTACCCATCTGAGACAGTCCCTAACCTACTAAAGTTAAAAACATATTCTGTACCTGACTAGTGTCATGTCAAAGCTTCAATTTGGATGGTAAAGTGGTTAGCTGGGTCCCAGATTAAATACACAGCAAAAAGTGAGAAGCAGGTAATTGTTCAGCCTCAGTATCAGGAGGGCTGCACCCCCAACTTGCATTAAAGCAAGATAACAGACAAAAAAACAAAAAAAACTGAGCTGTAACAAATATTCAATAAACATGCACCATTACAAGCATGTGAATTGCAGCCTCAAGACTAGAAAAAAACCAAGGAGAAAATTGTAGAAAAAATACCTTGACTATAAATAAATAAATTGCAAGTTCTTAATAAACAGGGTACTTAGTATATACATTTTTGCAAAAAGGTAAGAAGCTGTCTCACCTCGTCACGGTGTACCCATCTGAGACAGTCCCTAACCTACTAAAGTTAAAAACATATTCTGTACCTGACTAGTGTCATGTCAAAGCTTCAATATGGATGGTAAAGTGGTTAGCTGGGTCCCAGATTAAATACACAGCAAAAAGTGAGAAGCAGGTAATTGTTCAGCCTCAGTATCAGGAGGGCTGCACCCCCAACTTGCATTAAAGCAAGATAACAGACAAAAAAACCAAAAAAACTGAGCTGTAACAAATATTCAATAAACATGCAACATTACAAGCATGTGAATTGCAGCCTCAAGACTAGAAAAAAACCAAGGAGAAAATTGTAGAAAAAATACCCTGACTATAAATAAATAAATTGCAAGTGCTTAATAAACAGGGTACTTAGCTTCTTACCTTTTTGCAAAAATGTATATACTATCTCACCTCGTCACGGTGTACCCATCTGAGACAGTCCCTAACCTACTAAAGTTAAAAACATATACTAAGTACCCTGTTTATTAAGCACTTGCAATTTATTTATTTATAGTCAGGGTATTTTTTCTACAATTTTCTCCTTGGTTTTTTTCTAGTCTTGAGGCTGCAATTCACATGCTTGTAATGTTGCATGTTTATTGAATATTTGTTACAGCTCAGTTTTTTTGTTTTTTTTGTCTGTTATCTTGCTTTAATGCAAGTTGGGGGTGCAGCCCTCCTGATACTGAGGCTGAACAATTACCTGCTTCTCACTTTTTGCTGTGTATTTAATCTGGGACCCAGCTAACCACTTTACCATCCATATTGAAGCTTTGACATGACACTAGTCAGGTACAGAATATGTTTTTAACTTTAGTAGGTTAGGGACTGTCTCAGATGGGTACACCGTGACGAGGTGAGACAGCTTCTTACCTTTTTGCAAAAATGTATATACTAAGTACCCTGTTTATTAAGCACTTGCAATTTATTTATTTATAGTCAGGGTATTTTTTCTACAATTTTCTCCTTGGTTTTTTTCTAGTCTTGAGGCTGCAATTCACATGCTTGTAATGTTGCATGTTTATTGAATATTTGTTACAGCTCAGTTTTTTTGGTTTTTTTGTCTGTTATCTTGCTTTAATGCAAGTTGGGGGTGCAGCCCTCCTGATACTGAGGCTGAACAATTACCTGCTTCTCACTTTTTGCTGTGTATTTAATCTGGGACCCAGCTAACCACTTTACCATCCATATTGAAGCTTTGACATGACACTAGTCAGGTACAGAATATGTTTTTAACTTTAGTAGGTTAGGGACTGTCTCAGATGGGTACACCGTGACGAGGTGAGACAGCTTCTTACCTTTTTGCAAAAATGTATATACTAAGTACCCTGTTTATTAAGCACTTTCAATTTATTTATTTATAGTCAGGGTATTTTTTCTACAATTTTCTCCTTGGTTTTTTTCTAGTCTTGAGGCTGCAATTCACATGCTTGTAATGTTGCATGTTTATTGAATATTTGTTACAGCTCAGTTTTTTTGGTTTTTTTGTCTGTTATCTTGCTTTAATGCAAGTTGGGGGTGCAGCCCTCCTGATACTGAGGCTGAACAATTACCTGCTTCTCACTTTTTGCTGTGTATTTAATCTGGGACCCAGCTAACCACTTTACCATCCATATTGAAGCTTTGACATGACACTAGTCAGGTACAGAATATGTTTTTAACTTTAGTAGGTTAGGGACTGTCTCAGATGGGTACACCGTGACGAGGTGAGACAGCTTCTTACCTTTTTGCAAAAATGTATATACTAAGTACCCTGTTTATTAAGCACTTGCAATTTATTTATTTATAGTCAGGGTATTTTTTCCACAATTTTCTCCTTGGTTTTTTTTCTAGTCTTGAGGCTGCAATTCACATGCTTGTAATGTTGCATGTTTATTGAATATTTGTTACAGCTCAGTTTTTTTGTTTTTTTTGTCTGTTATCTTGCTTTAATGCAAGTTGGGGGTGCAGCCCTCCTGATACTGAGGCTGAACAATTACCTGCTTTTCACTTTTTGCTGTGTATTTAATCTGGGACCCAGCTAACCACTTTACCATCCATATTGAAGCTTTGACATGACACTAGTCAGGTACAGAATATGTTTTTAACTTTAGTAGGTTAGGGACTGTCTCAGATGGGTACACCGTGACGAGGTGAGACAGCTTCTTACCTTTTTGCAAAAATGTATATACTAAGTACCCTGTTTATTAAGCACTTGCAATTTATTTATTTATAGTCAGGGTATTTTTTCTACAATTTTCTCCTTGGTTTTTTTCTATGTTTGGTGTCTGCAAACTCGCACCGACCTCAGGTATCATACCCACACATCAGTTTTACTATATAGTGAACACGGTGAATAAAACATTACAAAAACTATTGTGCCATCACACTTTTTTTGCAGTTTTTCCCCACTTGGAATTTTCTTGCTGTTTTCCAATACACCATATGGTAAAGCTTATGGTTTCCTTTAAAAGTACAACTTGTCCTGCAAAAAACAAGCCCTCATATGGCAAGATTGACGGAAAAATAAAAAAGGTACGGCTCTCGGAAGAAGGGGAGCAAAAAACAAAAATGCAAAAACGGAAAGTGCCCCAGGTCTGAAGGGGTTAAAGAGGACCAGCCACCAGGATTTTCCTATATAAACTAAATCCAGTGCTATACTGGCGCTATCATGCTGATTCTATACATACCTTTAGTTGTGAGATCGGATGTATACTTTGTACTGTGCTACAAAGGATCGATAAAAAAATCAGAATGAGTCTACATTATTATATACCATATTTTCTGGAATATAAGACGCACATTTTTGCCCGCAAAACTGGGGGTAAAATGGGAAGTTTCTGATAAACCGGATATGGCTTACCGGGGCGGTGGTGGCGGCGTAGGTTTGGCGATATTGTGGGCTTTGAGGAGGGTGGAGTGTCAATGCAGGGGAGTGGCTTGGGTGGGTCACATGACGGCGGGTCAGCGATACTGCGAACTCGTGGGGTGTCATGGCATCAGGTGCCATTAATCTGCTTGCGAGCTGCTTTGAATCACTGGTGATTGGTCAGATGGACTTCAAGAAAATGGCTGTGGAAGCCAATCCGTGCATGTGCTGCCTCTGTGGCCATTTTCTTGAAATCCATCGTGTCAACCACCGGCGATTTAATGCAGCCCGCAGTTCACCGGCAGATCAATGTAACTCGCCACGACACCCCACAAGCCCGCAGTATCACTGACCCTGACATCCACTGACCCTCCTGAGTAGAGTTGAGCGCGGTTCGAGGTTCTCCAGTTCTAGGCTCGAGTGATTTTGGGGGCTGTTCGAGATCGAGCTAGAACTCGAGCTTTTTGCAAAAGCTCGATAGTTCTAGATACGTTCGAGAACGGTTCTAGCAGCAAAAAGCAGGGCTTTTTACAGCTACAGTGTGCAGGAGCCATCGCTGGCAGCCTGCCAGAAGCTGGTAACCAAGATAAACATCGGGTATCCAAGCAAAGCGCTTTGGTTAGTAACCCGATGTTTATCCTAGTTACGTGCAGGAAGCCCACACTTCCCCGCTCAGCACGCTCTGCCCCCTCCTGCCCGTGGCATGTACACACGTACACACACACACACACACACACACACACACACACATGGTCCCGCTCGGCTTACCTGCGGTGATGAAGTCCCGACCTCAGCGCTGTCACTGTCCTCCATGGCCGCCGCTTGTCACATCACCTTCTCTCGCTTCCGACCCAAGACTGACTAGCGGTGACGTCACGGGCCTCTCGCGATACTTGGTGTGAAGGCGCCGGTCATTGAACTCAGTGACAGGTGCTGTCAGTGTGCTGGAGATCAGCGCAGGTAATGTACCTCGCTGACAGCAGCACTTGTCATGCCCTGCAGTGACCTGGGCTGACCCATTGATGTTAGCTCAGGTCACTGCATTGCTCTCCCAGCCAATGGGGAACATCCTGCTCTTCATTGACTGGGACAGTGTGGATCGTCATGGCAACCCCTTGGATTACACCAGATCTGGATTTGTTTTTCATTCTAATAAATTGGTTAAAGAGGGAATGTTTTGGGGAGTGTTTTTTCAAATAAAAATGTGTTTGTCGTCTATTTTTTTTATTACTGACTGGGTTGGTGATGTCGGGTATCTGATAGTCGCCTGACCTCACCAACCCCAGGGCTTGATGCCAGGTGACATTACACATCTGGTATTAACCCCATATATTACCCCGTTTGCCACCGCACCAGGGCTCGGGATGAGCTGGGGCGAAGCACCAGGATTGGCGCATCTAATGGATGCGCCACTTCTGGGGCGGCTGCGGCCTGCTATTTTTAGGCTGGGGAGAGTCCAATAACCATGGACCTCCCTAGTCTGAGAATATCAGGCCCCAGCTGTCTGCTTTACCTTGGCTGGTTATCCAATTTTGGGGGACCCCTAAGTGTTTTTTTTTTTTAATTATTTATTTAATTTAAAATAGCAGCGTGGGGTGCCCTCAGTTTTGGATTACCAGCCAAGGTGAGGTTGCCAGTTGTGGTCTGCAGGCTGCAGCCGTCTGCTTTACCCTAGCTGGCTACAAAACTAGGGGGAACCCTACGTCTTTTTTTTTTTTCATTTTTTTGGCTAAATACAAAGCTAAGCACCCCTTAGTGCCACATGAAAGGCACCAAAGGGTGCTCCACTTTTTCTCCATTTTTTCTCCACTTTTTCTACATTTTTTCTCCACTTTTTCTACATTTTTTTCTCCACTTTTTCTCCACTTTTTCTCCACTTTTTCTCCACTTTTTCTCCATTTTTTTCTCCATTTTTTCTCCACTTTTTCTACATTTTTTTCTCCACTTTTTCTCCATTTTTTCTCCACTTATTCTCCACTTTTTCTCCACTTTTTCTCCACTTTTTCTCCACTTTTTCTTCACTTTTTCTCCCACTTTTTCTCCACTTTTTCTCCACTTTTTCTCCACTTTTTCTCCATTTTTTTCTCCATTTTTTTCTCCATTTTTTTCTCCATTTTTTCTCCATTTTTTCTCCATTTTTTCTCCACTTTTTCTCCACTTTTTCTCCACTTCTTCTCCACTTTTTTGTCCATTTTTTCTCCATTTTTTCTCCATTTTTTCTCCACTTTTTCTCCACTTTTTCTCCACTTTTTCTCCACTTTTTCTCCACTTTTTCTACATTTTTTTCTCCACTTTTTCTCCACTTTTTCTCCACTTTTTCTCCACTTTTTCTCCATTTTTTTCTCCATTTTTTCTCCACTTTTTCTACATTTTTTTCTCCACTTTTTCTCCATTTTATCTCCACTTATTCTCCACTTTTTCTCCACTTTTTCTCCTCTTTTTCTTCACTTTTTCTCCCATTTTTCCCCACTTTTTCTCCACTTTTTCTCCACTTTTTCTCCTCTTTTTCTTCACTTTTTCTCCCATTTTTCCCCACTTTTTCTCCACTTTTTCTCCACTTTTTCTCCACTTCTTCTCCACTTTTTCTCCATTTTTTTCTCCATTTTTTTCTCCATTTTTTTCTCCATTTTTTTCTCCATTTTTTCTCCATTTTTTCTCCACTTTCTCCACTTTTTCTCCATTTTTTCTCCATTTTTTCTCCATTTTTTCTCCACTTTTTCTCCACTTTTTCTCTACTTTTTCTCCACTTTTTCTCCACTTTTTCTCCACTTCTTCTCCACTTTTTCTCCACTTTTTCTCCATTTTTTTCTCCATTTTTTCTCCACTTCTTCTCCACTTTTTCTCCATTTTTTTCTCCATTTTTTTCTCCATTTTTTCTCCATTTTTTTCTCCATTTTTTTCTCCATTTTTTCTCCACTTTTTCTCCACTTTTTCTCCATTTTTTTCTCCACTTTTTCTCCACTTTTTCTCCACTTTTTCTCCCTTTTTCTCCACTTTTTCTCCACTTTTTCTCCACTTTTTCTCCACTTTTTCTCCATTTTTTCTCCACTTTTTCTCCGTTCTTTTTCTATGGTCGGTCTACCCATTAGCTCTGCCATGCATAGTGTAGCTCTACACCTACTGCACATGTTACTTTATGATTGACATCTCTTTCATACCAGAGCTGTCTAAGCCTACTCTGACCCCATATTTGTCATTACTATATTGTCCTTGTACTGTATTATGACATTTGTATCATGTGTTTCATTTGTTGCTGTGTTGCAATTTTTTTGCTGCATCCCAATTGTACCTCTACATTGTTCGAGTTTATGGCATTGTTCTCTCACTCTTATGTGATACTGATTATTGTCATTTTTCATGATTACATGCAGATAAGTCCAATCTGACGAAGGCTCAGGCCGAAATGTCATTTGTAACTTGTTTTGGACAAAAACATATATGCTTATGAAAATTTTTTTTTCTTAATACGGACCAATAAAGAGTGATTTTGCATTACTATCCGTTGTGACTTACTGACTTAGTCTGGGAGATTTAGAGTGCCGAGGTTACTCACTAATTTTATCTATTATTACCTCTGAGCACCTATATACTAGTGAGCAGAGCTTCCTCTACAGTAGTTCTCCTGATTAGGCATGCCCTTACCTCATGAGCAGGGCATTGCAGCTTTGGTAGCAACCATTACGACATGGACTCTGCTGCTGTGGACCCGAGAAGAGTGAGTGCAGATTCATTGCACCCACACTCCTCACATGAAGGGTCCGCACTCCTAGAAAATGGGGGATACGTTCCCTGAGTGTCTCCCCCCCCATATTCTAGACGGTCCAGAGTCGTCGTGGGACCCCTTTATTTTTTTTCTTACAATAAATTGGTGAAAGAGGAAATGTTTTGGGGACTGTTTTTTCAAATAAATTTCTTTTGTCGATTTTTTTTTTTTTTGTTAGTACTGACAGTTTATGATGTTGGGTATCTAATAGACGCCATGACATCACAAACTGCTGGGCTTGATCTCAGGTTACTTTACAGCTAGTATCAACCCGATTTATTACCCCGTTTGCCACTGCACCAGGGCACAGGATGAGCTGGGGTGAAGCGCCAGGATTGGCGCATCTAGTGGATGCGCCACGTCTGGGGTGCCTGCGGCCTGCTATTTTTTGGCTGTGAAGGCCCAATAACTATGGACCTTCCCACCCTGAGAATACCAGACCACAGCTGTCCGCTTTACCTTGGCTGGTGATCCAATTTGGGGGGGACCCTACTTTTATTGTGTAATTATTAATATTTATAAAATAATTATAAAAAAGAGCCTGAGGGGACCTCCACATTGGATCCCCAACCACGGTAAAGCTGCCAGCTGTGGTTTTCAGGCTACAGCCGTCTGCTTTACCCTAGCTGGCTATCAAAAATGGGGGGACCCAACGTCATTTTTTTTTTTAACTATTTTTTAAATAGAAAAAATTAATGGGCTTCCCTGTATTTTGATTGCCAACCAAGGTAACGGCAGGCAGATGGGGGTGGCAACCCATAGCTGTCTGCTTTATCTGCGCTGAGAATCAAAAATACCGCGGAGCGCTACGTCATTTTTTAAAGATTTATTACACAGCACTGTGATGTCCAGCAATCAAAATACAGGGAAGCCCATTTTATTTTTAGTTATTTAAATAAATAATTAAAAAAAATATATATGGGCTCCCGCTGCATTTTTTGTATTGCTAGCTAAGGGTAATCCAAGCAGCTACTGGCTTCTAACCCCCACTGCTTGGTGTTACCTTCACTGGCAATGGAAAATCCAGGGAAGCATTTTTTATTTTTTTTGCCAAAAAACTACAAAAAAAGGACGTGAGCTTCGCCATATTTTTGTATGCTAGCCAGGTATAGCAGGCAGGTGCTGGAAGAGTTGGATACAGCGCCAGAAGATGGCGCTTCTATGAAAATGCCATTTTCTGAGGCGGCTGCAGACTGCAATTCGCAGCAGTGGGGCCAAGAAAGCTCAGGCCAACCTGTGCTGCGGATTCCAATCTCCAGCTGCCTAGTTGTACCTGGCTGGACACAAAAATGGGGCGAAGCCTACGTCATTTGTTTTCTAATTATTTCATGAAATTCATGAAATAATTAAAAAAGGGCTTCCCTTTATTTTTGGTTCCCAGCCGGGTACAAATAGGCAACTGGGGGTTGGGGGTAGCCGTACCTGCCTGCTGTACCTGGCTAGCATACAAAAATATGGCGAAGCCCACATAATTTTTTCAGGGGGCAAAAAACTTCTGCATACAGTCCTGGATGGTGTATGCTGAGCCTTGTAGTTCTGCAGCTGCTGTCTGTCTGTATAGAGAAGAGCAGACAGCAGCTGCAGAACTACAAGGCTCAGCATACTCCATCCAGGACTGTATGCAGAATTTTTTTGCCCACCAAAAAAATGACGTGGGCTTCGCCATATTTTTGTATGCTAGCCAGGTACAGCAGGCAGCCACGGGCTGCCTCCAACCCCCAGTTGCCTATTTGTACCCGGCTGGGAACCAAAAATATAGGGAAGCCCGTTTTTTTTTAATTATTTCACTTATTTCATGAAATAATTAAAAAACAAATGACATGGGCTTCGCCCCATTTTTGTGTCCAGCCGGGTACAACTAGGCAGCTGGGGATTGGAATCCGCAGCACAGGTTAGCCAGAGGTTTCTGGGCGCCTCTGCTGCGGATTTCAGTCCGCAGCCGTCCCAGAAAATGGCGCTCTCATAGAAGCGCCATCATCTGGCGCTGTATCCAACTCTTCCAACAGCCCTGGAGCCGGGTGGCTTGTTGGGTAATCATGAGTTAATACTGGCTTTGTTTTACTAGCCATTATTAAGCCAGAGATTCTTAATGTCAGGCACGTTTGACCCGGCCATTAAGAATCTCCAATAAAGGGTTAAAAAAAAAACACCACACAGAGAAAAAATACTTTAATAGAAATAAATACACAGACACATTAGAGACTCCATCTTTATTACCCCCTGTCAGCCCTCCACGATCCTGCTCTTCTGTCTTCTTTCTTTCTAGTGTAGTAGTAGTGACGATTGTAGTGAGGATGAGGTGCACCAGCCCATCACTTGGGGCTGGGGAACCTCATCCTCACTACAATCCTCACTAGTGTAGTAGTAGTGACGATTGTAGTGAGGAAGGATGAGGTTCACCAGCCCATCACTTGGGGCTGGGGAACCTCATCCTCACTACAATCCTCACTACAATCGGGAAGCAGCATGCAGCCTTCACTCCGTGAGTGATCAGTGCTGGCTGTCAGCGGTAATAGCGGTAACGCTGACAGACGCGTTACCATAGCAACGGTGCTGTCGGAGCCGCGGTTAGCGGTGACGTCACCGCTAACTGCGTTGCTATGGCAACGGTGATCTCCGTTAATGACCGGCTGTGTCAGCCGGTCCCTAACGGAACGGGGAGTCGACCGTGTGCTAGAGCATGTCGCCGGTACACGGCGATACACATATGTGCACCGTGTACCGGAGAGATGCACTCGCAGGTCCTACATGACGCGTCATAGTCATGTGACCAGTCTGTAGCCAATGAGATAATAGCCACGTGACTGGTCACATGGCTATTTTGACGTCACGATAGGTCCTGCATCTCTGCTGGCAGTGCCGTCACCGGGAGGATTCAGCGATCATCGGATGGAATAGCGGCAGGAGACAGAGTGCAGAAGGGATCGCGGGGACCGGTAAGTGTTATGGCAATGTTTATTAACTGTTTGTGTACATTTTAGAATGCATTTTTATGTGTTTGTGATTGCCTCCTATTATAGCCTATTGGTTCGAGTTCGGTTCGTCGAACGTTCGACGAACCGAACTCGAACGGGACCCCCGTTCGACTACCGTCTCTCCCCCTGGTGTGCATTAAGATTATAAGATGGGCCTAATTTTAACAGTAAAAATGATTTTTTTCCTATTTTCCTCCTTCAAATTTGGGGTGTGTCTTATAATCCAGTGCGTCTTATAAAACGAAAAATACGATATTTATATTATCACATTATAGTTTACAAATATTTTATTCTGGGCTTTTCTTTATCATTATTTTACTATGTTCTTATTGTGGAATAAATTGAAATATGAATGAAAATAAAAGTATAGATTTTTCAAACAATTTACTATTTGTCAACTATAATGACACAAAACCTCCGATATTGGATGCCCAACTTTACAATAAATATTTTGTAAACATGGCCCCCGTTCCCGTAACACATTAGCAAAAAGGCTGAACAGATTTTTTTTTTTGCCTTTAAGTATATATAACAAAATTTCCTGTGAAATCCATACTCATGACAGAATCCATTTCAAAGTATTTCATTATACGATAACCTCGGAAATAGACGGATATCTCGTTGCACTCTGTAAGCTGTGCTGTAAGCAATGTGTCTGCTGCAACCAGGCTGGAAAATAAAGGATGAGAAGGAAGAATCTTGTTAGCTAGGATGACACGGTTAAAAGGATTGTAACTAATTTTGGAATTGACTGCATAGCTGGAGACCAGTGCATTACTGGAAACAGACCCTAGGCAAGAAAACAAAGCACCGTGTGAATTTAATCACAATTTTCTACCATAGACAACAGTAGGAGCCGAGAATGATGCACATTAAATGTGAAAAATAAGCCAGCTCCGATAATGCTAATCTTCTCAAATGAAGGTCATCGTCATACCTGCAGTCTGGAAAAATGAAACATACTCTTCCTTTTTTTGTACTTATGCCAGTGTTAAAGGTAGAGCATATGTTCTTCAATCCGTGGGTCAAAAGTAGACATGAGCTTGCAATTTAGCCTTGAGTTGAAAAAAAAATGAGTTTGTGTGAATGTGAATTTTTATACAGGTAAAATATATCTCTGTACCGTGTTAGCCAGGAAAGATAAAAAATTGTTAAAAAGGACTGATAGTCCTCAGTGGTTGACACCTTTTAAAGGCTAACTGGAAAGATGGTAATAAATAGCAAGCTTTTGAGACTACTCAGGTTTCTTCATCAGGCTGTAATCTCGAAAGCTCGCTATTTATTACAATCTTTTCAGTTAGCAATTAAAAGGTATCAACTACTGAGGACTTCAGTTCTTTATGAATTTTTAAGGATTTATTTAACACAAATTTTGAAAAATGGGAGTTGTCTCCTTGTCTTTCACCTTCTCGGTGAAACTTCTTGCCCAGTCCTCACAAGTCTGGTCTTCAGTTACAGCCGCCCTTTGGTCTTCTTCACAGGTTCCATCGGTCTTTGTTGATTCAAGCATTGACTAATCCTCAGTAAAATGAGGTCTAGATATTGACAAGTCAATACAAGACATCATACTGTGCGCCATGCTGCAATGTCAGGACATCTCAGAGTCCATTAAGCACTGGAGATGCTCAAGACTGGACACTTGATGTTGACAAATGAAATATTGTGATTGAAGACCAGATCAAAACTGCGAAGACTAGTGCAGGAGTAGTGCAGAGATGGTTAGGGCTTGGGTAAGTATTATTTTTTTTTTTGTTACTTTACATTTATTTTATTTATGTATTTTATTTTACAATTATATATTACAAAAATGAGTAAAAAGTTTCTCCTGATCAGTTAAAAGAACGCTTCCTCAAAGCTCCTGAAGACAATTGAAGCCTGGGGATCACTTACTTGGAATTGATCCCACAGTGGGAATTAGGGTCCTTGCTAAATAGCAGGGACCCTATGAAGTGATGTCAGAAGGTTCTGAGCCCCCAGTTTTGGGCAGAGGGTTTATTTAGCAAAGTTATGTAGAACTGGGTTAATTCCTAGCACTATGGGTCTTAATTAGGAGCACCTGGCTAGCTCTGTCTAGAGAGCCTGGCTGGGTGTCTGTACCGCCCCATGCTCGGCTACAGCAGAGCCGCTCAGATCCAGGCTCGTTGGTGGGTGGCTCGAGCGCCTCCGGACCCGGGGTCACTTCGCTCTGAAAGGGGATGCTGGCGCTTTTAGTGGGGGTTAGGTAGGTGCACGGCCGGAGCCGCACTTGAGGTCATGACGACACCCACGGGATGGGGTGAAGGTAGACACCACCACTGCAGTTACGGGGTACCCGGGGGAGATGTTATGCAGCAAGTTGTTAACCCCTCCGTGGGCAGGATGGGAGCCCCGGGACCCGTGATGCAGGGCGGTGCGTGGCCGGATGGCACTGTTGTACTCACTGTTATTGACACACAAGTCTCTGGTAAACCAAGTTGATGGTGGTCGGTGCCCACAGCCATCCCCCTCGTTGGGCTGTTGTCTTCAGTTGGGACTTGGGTGGAAAGGACCTATAGTCCAGACCGCAATCAGTTAATTAACTCAGTGCAGTGGATTCTGAACCTTGTTTCAGGGTCTGAGTACCCCCCTGTGTGCTCCGGTTTCCGAGTCGGTTCCCTGGGTCGGTTCCGTCGGGCCACTACCCTGTCTTGGTCCACCACGGTTCCACCGAGCTGTCTTCCCAGCTCCTGCAGGCTAAGGCCACCGTTTGCCTCCTAGCTGAGGTGCCAGGGCTCCAACCCCGGCACCCATCAGACTGTCACAGGCCTGTCCCACAGGCCTGACCTCCTCCACTCACTACTGACTGACTGACTAAACTGCTTTTGTGTTTCCTGCCTCAGGCTCTCTAAACTCATCGGTGGGCGTGGCCAACCACTTGGCTCCGCCCCCTGGTGTGTCCATCAAGCTCTGAGGGAGATGACTAGGTTTTAATGGTTGACTGATGACACCTTATTGGGGGACTGGTGTAGTGCGGGGGTCTACCTGTGACTACCTGGCTAGTCCAGGGCATCACATGTCCACTGGAAGATCAGCTAGGAACATGATCAGTCTGGTGTTAGAGAGGAAGAAAGGATGTTTAATGATGGACAGTCTACCATAGCCTGAGTGGTCGTGGAGCTGGTCAGTAACCAGTGAATATAAAGCCCCCTGGGCTTGGTGTAGAACCTGATCTGCTGGCTGAGAGAGACTCTTTCATTGTTTATCCTGCAGAGAGAGATGGACATTTATCAGAATGGGAGAGCCAGTATATGGAAGGTATATTTTGTTCCTTTATGCCAGAGAAAGGCTGTTTGTCTTCTGTTTTGCTGGAAGTTTATGAATTTCAATAAACCTGCCTGTTTGACCAAGGAGCTATGTGCCTGTGTGAATACTGTCAGCTGCTTAAAAGCAAGTGAATCCCGACAGCGGAAGCAGAGGGCCGCATTTATTATTATGGGATGTATTTGGTGTTTTGTTTTTAGAACAGAAAAAAATATTCTAGAAGCGGAACGTTCTCTTGCATTCATAGAAACAGAACCCAGATCGACTCCATAATAATCAATAGCATCCATCTGCTTCTGTTTGTCTAAATGATGCCAGGGATCACTAATTCTGTTTGTCTGCTCATAAGATATAGTGAACAGGGCTTTGAAGAAATAGGGATGAAAGGAGAAAAATGTCAACCGTAATTATATATATTTTTAAAGAGGCCTTTTCACTGGATTTTTATATAAGCAGAGTACCGTCAATGGCTGTAGTTTCAGTTATTCTATAATAGTTTATATTTCTTTCTGTGCCCCTGTATTTCAAATGTATGCCCCCTCAATGCTAAAAAAAGCAAATTGTCACGTGATACAAATGGGCGTATGGCACAAAGCTTCGAAGTGGTCATATTGATTGGACAGGATCAGAAGAGAAAAAGCCAACGTCCACAAAGAACTTCTGTGGTATTAATCCAATGATTGGAAAATATCCATTATTAGTACCGGTGGGGGGCATAACAAAGGAGCACCAAAGAAAAAGAAAAACTGGCACAGAAGCAGTGGAGCAGTGACAATTGAAAGCAGTATTCAGCATAAATTATAAAATTGTCATGCAATGTTTGGTTCCAAACTCGTTAGGTGTCACGTCGGGCTCTGTTCACACTGCAGAGTCTGACAGGCAACCTGATGTCTTCTAGTTGTTCAGCCGGAGCAGGGCGTCAGCTGTTTCATGTGCACTTTTGTTCAGTCAGAGCTGGACGTCGGCTATTTCATGTGCTCTGTTCCTCAGTCCTATAGGAGTTAATTCCTGCTGATCTGGGAACTCTGCTAGGAGCTCATGTTGCTAATTAATAATTACAGCCGTCCCCTTCCAATATAAGAGTCTGGATCCTGGTGTTCAATTCCGGCTCCAGCTTGTGAAGCGATTCCGGTCTCATTGTGGTGATCCAATCTGTTGGTGATCTGTGGTGTGCTTATTGTACAGTGTGGAAGTTTCCTCATTGTCCATTTACTTACCCCCTTTTAATTTATTTTCCCCAGTGCATGTATTATTGCTCCTTTGTGTTTGACTGCAATGTGTAAGAGTTTTGGTTTTTCCTCTGTCCATGTTTATTTGTGGGGTTTGTGACTACAGTCCCGACTTACCCCTTGGGTGGAGGAGGTGGAGTGGAGTTATACCAGGGCTTAGACAGGAGTTAGGATCACGCTGGCGACTCAGACCTCACTACCATTAAGCGTAAAGGCCCAGTCACACACAACGACTTACCAGCGATCCCAAAAACGATGTGACCTGATAGGGATCGCAGGTAAGTCGCTGGGAGGTCGCTGGTGAGATGTCACACAGTCAGATCTTACCAGCGATGCAGGAACAATACAGGTCACAGTAGCGACCTGTATAACGATCTCAGCATGCACTGTGACCCTGTCACACAGTGTCAAACACAGCGATGTGTCCTGCCCAGCAGGACATCACCTTTGAAGAAAATGACCTGGACCATTCAGCAACGACTAGCGATCTCACAGCAGGGGCCTGATCGCTGGTAGGTGTCACACATAATGAGATCTCTACTGCGTCACCAAAACGGTGACTCAGCTGCGATCTCACTAGCGATCTCGTTATGTGTGACAGTACCTTTAGTCTACCATGATATACAGTAGCTAACTACAATACCACCATGCTTATAATTATCTCCCTTCTTCTTCTTCGTGGCTTCAGTTAACGTTTTATAATTACGCCGTAACATGTTCTTCTACTGACGTGCGCCCACTTGGATAATTTTCATCTCAATTTCTTGGAGCCTCTCTTAATCCTTTTCTTGAGATTTACAAAATGAGTGTCCATTTTCAGCCCAAAATTAAGCATTATGGGCTGGGCTGTAGATGATTCTGGTGGGGGTGAGGTGTTCCTTGGAGCTGTGCGTCTGATGTTGATAGTAAAGGCTGCTTTACACACAACGATATCGCTAGCGATCTTGTTAGCGATGTGACACACCCAGATCGTTGTTACGATTTGCCGAGATCGTCGTTTTGTAGCGGTCACACGTACCCATCTCACAAACGACGCTACATCGTTCAGCGATATATTGTTTGACCCAGGTGGTCGTGTGGATGTTGTTCGTCGTTGGCAGAGTGTCAAACGTAGCAATATGTCTGCTACGTTCCAAACGACGAACAATATTTTAAAACTGAACAACGTGTCAACGATCAACAATTTTCACCCTATTTGCGATCGTTCGGAGTCGCACGTAGGTGTCACACGCAACGACGTCGCTAATGATGACGGAAGTGCTTCACGAAAACCGTGACATATCGTCAGATAAATCGTAGCGTGTAAAGCGGCCTTAAGACTTAAAAGAAATCTGTCTGCAGGTTTTTGCTATATAATTTAAAAGCAGCATGATGTTGGGGCTGAGATCCCGATACCAGAGATGTGTCACTTATTAGAAACTGTGTTCCAGTTTTATCAGGAAGACATTTTCACAGCAGGACTTTGTGTTTTGTGCCTAGTAGCCAACTGTTCTTTGTAACCCCAGCCTCCATCAGTGATTGGAAGGTTTCTGTCAGTATACCGTGTACACAGAAAGCTGCAAATAAGTGGTGTGGGTGGGGCTATACATAATTCAGAATTCCGAGCTCTGCTAGATATGTAGCAGAGAAAACTATAATTGTATCAAAATGACAGAAAGAAGACCAGGAAATAACACATCTCTACAATCAATGTCTCTGTCTCTACATCATGGCTTTGCAAAACAGATTCCCATTAAAGAGATAGCTCCAAAAATCATGTTAACCCTGCTCCTTAAGATCTCTGACCTGTGGAACCTCCAAGAAGATTTGCATCCTAGTGCTGAATGGAGAAGAGCTGTGCATGCTCGGCCTCTGCTCTATTCATGCCAGATATAGAGTGAGACAATGAACTATGAGTAGACTGAGTATGTGCAACTCTGCTCCCTTCAATATGGAACTGCACAGCCCTGTTAGTGGCATGGCCGGAGTCCCCAGCGGTCAGATTCACTGGCAACCAGCAAGATATCCTCTATCCTGTAAGTAGAGATTAGCTTGATTCTTGGGGAATAAGCCTTTAACCCCTTACTGACATGATGTATAGTTACGTCATATGCTGGCTCATTGACTTTAATGTGGCCCCTGGAACTTATCCCGAATCCTTGTCAGCAGTTTATGGCTGTAATCTTCAGCCATTATCAGCCTTTATCCAGTGATGAGTGAGCACTGAGATACTTGAGTTGGATGGACGTGACTCGAGTACCAAGTATAATGGAAGTCAATATTAAACTCAAGCATTTTTACAGAAGAATTCTTGGAAAAATTTTCGAGTTTCCCATTGACCTCCATTAGACTTGGTACTTTTGCCTATCCAAGCATTCAACTGCTCATTTCTAGCACTGAGCCCTTGAGCATCTTAGTGCTCGCTCATCACTACCTCTTTACTCGGCCCTCCAGTTGCACCCGTCTGAGTGTCTGACTGCTCGTTTCTAGTACTGAGGACTTGAGCATCCTAGTGCCAACTCATCTCTACCTTTAACAGCCAGCGGTTGATCAGAACTCATCCAACAGCTGTTAAACTGTGAAATGTCTCTGTCAATCTGATCCAGTCTCATTAAAGGGGCTTTACACACAGCGATATCGCTAGCGATATCGCTAGCGAGCGTACCCGCCCCCGTCGTTTATGCGTCACGGGCAAATCACTGCCCGTGGCACACAATATCATTAGGAGCCGTCACACGGACTTACCTGCCTAGCGACGTTGCTGTGGCCGGCAAACCGCCTCCTTTCAAAGGGGACAGTTTGTGCGGCGTCATAACGGCGTCACTAAGCGGCCGCCCAATAGAAGCGGAGGGGCGGAGATGAGCGGCCGTAACATCCTGCCCACCTCCTCCCTTCCTCATTGCCGGCGGCTGCAGGTAAGGTGATGTTCCTCGTTCCCGGGGTGTCACACATAGCGATGTGTGCTGCCTCAGGAACGACGAACAACCTGTGTCCTCAACAATCAACGATTTTTTGAAAATGAACGACGTGTCAATGATGGACGACTTGGTGAGTATTTTCCATCGTTAACGGTCGCTCGTTGGTGTCACACGCAATGACGTTGCTAACGATGCCGGATGTGCATCACGGAATCCGTGACCCCGGCGATATATCGTTAGATACGTCGTTGCGTGTAACGGGGCCTTAACAGTGCACAATCTGGGGGGGTGTACTATTCTAACAGCCCTTTAACGCCCCCTTGTTGCGATCGGAGGGAGGGGCAAATGGGTTGTCATGATGGCTGCTGCCTGCTAAAGACCTCTTTGCCCATCATGACTCTGCTTCTATGCACGGCCAGTTTTAGACAAAGTGGGGCCCTGGGCAAAAATTAACACTAGGGTTCCAACTATTAACATATTGCACCATCACACAAACATTTAATTTGGAGCAAAATTCAGACTGTTGACTTTAGTAAAGTCATCCAACACTGGTGTCTAAGCCTCCTAATACTAAGGGGTGCTTCACACACAGCGAGCTCGCTGCCGAGATCGCTGCTGAGTCACGCTTTTTGTGACGCAGCAGTGACATCATTAGCGATCTCGCTGTGTGTGACACTGAGCAGCGATCTGGCCCCTGCTGCGAGATCGCTGCTCGTTACACACAGCCCTGGTTCGTTTTCTTCAAAGCCGCTCTCCTGCTGTGACACACAGATCGCTGTGTGTGACAGCAAGAGAGCGACAAATGAAGCGAGCAGGGAGCAGGAGCCGGCGTCTGACAGCTGAGGTAAGCTGTATCCAAGATAAACATCGGGTAACCAAGGTGGTTACCCGATATTTACCTTAGTTACCAGCCTCTGCAGCTCTCACGCTGCCTGTGCTGCCGGCTCCGGCTCTCTGCACATGTAGCTGCTGTACACATCGGGTTAATTAATTAATTAAATTAATTAATCCAGGGAAGGAGTCTTGCGAGGATAATTTGCATATTCCCAGTGCCTTCTGGGATAAGTGAAGAGTCACCGCGAGCTCAAGGAGAACCGGGTTTTGGCCGTTACAGCCGGAAGGAAGACTTCTGAAAGCCAGGGAAGGAGTCTTGCGAGGATAATTTGCATATTCCCAGTGCCTTCTGGGATAAGTGAAGAGTCACCGCGAGCTCAAGGAGAACCGGGTTTTGGCCGTTACAGCCGGAAGGAAGACTTCTGAAAGCCGCGCGCCTAGCGGCGCGCGAATTTTAGCCTGTCTTCTTCATTGTGAGCGTGAGTGAGCAAAGTGTGAGCAAAAGTAAGTGTGAATAGAATTGTTTGTATTTAGTTGTTTAATTACTTAACATTTGTTTAGTGCTATCCCCATTAGAAAATGTGCTCCACTATTGCTAATGCGATCCAGTGTACATCTTGTCTCATGTATGCAGTCCTTGAAAAGCCGTTCGAGGGTGCATACTGTTGTTCGAGATGTGCGCAAGTTGCACGTTTGGAAGCCCAGATACTGGATCTAAATGAGCAGCTGGCAACTCTGAGATGCATTAGCAATATGGAAAGGAGTGTGCTGCTCACTGAGCAGCAGCTTGCTGGGTCAGATGTGGGGGAGGATCGTAGTAGGGAGCGGCAGGACGGTGAGGTAGGTAGCTGGGTGACAGTTAGAAAGGGGGGTAAAGGGAAAAGTGCTAGGGAGGCTAGTCCTGAACTGACACACCCCAATAGGTTTGCAAACTTGGCAGATGAGGGGGATGTCATTACAGGGGTAGCATTGCTGCAGCAAGGCATGACCTCTGAACGCCAGAGGAGTGTCTGCTCCAGTAAGGGGGGGAATAGGAGTGCAGGGCAGGCAAGACAGGTACTGGTAGTGGGGGACTCAATTATTAGGGGGACAGATAGGGCAATCTGTCACAAAGACAGGGATCGCCGAACAGTGTGTTGTCTTCCTGGCGCTCGAGTTCGGCACATCGCTGATCGGGTTGACAGATTACTGGGAGGGGCTGGGGAGGACCCAGCGGTCATTGTACATATTGGCACAAATGACAAAGTTAGAGGTAGGTGGAAGGTCCTTAAAGATGATTTCAGGGAATTAGGTTGTAAGCTTAAAGCATGGACCTCAAAGGTGGTATTTTCGGAAATACTACCTGTGCCACGAGCCACACCAGAGAGGCAAAGAGAGATCAGGGAGGTTAACAGGTGGCTCAAGAATTGGTGTAGGAAAGAGGGTTTTGGGTTCCTGGAGAATTGGGCCGACTTTTCAGTTGGCTACAGATTCTATGCTAGGGATGGGCTGCATCTTAATGGGGAGGGTGCAGCTCTGCTGGGGCAGAAAATGGCTAGAAGGTTGGAGGAGTGTTTAAACTAGGAATGGGGGGCGAGGGTATTCACTTTATAGAAGGGGAATGTAGTGCAGATAGTGACCAGGGCACAAGTAATGAAATTGGGGGTGGTACGGGGGGAAGGGTTAGGACAGTCAATACAGTAAGCAGGAATATAGGTACAGAGTCATACGTAACGTGCATGTACACTAATGCCCGAAGCCTCACAAATAAGGTGGAGGAATTAGAATTAATATTGTTGGAAGAAAATTATGATATAGTGGGGATATCAGAGACATGGCTGGATGAGAGCTATGACTGGGCTGTTAATTTACAGGGTTATAGCCTATTCAGGAATGACCGTACAAATAAGCGAGGGGGAGGTGTGTGTCTATATGTAAAATCATCCTTAAAACCCATCCTGCGTGACAACATATGTGAGGGTACTGAGAATGTAGAGTCCCTATGGGTGGAGATAAGGGGGGGGAGAATGAATAATAAAATACTGATAGGGGTGTGTTATAAGACGCCGAATATTATGGAAGAGGTAGAGAATCTCCTCATAAAGCAAATTGATAAAGCAGCGAGTCTTGGAGAGGTAATTATTATGGGGGACTTTAACTATCCTGATATAAATTGGGGAACAGAAACTTGCAGTTCCAGCAAAGGAAATAGATTTTTGATAACAATGAAAGATAATTACCTTTCACAAATGGTACAGGACCCCACAAGAGGGGGAGCACTACTAGACCTTGTACTAACCAATAGGCCAGACCGCATATCAAATATACAAGTTGGGGGTTACTTGGGGAATAGTGATCACAAAATAATAAGTTTTCATGTATTCTTTAGTAAGATGTATAGTAGAGGGGCTACAAGGACACTAAACTTCAGGAAAGCAAATTTTAAACGGTTGAGAGATGATCTTAGTGCAATAAACTGGGATGATGTACTAAGTAATAAAAGTACACAAAGCAAATGGGAGACTTTTATGAGCATCCTGAATAGGGCTTGTGCAGAAAATATACCCTATGGGAACAAACATGCTAGAAATAGGAGGAAACCCCTATGGCTAAATAGAGCTGTAAGGGAAGCAATAAAAGAAAAACAGAAAGCCTTAAAAGAATTAAAGAGGGTAGGTAGTGATGAGGCATTATATAATTATAGAAAATTAAATAAAATATGTAAAAAGCAAATTAAGTTAGCTAAGTTTGAGACAGAGAGACTCATTGCGAGAGAAAGTAAAAATAATCCTAAAATATTCTTTAACTACATAAACAGTAAAAAACTGAAAAGCGATAGTGTTGGCCCCCTTAAAAATAGTCTTGGTGAAATGGTGGAAGGGGATGAGGGTAAAGCCAACCTGCTGAATGACTTTTTTTCTACGGTTTTTATACAAGAAAATGCCATGGCAGATGACATGACCAGTGATGCCATAAATTCACCCTTGAATATTACCTGCTTAACCCAGCAGGAAGTACGCCGCCGCCTCGAAATCACTAAGGTTGACAAATCTCCGGGCCCGGATGGCATACACCCCAGAGTACTACAGGAATTGAGTTCTGTGATAGATAGACCATTATTTTTAATCTTCTCAGATTCCTTAATAACAGGGTCGGTACCGCAGGACTGGCGCATAGCAAATGTGGTGCCAATATTCAAAAAGGGGACAAAAACTGAGCCGGGAAATTATAGGCCGGTAAGTTTAACCTCTACGGTTGGTAAAATCCTTGAGGGTTTCTTGAGAGATGCTATACTGGAGTATCTCAAGAAAAATAACCTTATGACAGAGTATCAACATGGGTTTATGAGGGATCGATCCTGTCAAACTAATTTGATCAGCTTCTATGAAGAGGTAAGTTCAAGCCTGGACCAGGGAAATGCAGTGGATGTTGTGTATATGGACTTTTCAAAAGCTTTTGATACGGTGCCACACAAAAGGTTGGTACATAAAATGAGAATAATGGGGATAGGGGAAAATATGTGTAACTGGGTTAAAAACTGGCTCAGTGATAGGAAACAAAGGGTGGTTATTAATGGTACGTACTCGGACTGGGTCTCAGTTCATAGTGGGGTACCACAGGGGTCAGTATTGGGCCCGCTTCTTTTCAACATATTTATAAATGACCTTGTTGGGGGCATGCGGAGTAGAATTTCAATATTTGCAGATGATACTAAACTCTGCAGGGTAATCAATACAGAGGAGGATAATTTTATATTACAGGGAGATTTATGTAAATTGGAGGATTGGGCTGAGAAGTGGCAATTGAAGTTTAATGTAGATAAATGTAAGGTCATGCACTTGGGTAGAGGAAATAACATTTATGATTATGTACTTAATTGTAGAACACTGGGTAAAACAGACACAGAAAAAGACTTGGGTGTATGGGTGGATGGTAAACTTCACTTTAGTGGACAGTGTCAGGCAGCTGCTGCCAGGGCTAATAAAATAATGGGATGTATTAAAAGAGGTATAAGTGTTCATGAAAAAAATATAGTTCTACCTCTGTACAAGTCACTAGTGCGACCGCACGTAGAATACTGTGTACAATTCTGGTCACCGATATATAAGAAGGACATAGCTGAACTGGAGAGGGTGCAAAGAAGAGCGACCAAGATTATTAGAGGAATGGGGGGGCTGCAATACGAAGACAGGTTATTAAACTTGGGGTTATTTAGTCTGGAAAAACGAAGGCTTAGGGGAGATCTAATCACAATGTATAAATATATGAGGGGACAGTACAGAGACCTTTCCAAAGATCTATTTACACCTAGGCCTGCGACTGGAACACGGGGGCATCCGCTACGTCTTGAGGAAAGAAGGTTTAATCATAATCACAGACGAGGATTCTTTACTGTACGAGCAGTGAGACTATGGAATTCTCTGCCGCATGATGTTGTAATGAGTGATTCACTACTAACATATAAGCAGAGCCTGGATGCCTTTCTTGAAAAATTTAATATAACCAGTTATGTATATTAGATTTTATGACAGGGTATTGATCCAGGGAACTAGTCTGATTGCCGGATGTGGAGTCAGGAATGAAATTTTTTCCCCATTGGAACTTGTTTGCCACATTGGGGTTTTTTGCCTTCCTCTGGATCAACATGTTAGGCTACGGGTTGAACTAGATGGACTTAGAGTCTCCCTTCAACCTTAAAACTATGATACTATGATGATGATATGATGTGTACAGCAGCTAGGAGAGCAAGGAGCCAGCGCTCAGTGTGCGCGGCTCCCTGCTCTCTGCACATGTAGCTGCATTACACATCGGGTTAATTAACCCGATGTGTACAGCAGCTAGGAGAGCAAGGAGCCAGCGCTCAGTGTGCGCGGCTCCCTGCTCCCTGCTCACACTGGTAACTAATGTAAACATCGGGTAACCATACCCGATGTTTACCTTAGTTACCAGTCTCCGCAGCTTCCAGACGGCGGCTCCGTGCAAGCGCAGCGTCGCTTGCACGTTGCTGCTGGCTGGGGGCTGTTCACTGGTCGCTGGTGAGATCTGCCTGTTTGACAGCTCACCAGCGACCATGTAGCGATGCAGCAGCGATCCTGACCAGGTCAGATCGCTGGTCGGATCGCTGCTGCATCGCTAAGTGTGAAGGTACCCTAACTGACAAAGAACAATGGGGTTACAACAATCACTCATAGATCATTGTGTTCCCATACAAATCATGTTATCGGCAGCATATCTCCTGTTTACATCGGACAATGCCAAGAACAATGGTCCTTATTCATTAAGACAGGGGTTCTGCATGCCAGTCTTAAAAAATAAAGCCATTGGAGTACTATTCACCATATTCACCATATTCACTAATAGGCGCACACCATTTAATGAATTAGGATTACAAGCCCCATGTGCCTACAGCAGTAATGTAAATACGAGAGAGAGAGAGAGAGAGAGAGAGAGAGTGTGTGTCCACCCATATCCTGTCCATCGCCATTAACTTGAGAACAGTGGCAGCTATAGGCATAGAAGTGCTGTCTAGGTATAGTAAAGTAGCCATGCGCTACGCAATGAAACCACCTATAGCGCCACCTGGTGGAAAACAACGGAGTTAGCATTTATATCTCGAAAATGGAACGAGATAGAGGAAAAAAGTTAATTACAAAGTTGCAGGGCATCATCAATTCAATACGAATCGACACCTTGCATACAGAAATGCTATGATTAGAACGTGTAAAACTCACAAGACTGCGGACGTGAAGCGATACCTCATGAAGACCTTCCTACAAGTCATTGGGTATGGTGGCTGAGTGGCCTCCACGCTCACCTGACCTGACCCTATTGGTCTTCTTTCTGTGAGGTCACATCAAACAGCAGGTGTATGCGACCCCTCCACCAACATTGCAGGACCTACGACGACGTATCACAGATGCTTGTGCAAACGTGTCACCTACCATATTGCACAACGTGCAGCGAGATACAGTATGCTGTGCAGAGGCCAGATGTGCATTGCAGCTGTCGCTGGCCACTTTGAGCATCAAAGTTAAATGAGCACCATATGCATGACCAGCATTCAGTGTTTTTTTTTGGGGGGGGGGTCATGAGTTTCATATCATAGCATTTCTGTATGCAAGGTGTTGATTCGTATTGAGTTGATAATGCCCTACAACTTTGTAATTCACTTTTTTTTTCTCTATCTCATTACATTTTCAAAATAAAAATGCTAACTTCGTTGTTTTCCACCAGGTGGCGCTAGAGGTGGTTTCATTGCGTAGTGCATGGCTACTTTACTATACCAAGAAACCACTTCTATGTCTATAGCTGCCACCGTTCTCCATATATACACATCACACTCACAGCATATATATATATATATATATATATATATTTTATATATATATATATATATATATATATATATATATATATAAAGGTTCTTTTATTTTTTAATATTTGCACCAACAGTTGTTGCCTTCACGCCAAGCTACTTGCCTATTGTCCTGTAGCCCATCCCAGCCTTGAGCAAGTGCACAATTTTGTCCCTGGTGTCCTTAAACAACTCGTTGGTCTTGTCCATGGTGGGGAGATTGACGTGTGATTGATTGAGTGTGTGGACAGGTGTCTTTCATACAGGTAATAAGTGAAGAGTAGGAGAGCTTCTTAAAGAAAAAATAACAAGTCTATGAGATCCCAAATTCTTGCAGCTTAGTGGGTGATCAGATGCTTCTTTCATGCCATTAAATACAAATTAATTATTTAAATAGGAATAAGCAAACCTGAACTGTAAAGGTCGGAGTTTGTATTGGATACCAGGTTTTCTGGTCCCAGACCCGACCACAGACTTATACGTGTATGTCCGGTCCTGTTCAGGTTCAGTCACCTGGATAATAAAAAAAAATAAAAAGAAGCAAGATGGTTAAAGCAGCACATACCAGTCTCTGCATGTGTGGCTGTCACACTGCTTTTGGGTCCACTGATTACTTCTCATACATACTCACTATTTCCCCCGTTCACCATCCAAGACAGCGTCTGTGATTGGTTGCAGTCAGAAATGCTGGCGTTCCAGTGTCCCTGATTGGTTAAACTCACAGAGGCTGTATGGGATTCCTAATGGAGTGTAAAAATAAATATATAAATAAAATTACATAGGGTCTCCTATATAGTGATACCCAGCACAGATAAAGCAGACAACTACAGGCTACAGTCCCTAGCTGTGCACATTATCTTGACTGTCTATCAAAATAATTAAAAAAATTACATGTGGTTTCCCCCAATTTTGATTCTCAGCCAAGATAAAGCTGGCAGCTGGAGGCTAGTAGTCTCAGGCTGGGGAAGCCCATGGTTTTTGCCCCCCCCAGCCTAAAAATAGCAGTCTTTAGCCATCCAGAAATGTCGCATCCATTAGATGTGATAGTTCCAGCGCTTTACCCGACTCATCTTTATTGACCTGGTTGGATGCCATTGGTGAAATATACATGTTAATGAGGCGGTGCGGTGGCTCAGTGGTTAGCACTGCAGTCTTGCAGCGCTGGGGTCCTGGGTTCAAATCCCACTAAGAACGCCATCTGCAAGGAGTTTGTTTGTTTTCCCCGTGTTTGCGTGGGTTTCCTCTGGGTTCTCTGGTTTCCTCCCACACTCCAAAGACATACAGATAGGGAATTTAGATTGTGAACCCCAATGGGGACAGCGTTGCCAATGTATGTAAAGCGCTGTGGAATTAATAGCGCTATATAAATGAATAAAATTATTATTATTAATGACAGCTGTGATTTGTCAAAAAACATAGCTGACACTAAGCCGTGGATTAGTAATGGGTGGGGTCTATGAGACCCGCTCATTACTAATCCTATAAGTAAAAAAAAAATAAACACACTGAAGTCACAGCACACAAGTACATTAGAGAACATGACAATCAGCTGTGGCATCTTGCAGACACCAACTGAGCTATAGCTGTGAGCAGTGATGTCACTGAGTTTACCTGCGGTCACATCTTTAGGTTACCACAGTGCCCCACCTGTGACTACAGGTATACTCACCTCAGGTGAACTCATTGAACTTAGTGATCTCACCTCAGATCAACTCATTGAGTTCAATGAGACCTCATCTCTTGGCAGTAAGACACATTTTTTTTGCCAGGAGATGCAGATTTGGTGCTGGAATATATAGACCAAATACCTGCACCACAACTGCAGCTCCTGGCAGAAAAAAAAAACACATCAAAACTGAAAAGTACCATCCTGTACAAAGCACAAAAGGGAATTCGGGGGCTGTTTTTTTATTTTATTTTTATTTTATTTTATATCAAGAAAAAAGGTAGTTAACTGAACGGACAGGAGTTCGATTCTAGTTACATCATTTGTCTTTTTTTTTATTTTTTATCCTACTGATCATTACTTTCTCATCATTTTTTAGACTTATCATCTAATCTTCTTACTTCTAGTGTTGGATAATTAATTCACTTCTTATTCTGATATTATTATATCTTGTAGAGATGGAGATTTCTTTTTTAGTTATTTTTTTCCGTTTCAGAAAGGATTATTTGCTCATTGTCAAATCATGTGAAATCCTATGAACTCTGTTTTCCTTATTGATCTGTAAATATTAATCTGAGCGAAAATAATGCGATGAAGGGAAATATTGAATTTATATTACAGAAAACAGGAAGCCTTTAGTTTATGGAAATGGTAAGATGCATTGCTGCAAATTACATAGAATGATATATTTATTTAGTGATATAGCCAAGGGGTTAATTCATACAACGATTTAAGCAACGGATAAGATATTTTAACGTATTTAAAGATGCTCAATGAAAATTATTTTCTATTTAGTCAAAAGGCTTAGTTAAAAGATTTTTTTTTCTGTGTTGCCACTAGAGGGAGCTCACTACATACAGTACTGACCAAAAGTTTGGACACACCTTCTCATCTCTAGAACAACAGTTAAGAGGAGACTTTGTGCAGCAGGCCTTCATGGTAAAATAGCTGCTAGGAAACCACTGCTAAGGACAGACAACAAGCAGAAGAGACTTGATTGGGCTAAAGAACACAAGGAATGGACATTAGACCAGTGGAAATCTGTGCTTTGTCTGATGAGTCCAAATTTGAGATCTTTGGATCTAACCACCGTGTCTTTGTAGAAAAGGTGAACGGATGGACTCTACATGGCTGGTTCCCACCGTGAAGCATGGAGGAGGAGGTGTGATGGTGTGGGGGTGCTTTGCTGCTGATATTGTTGGGGATGGACTCTACATGGCTGGTTCCCACCGTGAAGCATGGAGGAGGAGGTGTGATGGTGTGGGGGTGGTTTGCTGCTGATATTGTTGGGGATTTATTCAAAATTGAAGGCATACTGAACCAGCATGGCTACCACAGCATCTTGCAGCGGCATGCTATTCTATCCGGTTTGCGTTTAGTTGGACCATCATTTATTTTTCAACAGGACAATGATCCCAAACACACCTCCAGGCTGTGTAAGGGCTATTTGACTAACAAGGAGAGTGATGGGGTGCTACGCCAGATGACCTGGCCTTCACAGTCACCAGACCTGAACCCATTCGAGATGGTTTGGGGTGATCTGCACCGCAGAGTGAAGGAAAAAGGGCCAACAAGCGCTAAGCATCTCTGGGAACGCCTTCAAGACTGTTGGAAAACCATTTCCGGTGACTACCTCTTGAAGCTCATCAAAAGAATGCCAAGAGTGTGCAAAGTAGTAATGAAAGCAAAAGGTGGCTACTTTGAAGAACCTAGAATATAAGACATATTTTCAGTTGTTTCACACTTTTTTAAGTATTTCATTCCACGTGTGTTAATTCATAGTTTTGATGCCTTCAGTGTGAATCTACAATTTTCAGAGTCCTGAAAATAAAGAAAACTCTTTGAATGAAAATGTGTGTCCAAATGTTTGGACTGTACTGTATGCATGTACCCCCCCACCTCCCCCAGTAGAGCTCTGATCTCAGGGTGGTGGGTCCGAGTGGTGATTTGGCTCTACCGGTGGCTTGCATTTTGTGATGGGGGTTAAAATTAATATTAAAAAGGGGAGAGAAAAATGAAATAAATAAATAAACAAATAAAGAACTCATGACACCAGTTGGGATGTTTGGCTTTGGTATGGCCGGACACTGCTGAAGGTCCTCAGTAGTTAGGTGGGGTGCGCAGTGCCAGAAGGTTGTCTTCTCGCCACCCCAACTAGGACTGGTTCCTGGGGATGTTGAGATAATGACAGTGCAGCAGAAAATAACTCAGCCAGAGACAGGACAGGAGCTTTAACCTTTTACTAAAGCTCTGCAGATTAGTCCGGAACATTCTTTACAGCCTTCACAATGATGGTGGTCTGACATGCCCCAATGAGAGTTTGGTTTCTCATGTGGTGATAGTATATTCCTCCTGCCACTACTTCCCCACCTGGGAATAGACGTCTTGAAATTTCTTGGGTTTTCAAGACAAGAAAACTCTGGATCTTTGATCCCTTCCAGCGAGCAGGCGATTTGAATCCTGAGGGAAAACTCACTGTTTCTTGTAGAATTTTCCAGACTCAATCATATTGCTGAGCTCCTGGGCAAATTCACTGCTCCTTATTAAACAGCCAATATCAGTGTCTCAGTTTGCCACTAACCTTGAAAGTCCAGGTGGCCTAGGGACTGATACCATATCAATTTGTAACTGGACCCTAAAGAGGTTTCAACAGTTACCTCAGGACAGGACGTCTCCATATTACACTCCTCTCACACACTGACAACAACTTCACTGCTCCTAATGAAAATGCTCATAGCAGTCTCTCAGTTTGCCATTGATCTTGAAAGTCCAGGTGGCCTAGGGACTGATACCGTACCAGTTTGTAACTGGCTCCTCCACAGGTTTCAACAGTTACCTCAGGACAGGACGTCTCCATATTACACTCCTCTCACACACTGACAACAACTTCAACTGCCACTCTCTGATTTACCTAACACCTCAGCTCCTCCTCCTCTTCATCTAGGGCGCACATATATATGATTATCTCAGCACAGGAACATTTTTATTAAACACATCAAATTGTGGATATTATTATTATTCCAAGATCTAGTGATTAAATCAACTTTATAATTTGCTTTATTCATGGGAAAACCTCCTCTTGGCAACTTTGTGCCTAAATCTATGTCTAGCAGTCAGATTTGATGGCACTGCTGAAATGACATTGTGATATGTAAGTAAAATGAAAAGGACTACCAAAATATAAGAACGTCCATATGGACCCCACCTGTTCATGGGTGTCTGGTGGGCTGCGGAAGTGTGGCAACTGCACTCAACCAAATAAATTGTCAGGTTGGCTGTCACATTAATGTAAAGGAAGCCTGGAATAAAAATGGTGCCAAACAACTATAATTCATTATCATGTTACTGTAACATCTGTTCTGCTCTATAAATTTACTATCAAACTGCTCTGTTACTATAGAAACTACATAAGAACCTCTCACTCACAAGACAATTACTTGCTGCGTTTCTATAACTAATCACATGGACACGGAGAACAGACTGATGTCTAGTAACAATACATCTGG
Source organism: Anomaloglossus baeobatrachus (assembly GCF_048569485.1). Lineage (NCBI taxonomy): Eukaryota > Metazoa > Chordata > Amphibia > Anura > Aromobatidae > Anomaloglossus > Anomaloglossus baeobatrachus. The sequence continues at coordinate 29,210,399 of NC_134358.1, read as the reverse complement.
AGAAAAATCTATCAAGCAAAACAATAATAGAATGTATAAAATGTATTGTTAAAGTAATTCTAGTGCTACATCTATGATCAAAATATTGTCTATTCTGTAGAGGATTCGTCCATCCTCTGGGTGAGACATTGGAGACGACTTGCTGTCTAATAAAGTCCTGTGATTACAGCAGCCTCTGCACAATCTCAGTGGATGAAGAAGAGATACAAATATATTGTAACTTAGGGGGGCTTTACACGTTGCGACATCGTTTCCGAAATATCGTTGGGGTCACGTCGTTAGTGACGCACATCCGACATTGTTTGACATATCGTAGCGTGTGACAGCGACGAGTGTCTGTGAACGAGCAAAAATACTCACCTTATCGTTGCTCATTGACACGTCACTCATTTTCAAAAAATCGATTGTCCTTCTGCGCGCCGGTTGTTCATTGTTCCCAAGGCAGCACACGTCGCTCCGTGTGACACCCCGGGAACAACGAACACAGCTTACCTTCGGCCGCCGGCAATGCGGAAGGAAGTAGGTGGGCGGGATGTTACGTCCCGCTCATCTCCGCCCCTCCGCTTCTATTGGGAGGACGCTGTCTGACGTCGCTGTGATGCCGAACGTCCCTCCCCCTTCAGGAAGAGGATGTTCGCCGCCCACAGCAACGTCATCGTGGAGTTAACTACGTTAGACGGGGGTTACCGACTTTGTGCGACACGGGCAACAAATTGCCCGTAACACACAAACGATGGGGGTGGGTGCGATCGCACGTGCAAACGCACGATAAATCGTAGCATGTAAAGCGGCCTTTAGTCTATCACAGTGACTGATGATTATGCTGCATCTGTATTGTATCTATGTAGTAGCCCAAAAATAGGATACAATTGATAAATAGATCCAATTGGAGATACAACTGATCTTGGAAGGAGAAGGCACTATAAAATGTCAGTACTATCAGAATCAACTTACAGCACTCTGTTTAAAGGCCGCTTTACACGCTGCGATATCGTTACCAATTTTGCTAGCGTGCGTACCCACCCCCATCGGTTGTGCGACACGGCTATATCGCAACCCGTGGCGCACAACATCGCGCGGACCCGTTACACGTACTTACCTGTCTAGCGACGTCGCTGTGGCAGGCGAACCGCCTTCTTTCTAAGGGGGCGGTTCGTTCGGCGTCACAGCGACGTCACTAAGCGGCCGCCCAATCAAAGCGGAGGGGTGGAGATGAGCGGGACGAATATCCCGCCCACCTCCTTCCTTCCTCATTGCTGGCGGGAGGCAGGTAAGGAGAGGTTCCTCGTTCCTGCGGTGTCACACGTAGCGATGTGTGCTGCCACAGCAACGACGAACTACATCGTTACTGCAGCAGCAACGATAATTGAGCTTAGGGGGACATGTCACTGATTAGCGATTTTGAACGTTTTTGCAACAATTCATAATCGCTAATAGGTGTCACACGAACGACATCGCTAACGCGGCCAGATGTGCGTCACAAAATCTGTGACCCCAACGAGATCGCTTTAGCGGTATCGTAGCGTGTAAAGCGGCCTTAAGTAAAGTGCCAATGAAAAGAGTACCGGTCATTTTTTTTTATTATTCCTACTAAAGCACAGAACTCTCCAATCCTGAATTCAATGCAATTAGTGATATCTTATTTGACAAAATAACACTGAATTTCAGCTTATTAATATTCACCTCTTTTTATGATGCACGGCGATGTTTCAGCTTCTCCTGAGCCTTAATCTCACTGTGACTAAAAAGATAATGAAGTATATTTGTAAATAACTAAGAACACAATTAACTAATGGAAAACAAAGTAAAAAATCATATAATAAAATGATACAATAAATCGTACTAGTACATGGATGTTATCCCATGGAGGCACGAGAGATTTGATGAAATTGTAATGTATAATTGTATCTAAACAGAAGATGGCAAATAAAAGTAATTACCACAAAAATATTCCCCACAGTTAGGGCTCGTGCGCACGTTGCTTATTTTTTTTTGCCTTCCTGCAGCGTTTTGAACAGCAGCGTCACATTGTCAAAATGCATGCGTTCTGCTTCCCCAGCAAAGTCTATGAGAATCATGCAAAATCCGTGCGCACAATGCTTTTTGAAACGAAGCGTTTTGATTGTCAAAAATTTGACAAAATCTCTGCGTTTAGAAAAGTAGCATGTCACTTCTTTTGAGCGCTTTGGCAGCGTCTTACACCAATTGAAATCAATGAGTTGTAGAAAAACGCTACCAAAATGCTAAGCAGTGCATTTGCACTGCATTTTTGTTGCGATCCACATGTTTTTTTAACATAATAAACGCAGCTCTTTTGGCCTCTTTCTCTATTTCTCTTTCTCGGTCGGTCTGTTGGTTGGTCTCACTGTCGGTCTCTCTGTCAGTCGGTCTGTCGGTCGGTCTCTCTCTATGTCTCTATCTCTCTCTGTCCATGTTGGTCTCTCCCTCCCACCCCCTCTCTCATACTCACCGATCCACGATCACCGGCGCTGCGCTGCACGGCGTTCACACTGTGGCAGCTTCTCCTCTTTTGAAAATGCCGGTCGCTCATTAATCCATCTCGTATTCCCTGCTTCCCCCGCCCACTGGCGCCTATGATTGGTTGCAGTCAGACACGCCCCCACACTGAGTGACAGCTGTCTCACTTCAACCAATCACAGCCGCCGGTGGGTGTGTCTATATAAAGCAGTAAAAAAAAAAATAAAGAATTTAAAAAAAAACCAACGTGAGGTCCCCCCCAATTTGGATACCAGCCAGGGTAAAGTCACACGGCTGAAGGCTGGGTGTTCTCAGGATGGGGAGCTCCACGTTATGGGGAGCCCCCCCAGCCTAACAATATTAGCCAGCAGCCTCCCGAAATTGCCGCATCAATTAGATGCGACAGTCCCGGGACTCTACCTGGCTCATCCCGAATTGCCCTGGTGCGGTGGCAAACAGGGTAATAAGGATTTAATGGCAGCCGCCCATAGCTGTCACTAAGTCCTAGGTTAATCATGGCAGGCGTCTCCCCGAGAATCCTTCCATGATTAACCTGTAAGTTAAAGAAAATAAACACACACATCCAAAAAATCCTTTATTTGTAATGAAAGACAAAAAAGCACCCTCTTTCACCACTTTATTAACCCCTCAAAAACACCTCCAGGTCCGACGTAATACACGCAAGGTCCCATGACGCTTTCAGCCATGCTACATTGAAAGCTGACAGGAGCGGCAGTAGAACACCGCCGCTCCTGTCAGCTCCATGCAGCAACTGAAGTGATTCGCACGATCACTCGAGTGAGTCGCGATGACTCGCGGTCACAGCTCTCAGGTGGAGGACTGCTGCTGTAGCCGCGAGTCACTCGAGTGAAAGCACAGCTGATCGTGCGGACTCACTGCAGTCCCTCAGGGAATTTGCGGTCACCGGTGAGTCCTTCATATATGACCACAAATCAGGCTGCGACACACAGACAGCCGCGTGATGTCAGTGAACTCGGGTGAAGCTTTGACATCACTGCTGCAGACTCTTGTGTCCTGGCACTGACCTTGGAGGTTCATCTGAGTTCATGACATCACACAGAGACAAATCCGCGGGATGACAATGAAGTCGGGTGAAGTTCATCCGAGTTCATTCTCATTGCCCGACTCTGTCTGTGTCTGCTGTCAGCGAGTATGTAGCAGAGCTGAATTGCCGGGAAACCGCACTGACAAAAAAGCAGCCAAAACGCATGTAAAATGCATGCAAAATGCATCCAAAATACATGTGTTTTGGATGCATTCTTTTTGTCAACACGCAGCGTCAAGTCTGCCAGGGGGTGCATTTATTTCTGCACTGGCCAGGACGCTACGTGCGCATGTTAGCAGTGTTTTGGATGAAGCATCTTTTTGCTTTGTTGATTTTTCTTTCTTGTCCTGAAGAAGGGGACTGGATCCCTGAAACGCATAGACCTATGAAATAAAAGAAGTTTATTATTAATCAACAGTATATTCATTCAGCAGCAGCGTGGCATTAAACCCGTTCTCCTCTCCAAGCACTGAAATTTTGACAAAATGAATAGGTAAACAGGCCCCATAATATGATACAACATTTCTCCTAAACATGGCAATACCCCACATGTGATTGTAAAGTACTGTTTGACCCCATGGCAGGGCTCAGGAGGGAAGCAGCGCTGTTTGACTTTTAGGCTATGTGCACACGTTGCGTTCTATTACGCAGCGTGTAAGTCAGTGCGGTTCCACTCGGCTCTGCAGCATCCCCATAGACTTGCAGTAGAGATGAGTGGGACCGCACTGTCAAAAAGAGCATGGCTGGCTGCGAGACAATGCCACGCGATCAGAATGAACTCGGATGAACTTCACCCGACTTCATTGTGATCGCGCGGCTCTGTGCTTGTGCCACGGCTTGATTTGCGATCACAGGTTAAGGACTCACCGGTGACTACAAATCCCCTAAGTGACTGAAGTGAGCCGCGCGATCACCGATGCCGTCACTCAGGTTACCCGCGGCCATCTCGTGTCCTCCACACGAGACTTGTGGCCGCGGGTAACCTGAGTGACGTCTCCGCTGACAGTGCGACTCACTTCAGTTGCTATGTGGAGCTGAAAGGAGCGACAGTGTTATGCGGTCGCTCCTGTCAGCTTCATGCAGCAGAGCTGGATGCATCGTGGGACCTCGTGAGGATTACGCCGGACCTGGAGGGGTGTTTGGGGATTTTAATAAAGTGGTGAAAGAGGGTGTTTTTTTTGTCTTTTATTTCAGATAAAGGATTTTTTTGAGTGTATGTGTTTATTTACTTTTACTTACAAGTTAATCATTAGGGGTGTCTCATAGACGCCTGCCATGATTAACGTAGGACTTATGGGCTGCCATTAATTCCTTATTACCCAAATTGCCACCGCACCAGGGCAATTCTGGATGAGCCGGGTATAGTCCCGGGACTGTGGCATCTACTGGATGCGGCAATTCCAGGCGGCTGCTGGCTCATATTTTTAAGCTGGGGGCTCCCCATAATGTGGGGCTCCCCATCCTGAGAATACCAGCCTTCAGCCGTGTGGCTTTATCTTGGCTGGTATCAAAATTGGGGGGGACCGCACGGCGTTTTTTTTTTATTTTTTTATTTATTTTACTGCACTACATAGACCCGCCGACCGGTGACTGTGATTAGTTGCAGTGAGACACCTGTCACTCAGCATGGGATACAACAACAAGTAGAAAAGAGAATGTGCAAAAAAAGTGGGATCACCAAATGAATAAATGTACAAAAATATCTTTATTTAAGCATAGGCACAAGTACCAACAAACAATTAAACTCAATTAAAAAAGCAAACAGCTTACAGGAAGCTTTCCAATAAGCTGTTTGCTTTTTTAATTGATTTTAATTGTTTGTTGGTACTTGTGCCTATGTTTAAATAAAAATATTTTTGTACATTTATTCATTTGGTGATCCCACTTTTTTTGCACATTCTCTTTTCTTCTTGCTGTTGTATCCTAGCTTGTGCTAAGTGGCTTTGATCCCTTCTTTATTATTCATTTATTTTTTGATGCCCTCCCTCCTTTGTTTTTACAGTCACTCAGCATGGGGGCGCGTCTGACTGCAACCAATTATGGGCGTTGGTGGGCGGGGGAAGCAGTGAATATGAGATGGAATAATGAGCGGCCGGCATTTTCAAAAGCTGGAGAAGCCGCCACAGTGTGACAGCCATGCAGCGCCGCGCCGGTGTTCGGTCAGTGATTGGTGAGTATGAGAGAGGGGAGAGAGGGATAGAGAGACCATCCGACAGGGAGACAGAGAGACCGACAGACAGACAGAGAGAGAGACCGACATTGCAACCAAAACGCACAAAAGAAGTGACATGCTGCTTTTTAGAACGCAGCGTCTTGGCAGCAGCCGAAACGCTGCATTCTAAAACGCAACGTGTGCATGGAATTTGCACAATCATCATAGATTGTGCTGGGGACGCAGGACGCATGCAGTTACACTGCAGCGCAATACGCATCGTAACTGCATGCAAATACGCAACGTGGGCACATAGCAGATTTTTCTTGACTAGTTTGTGGACCCATTTGCAGAGCCCTAAAGTGCTAGAACAGCAAAAACCTTTTTAAGTGACCGCATTTTGGAAATTACACCCCACAGGGAGTTTATCTATAGGTGTAGCATCAATTTAGTCTCTGGAAAAAAACACATAAAGTCAAATGCAGTGAATGTTGCAGAATTAAAATTACAAATAAGCCCTTGTAATGCCCAGTACATTATAGTGCCCGTGCATTATGTCCAGCTCATTCTTCTGGAGGCACACATCCCGTAAATTAAGTTGGGTTTCTTTGCTACAACATTGCCATATATGTGGGCATTCATTGTGCTTTAGACGCATTGTAGTGCTCAGAAGGGAGGAAAAGCATTTGAATATGAGAGTGCAGATTTTGCTTCATTTCTTTTTAGGGGGGAGCCATAGCACTTTTCCAGAGCCTTTGTGCTACCAATAATAGGAAAACCTAATAAATTGCCATTAATTAAAGACAGACCCGAATGGGGACTTGTTTTTTTGAGGATTTGTGGATATGCTGAGCAGTTTTTTCAGGGTTTCCATCTACATGTCTGCAAATTGTCTCTTCAGTGAGGAAGTAGACGAACTCTAGTACCACCTATTGGAGGTAGCTATCCTAAAAGTCAAAAAGGACCCTTTAACGAGCCTTGTCATATGACTTAGGATTTATGACAGATCAAAACCTCTATTTTCAGACACGGTGTTTCGGGAAGGTTGTCCCTCATCAGTGCAAAGTATGAGATCTCATCAGGCCATATGAGAGGCTAAGACGGGGTCTAAGAGGGAAGATATTCTCCTTGCGGAGACTGACACACCATTCCAGTATGCAAGTGGTGAGGACATTTTAAGCCACAATGTTCCTCTGGGAAATATGCAAATTGTCTCCTCAGTGAGTGTCACTTCTGACTTTTAGGATTGATACCCCAAATAGGTGGCACCAGAGTTTGTCTACTTCTTCACTGAAGAGACAGTTTGCATATTTCCCATAGGAACATTGCAGCTTAAAGTCTCCTCACTATCGGCATGCTTAACTGGTATGTCAGTCTCCGCATGGAGAATAGTTTTCTTATTAGACCCCATCTACATGTCTGAAATACATGACTCAGGTGAAACCCAGTGAATCCATTCACTGATGACGCAGCAGAGTTTCTACAGACTCCGTTTGGCCTCTGCTTAGCTCTATCTATTGTAAGATGCACAAAACTATTGTTGACCACACTTAGGGGTACTTTACACGTTGCGACATCGCTAGCATTGGCTAGCGATGCCGAGCGCGATAGTACCCGCCCCTGTCGCACATGCGATTTCTTGTGATAGCTGCCGTAGCGAACATTATCGCTATGGCAGCTTCTTACGCACATACCTGCTGGGCAACGTTGCTGTGACTGCCGAACTATCCCTCCTTCAAGGGGGATGTGCGTTCGGCGTCACAACGATGTCACTAATCGGCCGGCCAATAGAAGCGGAGGGGCGGAGATGAGCGGGACATAACATCCCGCCCACCTTCTCCCTTCCGCAGTGCCGTCGAGACGCAGGTAAAGAGATGTTTGTCGCTCCTGCAGGTTTACATACAGCGATGTGTGGACCTGCAAGAACGACAAACAACATCGTACCTGCGGACGCACCGACATTATGGAAATGACCGACGCTACACAGATCAACGATTTTCGACGCTTTTGCGATCGTTTATCGTCGCACCTAGGATTTACACCCTGCGATGTTGCTACCGGCGCCGGATGTGCGTCACTAACGACGTGACCCCGACGATATTTCGGAAGCGATGTCTCAACGTGTAAAGCCCCCCTTAGGCACGCACCTAAAATGACATGTAAAAAGTTGCATCATTACAGTGAATTTCCGTTGAGAATTTTCTCTGAATCACTATTTTTAGAGATTTACATCGTTTTAAGCGTACAGCGCAGTATAAAAGTGAGCCACGCCATACTGCGATCTTTATAAAGCAGAATAAGCAAATTAACAGCATTTAATGAATTGGTCTTATTTGTCTTTTAAGCCATTCACCTTTGCATTATAAGTTATTATGTGGCTTTATTCCTCAGGTCAGTTACAGAGCTAACAGATTTATATAGGGTTTTTTAGGTTTGGCTACTATCACTCTAAAGAATGCATTTTAACAAAATTAAGGTTTTATTTATGGCTTTATATTTTTTCATTTTTCTGCTTTTAGAGTCATGTGAAGGCTTGATTTTTGTGGGATGGAGTTTTTAATGATACCATCTTGGACCACATAATATTTTTTGATTGCTTTCTATTCCACTTTTTCTCAATAAAGCAGAAACAGCAATTCAGAAATTGCTATATTTTGGGGGATTTTTTGCTTTTTTTACTCCATTTACCATGTTGTAAGAGATACAATAGTTATATTCTTCAGGTCAGTACAATTAGACTAACACCACATTTATATTGTTTTTTTTATGTTTTTCCATTGCTGTATTCTGAGAGCTATAGCGTTTTTATTTTTTGCTGACGGAGCTGTATGGCGGCTTTTTCTTGTAGGACAAGATAAAATTTTCAGCAGTACCATATTTATTTATATTTGCGTTTTTGATAGCATTTTATTCCACTTTTTTGTCACCTGTAGGATGAATACAGGTGACAAAAAAGTGGAATAAAATGCTATCAAAAACGCAAATATAATATAAAATACAGTTTTTGCTACATTTTTCTATTTTTCATTTTTGCTACAGATATATTGAATAATTTTATTTTACATTTTCTGTCTCTAATTTTTTGCTTTTTAAAAAAATAAATAAAAAATAAATATATATATATATATATATATATTTTTTTTTACTTTTTTACTTAGTCCCTCTATATTATGTCTCTGATTACTGCAATGCACTAGCATTGCAATACATTATATATGACAGTGGTGCACAGAAGCATTTTAGACACTGCTCCTAATATAGTCTAACAGGCTTCCCATAGCTGGGTGACCCAGAGGTCATCATGAGCATTGCCAAATTGAGCTGTCATGATAACAGTGCAGGGGCACCAATAAGACAAAAGAGGGAGCGCACTCAATCTCCCAGCCCCCTAAATGGTGCAATCAATATCAATCGTGGCATTTAGGGGGTTTAGCAGTCAGGGATGGCACATGGACCATCTCTGGCTGTGAGAGCTGGATTCAGCTTGAAACTTTGTCAAGCTCCCAGCGAGGAACGCACGTGCACAGCTCCTAGCCAGGATGTAACGGTACGTCAAAGGTCAGGGAATGTCCACCAAATAAGACATACATGTACTTCCAAGGTTGTGAAGAGGTTAAAGTGTAAAACACTTTGAAAAGTCATCAAATCTTTACGCAAAGTGAGGTTATTTAAAAATGTTTCCACTTTTGGTATTTTTATCTCTTTGCCAAATTTGGCCAGCTTCACAAAAGGGGGCAGGGCATGGATGGGATGGTGAATTGGGTTTCCCACCCAACAAATTAATCAAAAGTCATCATAGTAGTGGCATAAGTTATTAGAGAAATGCTATCTCCAGTCTCTGAAATGTGCTGAATTTATGATATATTACAAAAAGTATACTACACATATCCAAAAACTGACCAGTACCTCCTAACAGAATAAGACAAGTGTGAACAGGTGCAAGCAAAGACAACTATTCAATATCAGCAATAAAAAATAGCTGGACTCTAAAAATGCTATAATATGCAAACATTTAATATATTACATTATACAGTATATTTGTAGTACATTTTTTTTTTATTAAGCATTCTTAAATAGAGATGGATGCTGAATGCCCTTAAAATTGTAGGCTTTCAGTCCAAGATAGGCAAATTAGGTTAGGGACCGGTGTGCGCCTTGTCGCTGCCGGTTGGGCTCTCATGAATTGCCATTTTTGTGTATTAAGTATCCATTTTTTAAACCTAGTTTCTATAGCAGTAATGCAATTCCAATTTCATATATTCAGTGTTTACATATTATAGCATTTCAGAGTGCAGCTGTATTTTCTTGGTTTTATTTTTTATTGTATTCTGCTATTTGCTTTTATGTCAGAAATGCCTAAATTTATGCTTTGATTGTCCATATATATGAATGGTATAAGTAACTGTGATCTTCATTTCTTCAGTGAAGCATCTTTGAAATCATGTGTTACGGGAGGACTCGCGTATTAGGATAAAGGTCCACTGTGCTCCAAGATGGTAAGGGAGCTGCTGACAACCCGTAGGTCAGGCGGATAATACAGAGCTAGGTGGCTCCGAAATAATATGAGCCTGATTCAAGTTGAACGTCACTCGGACCAGGACTATTGTGAACCTTGTTCATGCCACAGGGTACACACACCCAAACAAGGAACTCTCCTGTAGGCACCACCGGGGTCCTGGGGTACACTGTCTGTGTGTGTAGGGGGCACACCGGGACAGTTGGCGCAGCTGTCGCAGCCCACTTAACTCCATGTGCCCTAGCTGCTTCTCCACACTTAGACATAGAGGAAGAAGCAGCCAGCTGGACGACCCAAGACATGGCCAAAAATGGCGGCCGGCGCCTGGGCATAGCAAGATGCACAGCAGGTGTTACGTCACCACCGGAGTCCGCTCTAGCGACTTCTGCTCTGATCGCCAGGCAACGCCGTGTTCCTGCCGTGGATAGTGCTGGTGATGGGAGAGGAGTCGAAGCCAGCGGCATCGGTGGGCGCAGGCTCCGATCATCCACTAGGCTGGGTTATCTTGGGATCTGCAGTACCACTGGCTGACTGTGGGTGGCGTGTGTCTTCCAGCTGAAGTTGCTAGCGTTCAGCTACAGCCAATGGGAAGACACCAAACCCTTCTTAGTTCCCCTCCTGTCTTCTGACCTCTGCCAGAGATAGTTCTGATTTCCTGGCTCCTGGTCCGCCCTATTCTGTTTTGTGATTCCTGTGTGCTGACTTCTGCGTGTTTCCTGACTACCCTTCTGCCTGCTGTTTTTGTACCTCGCTGCCCGATCCGGATTTGACCTCTACTACGTTTTCTGATTACGTCCTTGCCTGCCGATTCTGTCCCTTTTCTGCTATTCCTGGTTTGACTCTGCCTGACGACTACTCTCATCGGACTGCTGCCTTCCACAGGTAGTGATCTCCAGGGCCCTGTGTAATTCCAAATCCCTGTATAGGGGTTAAAGGGTTTCAGGGTTCTGGGGGTCCTGCTTGGTGAGTGGCTTTCCTCTAGTCTGTCCATTACATCCCACCTGAGTCTGTTGATCCAGGCAGGCGTTACAGCAGGCTGCTTGCGGCTACGGCGCGTCCAATTTGTAGCATCATGTTTGACCGTAAAATGAATTCCAGAAACTTTTAAATTGGAGTTAGAACTGTGCCAACATTTCTTTTACTGGCTGGGATACAGGGTTAGTACATGGGAGTTATGTTTTATCTTAAATGCGCTTTTTTAGTGCTACTAATTGCATAAAGTCACAGCCTTTATCTATGAAGGTCAATTCTTTCAATATAACTCTTTCACTCTCGGTATATACTTAGCATGCATTGTTCTGTATAGATAATATTATACATAATAATTTCATCAAGTCTATTGTTCCTCCATTGGAAAACATGATGGTCTCAGTAGGATTTCTTGTGTCCTTTTTATCATTATTATTCTCTTAGTTGATGGCTTTATGTCTTGCTTTTTTATTAGTTTTCTGTGTGAATTATTTGTACATTTATAGTTTTACGCACATATTTGTTTATCTTTTTAGTGGCATTGAGATCAAGGCTTGGAATGTTCATTGATGTTTTGTGAATAAAAACTTCTCTAATTGCAAAGAATCGACAGTTGAATTGAATAATGTTGTATTTTTGAAGGATTTAAAGAATCTGAACACTAATTTTAAGTTTGATGGGGATTACCTTCTTATTTAGAGGCTGTTTCCTAGAGGCTATAATCCCTTCACGACGTACCGGTATGTACGAAATCATGTTGGGGTAATTACCGCTGCCTGCTGTGGTGAGTCGGCAATGATCCATACACAAGTCTGCTGATTTGAACAGCAGACATGTGTGGCTAACAAGCACGGGTGGAACCGCGATCCACCCATGCCTGATAATCTTTTAGATCGCGCTGTCAAAATGTGACAGCGCAATTTAAATGATAGCGGCGGGGAACACGCCTAATCCCCACCACCATCGGAGCCAATGGTTGCCATGGTAGCAACAGGTCATGTCATGACTAGTGATGGGGGATGGGGGAACCCGAACTGTAAAGTTCGGGGTCTGTACCAAACACATAGTGTTCATGCACACAGTCCCGAACAAGAGTTTTCCTGGGAAACCTGTGTTACAGTTCGGATCCAGTTTGGGTCCAAGGGCTGTAAAAAAAGCACATTATTAAAAAACATTATGATTACACTTACCAGTCCCACGACACATCCTGTAGACCTGATCAGCCACTGTCTCCGAGCCGCTTCTGTTTCCGGGTCCAATCATTAACTTCCAGTGGTATTCACTGGACTGCTCGTCACTCGGCAGTCTTCGGCTTTTTTCGGCCGTGTTCATGGTGACTTCAGGGTTCACCCAAGTCCATGACTTAGCCATGGACTCGATTGAACTTTGACTATCACTGTCAGTGTATGTCTGCTTCTCACTCTGTAGAGATGCTTGTCTGTACTGAGCGATGAAGCAGAGCTGACATTATTCACCCTAATGGCGGTGGCATGCTGGGTAATAAAGGGGTTAGACCAGTTTTGTATTATCAGCTGGTACTAAGCCCAAAATTCATGGTGTCACGCGGAATTAGTCATGGCCACCATGAATTTCTAGTAAACAGTAAAAAGAAAAACACAACAAATAGAATTTTTTTTCTTATTAGAAATAAAACAAAAAAAATATTTAGAGACTCCAACTTTATTATAAAAAAAATCCTTAGTCCAATGTAGTCCACAGAGAGAGCAATGTCAGCTCTGCTTCATCGCTCTGTGCAGACAAACATCTCTACAGAGTGGCAAGCAAGCTGATAGTGACAAAGTTCAATCAAGCCATGGATTCGGGTGAACTCTGACGTCACTGCGAACACAGACGAAAAAAGCCGAAGACTGCCGAGTGACGAGCAGTGCAGTGAATACCCTCAAAAGTTAATGATTGGACCCGGAAGCAGAATCATCTGGGAGACAGCGGCTGAGCGGGTCTACAGGAAGCACCATGGGAGCTTTAAGTATAATGACAATGCTAATTATTAACTATATGATTTATTTTCCAGCCCCCCTGCTATATCCCATTACTGTAAAATCGAAGCTCGGTGATCGGATGCAAGTTCACGTTATATCCGGCCCCAAACTCGAACTTTACAAAAAGTTTGGGCAAGGCTCCCGATCCCGAACATTGTGGGGGTTCGCCCATCACTAGTCATGACTTCTGCAGCTATCATGACGTAGTTCCTGTTACAGCCGACAGAGCAGCGGTTCTAACAAGAATGCTGCATTTCTGCTGATCAGAGCTGTGAGGCTCTGATCAACAGAAATGAACCAGCGATCAGACTGCTGATCCTTATTATCCCCTAGGGATCTATCTCAATAGATCATTGAAAAATTACTAGTGCCTGCAAAATTTTGTGTTGCCCGAAACACTTTTTTAAAATATTTGCTCCAATTCGGTGAAAAAACACATGGACCACATATCAACATTTTATACAATGATCTACACCTGCTAAAAATGAACATAAAATTATGAAAATAGTATATAAACTCGCTTCATGGCCACCTCAGTAAGTGGATCTCTAGGCACCACTGCTCCAAGTAATTCATGTGTAGGGAGAATAACTCAGCAGCCCAACAGAAAGATGACTGCACTGTTTTTTAACCCCTTCATGACTGAGTGATTTTCTGGGTTTTTTTTCAACTTCTTCCGGGAGCCGTAACTTTTTTATTTTTCCATCAATCTTGGCATGTGAGGGCTTGTTTTTTTGCGGGACAAGTTGTAATTTTAAATGAAATCATGAGTTTTATCATATAGTGTACTGGAAAACAGCAAAAACATTCCAAGTGCAGAAAAATGTCAAAAAAAGTGCTTTTGCCCGATTGTTTTAGGGGTATTTTGTTCACAGTGTTTACTATATGGTAAAACTGATGTGTCAGTGTGATGACTCAGGTTGGTACTAGTTTGTGGATACAAAACATGTATAGCTTTATTTTAATCTAAGGGGTTAAAAAAAATTCTGAAGTTTGTCCAAAAAAAGTGGCAGAATTTTTGCGCTATTTTCTGCAACCCGTAGCGTTCTCACTTTTCGAGATCTATGGCTCAGTGATGGCTTGTTTGAAGGCTCATTTTTTACTGACATTTTTAACCCCTTCACGACCATGGACGGATATATCCGTCATGGAGCGTGTCGCGTTAAGCCCCGCCCCCTGCCGCGGGCAGGCGCCGGCGGTCGGCACAAATATCAGATGTTTTCAACAGCTGACATGTGTGCCTGCATGTTGCGAGTGGAATCGCTTCCTCTCGCAACATTATTTAACCCCTTAAATCTCGCTGCCAAAGTCTGGCAGTGAGATGTATATGCGCGCGGCCATGATTTTTACTTACCGCCGTCCCCACCGGACGTCACGTGCGTGATCACGTGACTTTCGGTGGTTGCCATCGTAGCACAGGGTCATGTGATGACACCTGCAGCTATGAAGTTTCACTTTCGTTTTCCCTCGGCCGGGAGCAGAGAGAAACAGGAAGCGACTGCATCTGCTGTTTACAGCTGTATAGCTGTGATCAGCAGATAGATAAAAGCGATCGGATTGCTGATCGCTATAGCCCCCTAGGGGGACTAGTAAAATAAAAAAAAATAAAAAAAAAGTTTTAAAAAATAAAAAAAAAAAACATAAAAGTTCAAATCACCCCCCTTTACCCCCATTGAAAATTAAAGGTTTAAAAAGTAAATAAATATACACATATTTGGTATCGCCACGTTCAGAAATGCCCAATCTATCAAAATATAAAATCAATTACCGTATTTTTCGGACCATAAGACGCACTTTTTTTCCTCCAAATTTGGGAGGAAAGTGTGGGGTGCGTCTTATGGTCTGAAGCTGCGGGGTAGGGAGCTGTGGGGAGTCAGCGCTATGCAGTGGGATCACAGTAAGCAGCGAGGGTTGCTGCTGCAGGAAGCTGGCTGCTGAAGAAACCACGTGTGCCCGCTGCTTAAAGTCAGTGAATATTCATTAGCTGCTCCCCGCCCACCTCTCTCTGCAGTCAGCAGGTGTGAGGAGCAGCTAATGAATACTTGTTTAATGTAAACAGCGGTTACACGTGGGAGCTCCAGACGCCGGCTTCCTGCAGCGGCTGGGGAGACTGTGTCCGCTGTGTAGGAGGCAGGAGCAGGGAGCCGCTGCAGTCATGTGTAAGGGGTGGGCAGACCCCTTACAAGGAAGCACAGGTTTTCTCTGAAGTGGTAAATGCTGTCCCCATAGAAACTGTACAGGAGGGAGGAGGAGCCGGCAGCTTAGGGGGAAAGGAAGTGTGTGCTGAAGGCAGTTGTGTCCGGAAGGGAGAGAAGAAACAGCCAGGGGCAGAGTGTGGAGCTGAGTGGGCAGAAAGAAAGAAAGAAAGAAGGGAGCTGGAAGAACAGGGAAGCCGGAGAGAAAAGGAGCGGGCGGAACCTCATAGTGCGAAGCAGTCCCGGTGTGGGTCCGGGCTGTGGGTAGCCATAAGTGGGAGCCAGGTGAAGTAGAGTAGCCGGGCACATCCCCACTGGAGGAGACGTCAGGGCAGGCTTTCCCCAGCTAAGAAAAGAACGTGTAGTCATCTGTAACTGCCGGTTTTTGGAAAGAGTTGTGAAATAAAGAATGTCTTTTATTTGCATCGAACCATGCCTGGAGAGTGTTTATACGTCGGACGACATCTGCACCACCACACTCTGCCCCACCAAGACATCTCCCGTCCCGTTAGTGACGGCGGAGCCAGGGGTAAGCCTGACAGAAGGGGCCACGACTACAAGCCCAGAGGCGCCCCTGGCACCCCGTTACACATGTATGGCCCGGGGGAAGTGCACATCACTGCAGTGTCCGGGGCCAGAGCACGGCATACCTTCACAGCACAGCCGCAGGCTGTGTGCTGAGGGCTCAAATTACTTTCACTTTGCTCCTGCTGCCTCTGCACTAGAAACAGTCTCACGTAGCTGACAAGGACCTACAGTGATGTAATGCAGAGGGGTGGCCAGAGCAGCACAGCACAGCACAGAACAGCACAGTGCCCGCCTCCTCTTTACATCACTGCAGGTCCTTGAGATATGGGAGACTTTGTTTGTAATGCCAGGACCAAACTGAAGCATGGTGAGCAGCACAACAGTAAAAGTAAGGCAATAAATAGTATAGTATATAAAGGCATTACTGTACACCTGGAATAGGTTGGATCATATATATATATATATATATATATATATATAGATATATATATATATATATATATATATATATATATATCTATATATATATATATATATATATATATATATATATAGATATATATATATATATATATATATATCTTTACACACACATACACACACGCACACACACTATATAACTATATACACACAGACACACACACATTATATACACACACACTATAACCATACCTCCCAACCGTCCCGGATACAGCGGGACAGCCCCAGTTTTATAGTCCAGTCCCGTCTCACGCCCGGGAGCTCTGTAATCCCGCAGTGTAGTGAGAGGCAGCTGCCACGCCCCCGCACTCTGCCGACCACGCCCCCTCCGGATGCAGGCCACACTTTCTGGATGCCTTCCATGGCATCTATGCTGCTGGGCACGCCGCTTTGCTGTCGTCCACGCCCCCTCTGAATGCTGGACACATACACTCCGCGGGATTAGTGATGAGCGAGTACTAAAAAGCTCGGGTGCTCGAAGCTCGGGCCGAGCCTCCCAAGATACTCGTGTACTCGGCCCGAGCAACGAGCCCAATGTTATCCTATGGGAGACCCGAGTATTTTTGTGAAATGACCCCCCGGCAGCATGGAGAAACCCTAAAAATGTCACAAAAGTCTCAGAAGAGTGCTCAAATGACATGGCAACAGCATGGGGAAGACCCCTTGAAGCATTTATCACTGAAAAGTCACAGCTGTGAACAATTTTGTCCGCGTTTTACGCCATTTTTACGGACTCACCAGAAAACCTTTCAAAATGACCCCAAAATGATTTTTCATGGCGGAAATGTTAAGGGCACATACCCAATAGTGAGATAGAGCTGGTGTATGTTACTTTTTGAGATTAATACATGAAAGATTTTACGTGAAAACATTGTGCGGCACTCCGATGTCCCTGAG
This sequence comes from Anomaloglossus baeobatrachus, assembly GCF_048569485.1. Taxonomy (NCBI): domain Eukaryota; kingdom Metazoa; phylum Chordata; class Amphibia; order Anura; family Aromobatidae; genus Anomaloglossus; species Anomaloglossus baeobatrachus. Next base: position 29,193,118 of record NC_134358.1, on the reverse strand, counting down.
AAGAGACGTACATGAAGGCCTCTTGAGTCTAATGTGCCCATTTTGAGGAAGTGAGTCTTTGTAGTATTTTCCTTTGCCAGGGCAGTCCAAAATTGTGAGGTTCACCAATGCCCCTGCATACAGACGTGCATGAGGGCCTGTAAACCTGAAGTGCCCATTGGAAGGAAGTGGGTCTATTGTAGTATAGCCCTTAGGCAGGGCAGCCAAAAATTGGGAGGCTCCACGTTGTCCCTGGATAGAGACGTGCATGATGGCCTGTAAACCTGAAGTGCCCATTGGAAGGAAGTGGGTCTATTGTAGTATAGCCCTTAGGCAGGGCAGCCAAAAATTGGGAGGCTCCACGTTGTCCCTGGATAGAGACGTGCATGATGGCCTGTAAACCTGAAGTGCCCATTGGAAGGAAGTGGGTCTATTGTAGTATAGCCCTTAGGCAGGGCAGCCAAAAATTGGGAGGCTCCACGTTGTCCCTGGATAGAGACGTGCATGATGGCCTGTAAACCTGAAGTGCCCATTGGAAGGAAGTGGGTCTATTGTAGTATAGCCCTTAGGCAGGGCAGCCAAAAATTGGGAGGCTCCACGTTGTCCCTGGATAGAGACGTGCATGATGGCCTGTAAACCTGAAGTGCCCATTGTAAGGAAGTGGGTCTATTGTAGTATAGCCCTTAGGCAGGGCAGCCAAAAATTGGGAGGCTCCACGTTGTCCCTGGATAGAGACGTGCATGATGGCCTGTAAACCTGAAGTGCCCATTGGAAGGAAGTGAGTCTATTGTAGTATAGCCCTTAGGCAGGGCAGCCAAAAATTGGGAGGCTCCACGTTGTCCCTGGATAGAGACCTGTTAGGTTCTTAGTGCCTCCGTGCTTGCATTTAAAAACCGCACGTGTGTGCCTGTTGGTGGCAGCTTTCCGCTGCATTTGTGTGAGTTTTGCAAAAACTTGGATATAACGCACAAGTCTAGTGAATACACATCAGCACAGCATTCCAAAATGCGCAAGGGCGTTGTCAACGAACAAGGAAGTGGACGTGATGGTGGTGCAGGCAGAGACCGAGGTTGTGTGCAAGCTCTAATTTCGCCACAACAAAGGGCCACATCTAGTCGCTCGCACGTCCTGTCCCAAATTCTTGGGGACCGCAGCAGTACACCGCTCTTGAACCAAGACCAGTGTCAACAGGTTGTTAGTTGGATAGCGGATAATGCTTCCAGTCAGATTGGCACCACCACAAACACTCTGTCTTCCACACGGTCAAGTGTCAGTAGCCGTGATACTGCACCGCACATTTCAGAACCTGATCCTCCTTCCTACCACCAGGCCGAGTACACGTCCACGGACATTACTGATCCCACACTTGGACACTCGGAAGAGCTGTTCGTTCACGTTTCCATTCACAAATTCTGGCCTCTCGCCAGCTCCTGTTGAAGTGGGCCATGACGAGATTGTATGTACAGATGCCCAAATATTTGAGCAGCCACGTTCTCACGAAGTTGGCAACGTGTCTCAACAAGGGGTGGACGATGATGAGACACAATTGTCAGGAAGTCAGGAGGAGGAGCAGGGTGCGGAAGAGGAAGACGACGTGGTGGATGATCCAGTAACTGACCCAACCTGGCAGGAGGATATGCAGAGCGAGGACAGCAGTGCACAGGGGGAGGGAGGCGTAGCATCCCAACAGGCAGTAAGAAGCAGAGTGGTGGCCCCAGGCAGACGTCAGGCAACTGTTCCCCGGAACAACACGACACAAGGTGCCTGTACAAATGTTAGGTCTTCCCGAGTCTGGCTGTAATACTATTGTATGTATTGAGGATTTCGATTGCGTTAGGGCAATGACAACCAGAGACGAGTTCTTGGTGCAAGACGTTTATAATATGCAACCAGCAAATATGTACATAAACGGAACAAAAACACAGTAGAACATAAATACAGGAAATACCTTCCAGGGACGGAGCGAAAGGGAATTCCCGGGACCGCGCACCGGACTCCCCCAGGGAGACTACCAAGAGCGAACCCCTATACAGGGACTGTCTGGCAATCACCCCAGAAGCCCTAAATACGCAGCAGCCGGGACACAAAAGGGCAATAGGTAAGTCCAAAAATGTCCGTACGTGATGTGAGTCCAGAGTGGTATTAAACGGAAGGAACCGGGCAGAAGTGCCGACCAAAGACGGCAAACGGAGTCCGGGCACAGCTAGATGATACCAGATGAAGTCCAGAGTCGGTGTCGGTTGTTTTCCAAGAGGATCCGAATAACAATCAGGAACCAAAAGCAGCAGGGCAGGAGCACACAGGAAGCAGTATACTCAGGCACTGGACTAAGCTTTAGGGGCGGCTTTTAAACAGATGGACAGGAAGTAGGGCAACAGAACAGAAAACTCCATGTTAACAAAGGGCAAGCTCTTTCAAAAGAAAACTGGAAAACCCGGAACTCTGACACTGGCAGTTTTTTAAGTTGGCTCCAGATGATTCTAAAAAGGCCATTTGCAACACCTGCCATGCCAGCATCAGCAGGGGTACCAAAACTAGCAGCCTGACCACCACCAGCATGATCAGGCACATGTCAGCCAAGCACCCGACTTTGTGGGAAGTACAACAGAGTCGAGAAGCTGTGCTTGCTGATGTCACTGCTACGTCTTCGCTGGTTGTGCATGCGAGCCAATCCCCTGTCCATGCTGCCTGCGAACAAGCCTCCTCCACTCCTGCACCTGCAGTTGCCTACGCAGAAAGAACACCATCATCAAGCACGTCCTTGTCCCAGCGCAGCGTTCAGTTATCCATTCAGCAAACCTTTGAACGCAGGCGCAAATACACTGCCAACACCCCACATGCCACAGTTCTAAATGCTAACATTTCGCGACTGCTTGCGCTGGAAATGTTGCCTTTTAGGCTGGTTGAGACAGAAGCATTCCGCGACATGATGGTGGCAGCTGTCCCACGTTACTTGGTCCACAGCCGCCACTATTTCTCCCGGTGTGCCGTCCCCGCATTGCATAACCACGTGTCACAAAACATCACACGTGCCCTGAACAACGCTGTTTCAGCCAAAGTCCACCTAACCACAGACACGTGGACAAGTGCATGTGGGCAAGGCCGCTACATCTCGTTGACGTCACACTGGGTTAATATTGTGCAAGCTGGGACCCAGTCTGAGCGAGGGATGGAACACGTCCTTCACACACCAAGTTTTGCAGGCCCTACCTCAGTCAGGGTTTCACACACACTCTACAGCTCCGGAATGTCATGCTCCTCAGCCTCCTCCTCCTCCTGCGCATCCTGATCCACTTTACCCTCCACACCAGTCCCAAGCTGGAAGTGTCACGGGCGGAGGAGGGGACGGTGCACTCTCCCACTGCTCGGGTCCGGCTGATGCTGCTCTACGGCTGCTGCTGCTCGTTGGCTCGAGCGATGGCCGGATCCCGGGGACTCGAGCGGCGCTACTCGCCCGTGAGTGAAAAGGGGTGGTTTGGGTTTTGGGGATATTGTCCGTGACGCCACCCACGGTTGTGGTGATTGTGTGGACACCACCGCTGCTCTGGACGGGGATCCCGGGAGCCTGTGACAGGGAGCAGCTTTGTTGTTATTTCTCCCCTCCGTGGGTAGGGGGGTTGGTTGTCCCGGGGCCTGGTGATGGGGTAGAGATGGATGACAGGCGGGTTGCGGGGCCTGATGAGGTGCAGGGTCGCAGGGGCAGCGCTGTGCCGCACGGCACGGAGGTACTCACTCAGCCCAATGATGATGACACAGTTCACGGTAAAACAAGTGGCTGGATGGACGGGTCACTCGAACGGCTGCGGTTGTTCCTCCCTGCAGGTTAGTGATGACTGTCTCTCCCTGCACCTAAGTTAAGTGTTGGTAGTGATGGTTTCCCAACGGTAACCCGCTCCCCGACCTGGATATGGGCCGGAGGAGCCCCTTTTGCCCACAGGCGCTGGCCCTGGGAGACGGTTGCCCTTAGCGGTGGCGGTGTCTCCCCTTCACGGTTGTACGGTTGCCTTCTATCTGGACTTGGCTGTTTGGAAACCCTGAGGTTCCCTTCACTAACGGATTTGGCAAATTCACGGCGACACCAAGCCTTGCCGGGATCCGAAAGTCCTCTGCCAATGGTGCTGGCTTCTCTTTGTATACCAGTCCGGTACGGCCGGGTCACCACCCGTCCACGGTCCTTACGGCAGACTCCAATCGGCCTCCACTGCAGACGGTCACCACATCCTGCCAACCTTGCTGTCCTGTCCGGGCCACACACCCGGACCAACTTCAGGCTCTTTGCTGTCACTTTTCTCCTCTCTACTACTTTCCTCCTTCCACTTCCTTAGCTTAACTCTCACTGCCTGTGTTTTCCCTCCTCCTCGGTGGGTGGAGACCAACCGCCTGGCTCCACACCCTGGTGTGGACAACAGCCCCTGGGGAAGGCAACAAGGATTTTGTGTTTTGACTATGATATGCCTGCAGGGAGTGTGGGGTGTTTAAGTGTTGTGCTCTGTGGCCCCTGGCTTGTCCAGGGCGACACAGAAGCACTGCAGCACTGCCTCGGCGAAGCGGCAACAGGCAGTGCTGAAGCTAATCTGCATAGGTGACAAACTCCACAATGCAGAAGAGGTGTGGACAGCTCTGAAACAGCAGGCAGATCACTGGCTCACAACTCTGAACCTAAAGCCAGGAAAGGTCGTGTGTGACAATGGCCGGAACCTGGTGGCGGCTTTGAGGCGAGGCCAGCTGACACATGTTCCATGCGTGGCCCATGTGCTCAACCTCGTGGTTCAGCGGTTTCTAAAGTCATACCCAGAGCTGTCTGATCTGCTGGTAAAAGTTCGCCGCCTGTCTGCACATTTTCGAAAGTCACCTACTGCTTCAGCCGGCCTTGCCGGCTTAAGACGCCGTTTGCATCTTCCGGCACACAGACTGGTGTGTGATGTCCCCACGCGTTGGAATTCAACTCTGCACAAGTTGGTCAGGATATGTGAGCAGAAGAGGGCAGTTGTTGAGTACCTGCATCACCTAAGCCGTCGGGAAATGGGTCAAACTCCACACATAACACCTGAGGAGTGGAGATGGATGTCCGACCTATGCACCATTCGCCAAAACTTTGAGGACTCCACCAAGATGGTGAGCGGCGATGACGACATTATTAGCATCACCATACCGCTTCTCTGCCTTCTAAAATGGTCTCTGCTCAAAAAACAACCATGATGCATTGCAGGCGGAGCGCGATGAGTTTGAGCAAGAAACAGTAGTGGGTGTGGGTGATGATAACACACAGCCCAGCCTCGTCTCATCACAATGTGCAGTGGAGGACTATGACGAGGAGGAGGATGAAGACATGGAGCAACTCTCTGGCCAAATTGAGGATATGACATGCAGTCATATCCTCGGTTCAGCGTGGCTGGCCAGAGGACAGGGTAGATGATGAGGAGGAGGAGGAGGAGGACAGCATGTTCAGTCATCGTGTTGGTCAGGATACTGAAGTGATGGCTGTTAAGAGTCTGGCACACATGGCTGACTTTATGGTAAGCTGCCTGTCTCGTGACCCTCGCGTTAAGAACATCTTGGCCGACAATCATTACTGGTTGGTAACACTGTTAGACCCACGCTAAAAGGAGAACTTTATGTCTCTTATTCCCGAGGCGGAGAGGTCAGGCAAAATGCAGCAGTTCCAGAAGGCCATAGTCACGGAAGTAGGCAAAGCATTCCCCTCACAAAACGCTAGCGGCATAGGTCAGGAATCACTGGACAACCAAGGCGTACAGCCGAGAGGGGCACAAGTCCAATCCGCCAGAGGTAGGGGAACAGTCTTTAAGATGTGGGACAGTTTTCTCAGCCCCTCACATACCACAGCCCCTGAGGTGAGGGGTAGTGACACAAGAAATCCTAAGTTTGGCCAGATGCTCAAGGAGTACCTTGCAGATCAAACAACTGTACTCCGACATTCCTCTGTGCCTTACAATTAATGTGTATCCAAGCTGGACACGTGGCATGAATTGGCTCTCTACGCCTTGGAAGTCCTGGCCTGCCCTGCCGCTAGCGTTTTGTCAGAGCGTGTTTTTAGTGCCGCAGGTGGAATCATTACAGATAAACGCACCCGCCTGTCAACTGTAAATGCTGACAGGCTGACTCTGATCAAGATGAACAAGGGTTGGATTTGGCCAGACTTCACCACACACACCAACAGCAAATTACAGCGGAATTTAAAGTTTGTAACGGGAATTTGCCATGTACCTCCACTCACCCATGGTAACACACTTCTGGACTTTGGCTAATCGCTGGACTGCTCCTCCTTCTCCTCATGCGCCATCATGGTGACCGTTACAATAGTTAAGCCATTGTTTCAGGTATACCCCCAGTGGTAAATTTTTTCGCCCATTCTTTCTGAATGGGCATTACAACGACAGGAGACCCGCTCCTTTGCAATGGGAACAATGTTTTGAGGCCCTCATGCACGTCTCTATCCAGGGACAATGTGGAGCCTCCCAATTTTTGGCTGCCCTGCCTAAGGGCTATACTACAATAGACCCACTTCCTTACAATGGGCACTTCATGTTTACAGGCCATCATGCACGTCTCTATCCAGGGACAATATGGAGCCTGACGCTGCCACCGACTGCCACACACATGCTGTTTTTAAATGCAAGCACGGACGCAATAAGAACCTAACTGGTTTTTAGGAGCGACAATTACTGAGAAGTCTGACACTATCAGCCACTGCTGACTGACGTGTATTATACACTAGACTTGTGCGTTATATAATAGTTTGTGCAAAACGCGCACCTGTACCCTGCCACCGACTGCCACACACGTGCTGTTTTTAAATGCAAGCACGGACGCAATAAGAACCTAACTGGTTTTTAGGAGCGACAATTACTGAGAAGTCTGACACTATCTGGACTGTTTTACACTGTGTACACCAGCCCCAGATATGATGAAGGCTGGTATACGGTCACCACTAGGAATGGCTATACACCCTGCCTGCCTGCCTGCCTGCCTGTATACTGCTACAATAGTCCTGGCAAGGACTCTTCTGGTCACTAGCCTGTATTCCGACCTGGCTATACCCTGCCTGTATATAGCAACAATAGTCCTGAGAAGGACTCTGCTACTGTACTCCGACCTGGCTATACCCTGCCTGCCTGTATACAACTAGAATAGTCCTGAGAAGGACTTTTGGTCACACTGTTTGCAGCCCTGCAACTGAAAAAGCTATAAAGGGCCGCAAAGCTTTCCCTGAATCAGCGACACTCTCCCTGCACTGACTGTCTGGATAGCTGTGAGCAGAGCACAGCGCGCCGGCCGGTATAAAGGCTCGGTCACGCTGTGCGGGCCGGCCAATCACTGCAATTCCACAACTAACAGGGCTGTGGCATTGCAGTGGTCTGCCAGCCAATCCCTGCATGAGGGCTGGCTCTCAAAAGAGCGCCAACATGCAGAAATGAAGACCACGAGTACAGCACGAGTATCGCGAGATTACTCGGTCCCCGCCGAGCAGCCCGAGTACAGCGATACTCGTGCGAGTACCGAGTAGTTACAAGCATGCTCGCTCATCACTACTCGGGATGTCTTCCTTGTCCCCTCCTGCTGCTCGCTCTATGCTGGCCACGCCCCCTTTGCCTGCCTCTTCTGCCCAGGATCCTCACACGTGAACGGCTCATCTGCACAGCGGCTGCTTCGTTTGTTCTGCAACTGAGGTAAGAGCAGCAGCAGGGAGAGAGCAGAGTGAGTGCAGGAGGATAGTGCAGAGTGAGTGCAGGAGGATAGTGCAGAGTGAGTGCAGGAGGATAGTGCAGGAGGACAGAGCAGAGTCAGTGCAGGAGGACAGAGCAGAGTCAGTGCAGGAGGACAGAGCAGAGTCAGTGCAGGAGGACAGAGCAGAGTCAGTGCAGGAGGACAGAGCAGAGTCAGTGCAGGAGGACAGAGCAGAGTCAGTGCAGAAGGACAGAGCAGAGTCAGTGCAGGAGGACAGAGCAGAGTCAGTGCAGGAGGACAGAGCAGAGTGAGTGCAGGAGGACAGTGCAGAGTCAGTGCAGGAGGACAGTGCAGAGTCAGTGCAGGAGGACAGAGCAGAGTCAGTGCACGAGGACAGAGCAGAGTCAGTGCAGGAGGACAGAGCAGAGTGAGTGCAGGAGGGGAGTGCAGAGTGAGTGCGGGAGGACAGAGCAGAGTCAGTGCAGGAGGACAGAGCAGAGTCAGTGCAGAAGGACAGAGCAGAGTCAGTGCAGGAGGACAGAGCAGAGTCAGTGCAGGAGGACAGAGCAGAGTGAGTGCAGGAGGACAGTGCAGAGTCAGTGCAGGAGGACAGTGCAGAGTCAGTGCAGGAGGACAGAGCAGAGTCAGTGCAGGAGGACAGAGCAGAGTCAGTGCAGGAGGACAGAGCAGAGTGAGTGCAGGAGGACAGTGCAGAGTCAGTGCAGGAGGACAGAGCAGAGTCAGTGCAGGAGGACAGAGCAGAGTCAGTGCAGGAGGACAGAGCAGAGTCAGTGCAGAAGGACAGTGCAGAGTGAGTGCAGGAGGACAGAGCAGAGTGAGTGCAGGAGGACAGAGCAGAGTGAGTGCAGGAGGACAGTGCAGAGTCAGTGCAGGAGGACAGAGCAGAGTCAGTGCAGGAGGACAGAGCAGAGTGAGTGCAGGAGGGGAGTGCAGAGTGAGTGCAGGAGGACAGTGCAGAGTGAGTGCAGGAGGACAGTGCAGAGTGAGTGCAGGAGGACAGTGCAGAGTGAGTGCAGGAGGACAGTGCAGAGTGAGTGCAGGAGGACAATGCAGAGTGAGTGCAGGAGGACAGTGCAGAGTGAGTGCAGGAGGAGGGAGCAGAGTCAGTGCAGGAGGACAGAGCAGAGTCAGTGCAGAAGGACAGTGCAGAGTGAGTGCAGGAGGACAGAGCAGAGTGAGTGCAGGAGGACAGAGCAGAGTGAGTGCAGGAGGACAGAGCAGAGTGAGTGCAGGAGGACAGTGCAGAGTGAGTGCAGGAGGACAGTGCAGAGTGAGTGCAGGAGGACAGTGCAGAGTGAGTGCAGGAGGACAATGCAGAGTGAGTGCAGGAGGACAGTGCAGAGTGAGTGCAGGAGGAGGGAGCAGAGTCAGTGCAGGAGGACAGAGCAGAGTCAGTGCAGGAGGACAGAGCAGAGTGAGTGCAGGTGGACAGTGCAGAGTGAGTGCAGGAGGACAGTGCAGAGTGAGTGCAGGAGGACAGTGCAGAGTGAGTGCAGGAGGACAGTGCAGAGTGAGTGCAGGAGGACAGTGCAGAGTGAGTGCAGGAGGACAGTGCAGAGTGAGTGCAGGAGGACAGTGCAGAGTGAGTGCAGGAGGACAGTGCAGAGTGAGTGCAGAAGGGGGGAGCAGAGGAGAGTACAGCACTTGTCTTCTCAGGTCCCCCTGTACCTGCAATAGAAAAAAGCAGAAACAGAGGGGACGCAGAGAAAGAAGCCAGAGGAGCCCTCAGTGCCCCCCCCCGTGCTGCCATCCTGTGCCATCAGTGCTGCCATCCTGTGCGCCCAGTTCCCCCCAGTGCTGCCAGCCTGTGCGCTCAACACCCTCCCCCCCAGTATTGCCAGCCTGTGCCCTCAGCGCCCCCCCCCGCAGTGCTGCCAGCTTGGGCCCTGAGCGTCTTCCACCGCTGCCAGCCTGTGCCCTAAGCATCCCTAGGGCCAGTATGTATGCCCCACAGGCCACCACTGTCAGTATGTATGCTCCACAGGCCCTAGTAATGTGTATGCCCCCCCACTGACCCCAGTAATGTTTATTCCCCTGGTAATGTGTATGCCCCCCCACGGACCCCAGTAATGTGTATGCCCCCTCCACTGACCCCAGTAATGTTTATTCCCCTAGTAATGTGTATGCCCCCCCCCACAGACCCCAGTAATGTGTATGCCACCCGAGTAACATGGATGCCCCCAGTGATGTCTATGCACCCCCAGTAATATGTATACCCCCTGGTGACCCCAGTAACATATATGTCCACCCAGTGCTGTCTATGCCCCTGTGCTGTATTTGCCCCCAGCCATCACACAGTGCGGCCTGCACAGCCACATACCCTGGAGGAGCTGGACAAAGACAAGCGGGGGAGGTGAGTAAGGCTGCTGCCGACTTCCCCATATGAATACCTCTAATGTGTCTGTGTGTATGCTGTGTGTATGACTGTGTGTAGATTTACGTCTGTTTATGTGAATTTTGTGAATTTTTCTTCAAATATATGTGTGTACTAGCTGTACTATCGTCGGTCGGTCTCTCTCTCTCTCTCTGTCGGTCGGTCTCCCCCGCCTCTCTCATACTCACAGCTCACTGGCGTCTCGCTGCACAGCGTTCACATTGCTCCGGCGGCTTTTCCTCTTTTGAAAATGCCGGCCGCTCATTATTCCATCTCATATTCCCTGCTTTCCCCGCCCACCAGCACCTATGATTGGTTACAGTCAGACACGCCCCCACGCTGAGTGACAGCTGTCTCACTGCAACCAATTACAGCCGCCGGTGGGCAGGCTATTGTGGAGTAAAATAAATAAATTAAAAAAAACGACGTCCGTTTCCCCCCCCCCCCCAGTTTTGATACCAGCCAGGGTAAAGCCACACGGCTGAAGGCTGGTATTCTCAGGATGGGGAGCTCCACGTTATGGGGAGCCCCCCAGCCTAACTATCAGCCAGCAGCCGCGTGGAATTGCCAAATCCATTAGATGTGCCAGTTCTGGGACTCTACCCGGCTCATCCCGAATTGACCTGGTGCGATGGCAATCGGGGTAAGAAGGAGTTAATGGCAGCCCATAGCTGCCACTAAGTCCTAGGTTAATCATGGCAGGCGTCTCCCTGAGATACCTTCCATGATTAACCTGTAAGTTAAAGAAAATAAACACACACATCTAAAAAATCCTTTTATTTGGAATAAAAGACAAAAAAACCCCACCCTCACCACTTTATTAATCCCCAAATACCCCTCCAGGTCCGACGTAATCCACATGAGGTTCCGCCACGCATCCAGCTCTGCTACATGAAGCTGACAGGAGCGGTCACAGACCAGACCGCTCTCTATCAGCTCCACGCAGCAACTGAAGTGAGCCGCACGATCAGCGATGACGTCACTCAGGTTACCCGCGGCCACCGCTGGATCCTCCAACTGTTACAGCAAGTTGCCCGAGTGACTGAAGTGAGCAGCGCGATCAGCGATGACATCACAGGTGAGTTGCAGTCTCAGATGGAGGACTCCAGCTGGCCGCGGGTAACTTGAGTGATGGCACCGCTGATCGCGCTGCTCACTTCAGTCACTCGGGATTTGCGGTCACCGGTGAGTCCTTCACCAGTTGACCGCTAACCAGGACGCGACAGACAGAGCCGCGGGGTGACAATGAAGTCGGGTGAAGTTCATCCGAGTTCATTCTCATCGCGCGACTCTGTCTGTCTCTGCTGTCAGTGGGCATGTAGCAGAGCTGAATTGACGGGGGAACGCACTGCCAAAAATGCATGCAAAACACATGGAAAATGCATGCAAAACACATGCGTTTTGGATGCTTTTTTTTTTTTACTAAGAGTGTTTACATTTCTCCAGTCTGCCAGAGGGTGCGTTCTTTTCCGCACTGCGCACATACCAAGCTGAGGTCACACTGGCATATCACATGTGATGCGATATGCTAATGACCCTCGGGTCCTGCTGTGCTATGAGCGTGAGCCATTACACTGTGATCTGATCCTGCGATCGGATCACAGCTGAGGAGGAGAGGGAGGGATTAAGGATGTCAGGCGTTCAGTTGGGATGAGCCCTGGGCCTTGCTGTCTTTTTAAAGGCGACTGGATCAGCGGACGAGAGCACCCACTGACCCCTGTGTCTCTACAATTGGAACAATCAGAACAGTAAGTCGCCCATATTCACTAATTCCTCCCATTAACCAAAAGCACAGTATTACAGATATTTTATCTAATAGAGCGGATCTGTCATGAAGTCTGCAGTGTTGTACATGGGGCAGATTTAGGGGAAAGATCTGCTTTAAAACAGAATTTTGTGGTCTAAAATATTCTAGTTTAAATGTAACACGGCCAAGTTTGCATTTATATTTTAATTTACTACTTAGAAATAAATCTCTGTATATTTTTTTAATTATTGTTTCTAAAACAATGATTGTCATTGCTGACTGGGCGTGGTTATAGGTGTGGGCATGGGCGTGGCCTAAAAATTTGCTACGCGCGCCGCATACTTTGTCCCTCTTTCCGTTCTTTCAGAGTTGGGAGGTATGCTATAACTATATACACACACACACACACACACACACACACACACACAATCCAGATTGGAGGATCACACACATAATGATGGGGAACATACATATTCCACGATGGGTCCATATATACCTGGAAGGTACCCAGAATGGAGGATATGAGGACAGAATTTGGGGATATTATTACCTCAGTAACACTGTCAGCAGTAAAATAACAGTGTGTCATGACCACATTCTTTTACTTTAATTTTATTTTTTTCTATTTTTTCCTCCTCTAAAACAAGGGTGCGTCTTATAGTCCGGTGCGTCTTATATTCCGAAAAATACAGTAATCTGATTGGTAAATTATGTAGTGGCAAAAAAATTCCAAACGCCAAAATTACATTTTTTGGTCGCCGCAAGTTTTACGCAAAATGCAATAACAGGCGATTAAAATATAGCATCTGCGCAAAAATGGTACCATTAGAAACGACAGCTTGAGACGCAAAAAATAAGCCATCACTGAGCCATAGATCCCGAAAAATGAGAATGAGGAAAATGGCACAAAACGTCCACCACTTTTATTGGACAAGCTTGTGAATTTTTTTTAACCCCTTAGATACAAGTAAACCTATACATGTTTGGTGTCTACAAACTCGCACCGACCTCAGGCATCATACCCACACATCAGTTTTACCATATAGTGAACACCGTGAATAATACAACCGAAAAACTATTGTGCCATCACACTTTTTTTGCAGTTTTTCCACACTTGGAATTTTTTTGCTGTTTTCCAGTACACCATATGGTAAAACGTATGGTTTCATTTAAAAGTACAAACAAGCCCTCATATGGCAAGATTGACGGAAAAATAAAAAAGTTACAGCGCTCGGAAGAAGGGGAGCAAAAAACAAAAACGCAAAAACGGAAAGTGCCCCGGGGCTGAAGGGGTTAATGGTATAGTGTTTTTTCACAGATGCTATATTTTGATCACCTGTTATTACATTTTGAGCAAAATTTTGCGACGACCAAAAAACATTATTTTGGCGTTTGGAATTTTTTGACGCTACGCCATTTATCGATCAGGTTAATTGATTTTATATTTTGATAGATCGGGCATTTCTGAAAGCTACCATTGCAAATATGTGTATATTTTATTTTTTTTTTATTGTTTAATTTTCAATGGGGGTGATTTGGACTTTTAGGTTTTTTATTTTTTTTTTATTTTTTATAACTTTTTTTTAACTTTTTTTATTTTACTGGTCCTCCTAAGAGACTATAAGGGTCAGCAGTCTGATCGCTTGTTTATTTCTGTAGATATTAGCTGCACAGCTCTAATCTGAAGAAATACTGCTCCCTTCTCACATGCGGCACTCTACCGGCAGTAAGAGGAAGTGACTCATGATAGCTACAGCAGTCATCACATGATCCTGTGCTACCATGGCAACCATCAGCTCCATGTGATCATGTCACGTGACTGCCGATAGCGGCGGGTGAGTGCGTGCATACTGCGGCAGACATTTACATTATGCTGTCACATTTTGACAGTGCGATTTAAGAGCTTAAGGCTATGTGCGCACGTTGCGTTTTTACCCGCATTTCTGTAGCGTTTTTAGCGGCAGCGTTTTTGTGCCAAAACGCATGCGTTTTTGATTTCCAGCAGAATCTATGGGAAAAGATGAATTTCTGCCGCACTTTGCTTTTTTTTTCTGCAGCGTTTAATTTGCATATTTGTGGTCAAAAACGATGCAGAAAAAGAAGCAGCATGTCAATTGTTTTTGCCATTTCGGCAGCATTTTGAGTGTATTATATCCTATGAGAATTGTCAAAACGCATGTTCCATTGAAGGATCTGCGTTTGTGATGCGTTTCTTGCGCTTTTTTTCTGCGTTTTGTGAAACAAAAACGCACTTGTAGGAGGGAATTAACCAAAGCAAAAACGTCATCACATCCTTTTGGAAATATAAGCTGACATCCTGCCTTGTTTTCTGCTACTGATTTGAGTATTTAAAGTTTGGACATTCTTTTACATTGGATTCATTATAATGGCTTGGTTCCAACGCATGAAAATCGATGTTGGAAAATTGATAGCTATGGTAAGTTAAATAATTTTAAAATTTGCATGAACTGTTATTTTTAAATTTTAAATTAGATTTAATTATATATAATTTTTTTTAATTTAATTTTAATTTGGCTACATTTTTTTAATTTTATTTTTTTATTTTTTTTTGGTTGTTGTTTTTTAATATGTGTAAGTGTAAAAATTGTTCATAAAATAACTTAAACATGTATATAATTTTTTTTAAAGAAAATTATAATAAACATATGATCTCCTAAATTAATTATTAAAAAAAAAGCAAAAACTAAAAAACACTACATTTTTATTACATATAGATATAAAATTTCAACAGGTGGAAACCATGCCATGTCTCTGGGATCCCTCATCACCTGAATATATGTTGAAAGGCAAAAGGGATGACTGTTGGTATACTATATGTTCAGAATTATTTCCCCCAATGGCATGAGGCTGATGCCGGCTTACAACATAAAATAGGTATTAATTTTTTTTTTATTATTTTTTTTTTCTAATCATTTTAAAATAATTTTTGTTTTACACATTTTTTATTCTTTTTTATAATAGAGCTAGATGTTCGAAAAAGGTGGAGATCTGTGAAAGACAGATTCAATAAGATCCGAAGTGAGGGGATGAAATGTGGTAGTTCTCCAAAGAAACCAAATTTCATTTATTATGATGAGCTGAATTTTTTGGTAACAAGCCGCAAATTAAAACCGTAAGTTAAAATTTATTAAAATTTTTTTGTTAAAAAAATAAATAAATATTATAGTTATGTTATTTAAAGTAATTTACTTAAACTAAATTTTTTTTTTTTTAAATACATTCAACCAAAAAAAGAACTTCGGGGAATTTACCACCAGTAGACAAAGCTGTTGGTGATGGACAAGGGCCAGAAAACCAAGCTGAAGGAGACCAGGAGGCCCCATCTGACAGTAATTTACAAAATAATACTGAACAGGAAGAAGATTTGGAATTATTAAACATCCCTGAAAAGACATCAAGAAACTTCGCTACCAGTAACACTGGCCCTTCAAGATATGTTAAACCCAAAAATAAAAAAAAAAATACAAAAATACATTTTATGGATGATGAAGACATTGCAAATGAAACTTTGAAAGTATTAAAAAAACAAGTGAAGATGATGAAATAGACCATTTTGGAATGAGTATGGCAGGTCGGTTGCGCAAAATTATAGATGGTAAGAAAAGAAATACATGCATGACAGCCATTTGCGGCTTGTTAAGCTGTTTTGAGGAAGATGGTATGTTTCCTTCCAGTGGGGCTATAATTAATAATTTTGAGAAATTTTTTGAGGATACAAAAAACCCTAAACTAGATAAGGCAAAATAAACCAAATCAATGCAACCAAATATCATACCCCAAAAAAATCCAGATTATCACATACCCTATAATCCTGCTTACCCTCAACATTTCTATCATACTCAAATAACCTCAGAACGTAAAAAAAAACAACATTTGAATGTTCAAAATCCCAAAAATATTAATGTAAGACCACGTGGGCAACATCATGGCTTTTACACAAGTCAATTATTTGCCGACCAATAATGTAATTTATGTGTGATGTAAATGTTTGATTTAACATTTGTAAACATGATGTTTAGGATATTAAATATTATTTTATTTTTTTTTTGACAAAAAAAATGTATATCTTGTTTAATGTATGACTTAATACATGTTTTCAACAATTATTTTTATTTTGTAGTTTGTGCCAAATTTTTTATGTTAATAAATCCAATTTAAAAATAAATTTGGAAAAAAAAACTTGATTACTTTGCAATTATCATTGTTAAAGGCAATGACATCATAAGCCAGTACCATCACATGAACTGGAAAGACAGACATCTTTGTTTTTGACTTTTGCAACTTTATTTATCATTCCATTTGTAGGAGAAACGCAAGAGCTTCTTTGTAGGCAAAAAAGCATGAGAAAAGCGCTAAAAACGCATCACAAATACGGTAAATACGCATGCGTTTTTAGCCCTTAAAAATGGTCAAAAGCCATTTTGTCAAAAACCAAGGACTTAAAAACATGCAGAATAAACTGCAGGCACTACGACGCAACGTGCACACATAGCCTAACAGGCGTGGGTGGATCGCGGATCCACTTTCGCTTGGGAAGCACACATGTCAGCTGTTCAAATCAGCTGACATGTGCAGGGATCACCACAGGCTCACCCTGGCAGCTGGCAGTGATTAGCCTGGCACTATCCATGATGTACCCAGTATGTGATGTGTTGGGATGAGGTTAATCCGATTGAGATGCTGTGTTATTACCTGAAAAAGGTGGTTCAGCCTCCAATGTCTCTGAATTACAACAATTCTGCAAAGGTAAGTGGACCACAATTCAACCAGAGCATTGCATAAGATTTATTGCCAGTTATCGCAATTGCTTGATTGCAGTTGTTGCTGCTAAGAATGGCCCAAACAGTTGTCTGGTTTAGGGGGCTATCACTTTTTCACACATGGGCCTGAAGGTTTGGCTTTCTTTTTTTCCCTAAATAATAAAGACCTTTATTTATAAACTTCATTTTGCGTTGTCTCTGTCTAATATTTAAATTTATTTGGTGATCTGAAACATGTGTGAGAAACATGCAAAAGAATAAGGGGTCCAAAACTTTTTTCACACTTTTCTACAAAGAGAGGAATCTCCCAAATCCTCAAGCGTAAATTCACCTAACTAATTTACCTAACAAAGTTTGTGTGAAAGTTAAAATGTATTTTTTTTATCCCGCTTAATTGTTCTAATTTAAAACACAAATAACTTTTCGTATGTGTACTTATGTAGTGTTCTTTTTAATCAAGGGTGTTGGAATTTTCAACCAAAAATATCCCTCCCCTCAAAAAATAGAAAATGAGTGAAAAAATAAAATAAACACAGTTAGATGTTTCTGTATTCTATTTTGGCACTTTTATACCAAATTCCCTTTTTGTGGTCAGTTGCATATGTTGAAGCATTTTTAGGCAGGGTTCCTACAGAACCACCCACTATTAGTTTTTATGTGCTTGAACCCAAATCTTGTAAATAAATTATTACAGTAAATCGAGACATTTAATTGTGCCATACCTGTTTAAATTGTCAAATGAGAGATACATACAGTACACTGATATTTTGTTGAATTACCCTTTTCGTCCTCATGTGAACAATGCCATTGCCTAACATTCCTGCTTAATATCATATCCTGCTTACACCGCAGCAATATATGTTTTTACGCTGGTTAAAACAATTGTTCTTTTATTGAATGAAGAATGCCACTTTTCTAAATCACATTGACAATTAAAACTATTTTTTAAAGTATAGCCCCACAATGAAACATCCATGATTATCCTCCACCAATTCTGTGGGACACAATGCCCTGCAGTGGGAGCTGAAGGATATGAAAAGGGACCTGCTCCTATTACCAGTGATTTCTACTGGACTTCAGCCTAGGCACCATGGTTACAGCTTGTGGATTATAGAATTGCTCCACTACCCAACACAGTCCACAAATTTGTTTGAAGATCCCAGGTTGGGATAATGAGATTACCTGACCACATAATGTGCTTGGTCGGCTTCCTAAGCTTGCCAATATCCTTTCTCAGTGAGTGCCTACCAAAGCAGCGTGCTGCTAGTTGGGGTAGTGGCCCTGGGCGATTAGAAGTTGCAGAGGTTCTAGTACCTGGCTAGTCAGCAAAAGAGTAAGACTTTGTCCCTTGCACCATCTCGTTACCTGGCTAGAAATACTTTATATACTGTTGTCTATTGGTAGCCCAATAAAGTCTAAACCGGAGTGTGGTAATGTCACCCTGTGTTGTCTGAGTAGTGTTCTGCCCATGGGGAGTTTCTAATATCTGGCGAGTCAGCAGAAGGGTAAGACTGTCACTTTCACCATCATGTGTTCTTTCTGGGAATGTTCTATGTGCTGTTATCTGTTGGGAACCCAATAAAGTCTTACCAAAGTGTGTTACTGCCATACTGTGTTGTCTGAGCAGTGTTATGCCCAAGTGGAAGAGGTACGAGCATTCAGTGGGATGAGATCCGATCTGTGCATTCTTTCTAAAACCAGCCAGACCTGTGGACAAGTGCTCCCCTATGCCTCCATAATTGGTGTATGTGGTGGAATACTACTTAGCCCATCTGATTCAGGGGAGCTGCAGGAAACTGGTGTTTGTAGACACCATATAGGAGGTCCACAGCCAGTGAGGCATATTGGCATACTAAGCAAGCCAGAGGGATGCATAAAGGTTTTGATTTCCACCAGCTCAACCTTGAAAAGAGGATTTGAGTGCATATACAACCGCTGCAGGAAATGGTATCACAGGAGCTATGCCACCTTCAACAGATCGAATACCAAGCGACTGACAGTCAGTCGGATTTGATCTAGGAATTGGTCCTTTGGGATGCCCAGAATGTTGAGGAGGACCTACCAAGGTTAATCTTGAGGAATTAAACTGTTTGTCAGATCAAGGATCCAGTAGCAGCCTGGAATCAACCACCCAGTCAAAGCATCAAAAATCCAAGAGTTATTGCATGTATTAGGGCCTTGAACCTCAAGAAGGAAGAGTGCTTGTGTTATGGAATCAGTTTTGGGAGCTCTAGTCCCCCTTCCATCAGCCCCAACCTCCAAGGTGGTCCACCACTAAGGAAATCATCTCTGTCACAGAAACGTGCCAGAGTCCAGTAGTGAAGTTGATGAACACACTGATTGGGCCAAATATCTGTGAACTAGTTTGACTGGCTGGATCCAGGATGCTGTCAGCCGGTTGGCCCTCAGGACTACCTGGACTCTAGTACTATTAAGGACATCCTCTTGTACCTTTTTGCCATTTTTGCACCATTTTCGGGACTTTTTCTCTGCAGCGGACCTCCTATGTAGAATTTGGCAGTAAACTCTGACGTTTCTGCATCCGCTGGTTTGATGGCCAGGCTGTCTACTTTGCTGCTGCATTCTTGGATGTGATAATACTACAATAACTTATGGAGAAGATGGTCCCAGAAATACGAGAGTGGGTAGCCAACCGGAAGCTTGACTCCCCAGTGTAAGCAGCCCGATTGGCTAATTAATTTACAACAAATCAACCTCTCTGGACACCTGATATACCCACTGATCCCAGGAGACCCCTCAATTATGGACACAAGCGTTCAAAACCATTTGAGCATGACTTTCCCTCTACTCAGCATAACTCCTGGAGGATAAAGATTTACAGGGCTTGTAAGTAACTCAACCATGGCACTGTTATACTTTTGGGTGCCTTGGACACATGACTAAAGACTCTTTTCCATGGACAGTGCCCATGTCTACAGCCTGTCTTCTGGCTCAGCTGGTCAACATCTAGTGAGAGGAAACATCGAAGTCTGAGGGACGCAACCCCGAGATACACTAGCAGGGGAGGAAGTGATATACTCTGCTTTGCCATCCTACCAGTCAACTTCCATCGCTACCTCAAGCAGGTCAAGATCAGTGACACCCAGGCCCAAAGACTTAAGGAAACTGAGTCTTCCATCACCCTGGTCAGCCCCATTAGTGCCTCCACAGAATACCATTTACTAGGCCGTCAAGTGACCATCTCCTTGCCTGAGGGTCAACACTCGGACATCCCTGTTGGTTATGGGAAGTTGAATTGGAGGCCCAACCATGTGAGGTCAATGTGGGGATCGATCATTAATGGCCTCCCCACACCTGTTAGTTTGGGAAACGACCTAGGACAAGGGCTCTTCAGCAAGATTTTCACAATCATCAGTTGCAACCAAGCCAAACAACACCTTTTGCCAGCCCCTAAGAGGATAACCCAAAATTAACAAGCCTCTATCATAATCCTCTGAGCCTGTGACAGTGAATACACCTAAGCAGACTATGACCATTGACTGGGGGGAAAAAATTGTAAGGAGTTTAGGGAAGCCCAACTCATGGACCCCACCATAGAGATAGTCCGCAGTACAGGCTCTAAACTGTCACACATTACCTTGACCTCTCCATACATGTCACATACACACATCACTCACCACATCCCTACGACACTCCTATTTCACCTCTGTTACGGGAAAACACATGGCGATACTGTATATGGTGCAGCTTTTGTTCACAGCCATTTTTTTCTTGCTATGTACTGTGTCTCCTTGTAGCTTTGCTGATCTCTCAAGTCCACCATTTTCTTATCATTTTCTTATTATTTCAATTATCTTGGCAGTCTATTTTTGGCTAACTGATGTGTATCTCCTATGTTCTAATTTAGATAAACCTTGATAAAGGCTCAATTGTAGCTGAAACGTCGGTATATACACAAATTTATGTAGTGTATCCATATTTTTGTTATTGAGGTGCACATTATTTCATTTTTTTAATAAGACTTTACTTTGTGCCGAAATTGTTATTATATATGCAGCATTTACTTCAGAGCACCAAAGTACGACAGTTGAGCTACCTTATCCCTTTTCGCTTCATCACCTTGACTGCCCTGTCCTTATTTTTTACCATGCTGCTCCTGCTGCAGCCACAGCTCATATAGATTTCCGGTGTGCTTGGTATCATTGTCTTCATACATGACCCAGTTTTAGTCAGACTTTATAACATTTTGGCATACATAAGAAATCATCATTTACTCAATGACTGCAAAATATCCAAAAACCAGTCCAAATGAAGCCCAAATCATCACCCCACCACCACCATGTTTGATAGTAGGTATGCGGCATTTCTGCTGACACACTTATTTTTACTAAATGAGATGCAGGACATAATAGCCAAACATTGCATTTTAGTCTGGTCTTTCAAGAGTACATTGCTCCAGAAGTCTTTTGTGGTTTGATAAAATACAACTTTGCAAACTTTACAAGCCACGCTGCCATGTTCCTTTTAGACATAAGATGAATTTCCTGGCAGACCATCCAAAAAATGATACCTGTTCTGTTATACATTTTTGAACATGATTATTTAACATGCTTAACTGAAGCCTTTAGAGTCTGAGCTGTAGTACTTGGGATTATTTACCATTTCTCCAAGCATGGCACATTCTGACTTTGGGGTTTATATTTGCTGGGATGTTCATGCCAAGTAAGGTTGTCAACTGTCTTGAATGTTTTTTCATTTGAGAAGAAACTTTTTCACAGTAAAAAGATGGAGTACTTTCCAAGTTGAGGGGTAGCAACAATTCCTTCTCCAAGATGATTGCTGATGATTGACCCCTTGAATTTGTGTTAAAGGGTTGGTTCACTTGTTTTCATTACTGGCCACATTGATATTATGTTATCAAATACGTTCTGTTGCCAATAATGCCTGTGAGCAGCTCTGTGACCTCTGATGTCCGGTGATGTCTTGTCAACTGAGGTGGGCTCCAGTCTTCAAGAGTTACTGGGCTATGGGCGGCATTTCACCACTCATCACAGCCCAGCGTCGCTTCTACTTGCTGCTCTCTGCAGTGAAGCAGAGCGCACGCGAGATGCTGGGCTGTGATAATCAGTGAAACGCCGCCCACAGCCCAGTCACTCAGGAAGACTGAGTTCCTCTTCAGTTGTTGTGACATCACCGATAATCAAGGTCATGCGAAGGGGGTAAGCAGACCACAATAGCGCCACTCACAGGCACTATTGGCAACACAAGGTATTTGAGACAAACCTTGCTTCAGAACATAATATCAATTATAGGTTGTTTCTCAGCTCTGGGTCCTACGCTGGTGCCAGGAGATGCTTGCTCAGATGCTCCTGATTCCGGGTGATTGTTCTGCTGCATTAAGGAGCATGCTTGCCTGAAACATCGCCAGTTGTTTTTCCTGGTTCCGCAGTAAAGGGGGCTTTACACGCTGCGACATCGCTAATGCGGAGTCGTTGGGGTCACGGAATTTGTGACGCACATCCGGCCGCATTAGCGATGTTGCTGCGTGTGACACCGATGAGCGATTTTGCATCGTCGCAAAAACGTGCAAAATCGCTCATCGGTGACATGGGGGTCCATTCTCGATTATCGTTACTGCAGCAGTAACGATGTAGTTCGTCGCTCCTGCGGCAGCACACATCACTCCGTGTGACACCGCAGGAACGAGGAACCTCTCCTTACCTGCCTCCCGGCCGCTATGAGGAAGGAAGGAGGTGGGTGGGATGTTACGTCCCGCTCATCTCCGCCCCTCCGCAGCTATTGGGTGGCCGCTCAGTGACGTCGCTGTGACGCCGCACGGACTGCCCCCTTAGAAAGGAGGCGGTTCGCAGATCACAGAGACATCACCGGGCAGGTAAGTATGTGTGACGGGTCTGGGCGATGTTGTGCGGCACGGGCAGCGATTTGCCCGTGTCGCGCAACAGATGGGGGCGGGTACCCACACTAGCGATATCGGGACCGATATTGCAGCGTGTAAAGTAGCCTTAAGTGCTCTTGGCTCCTGTTTGTTTACAGTTATCTGATCTTGGCTTCTCAACCCTGGACTGTAGTTGGCTTTGCTCTGCCCGCCCCTGACTTTGTCGTTACCTCCTGGCTTCTGACCTTGGACCTTCTCCTGACCACGTCTTCTCCTCCCTGTATCCTATACGTACCCTCCTGGAATCCTGACCCTTGGCCTGTTTCATGATCTTGTCTCTGCCTGCTCCCTGTGTCCTGTGGTGACCTGCTGGTTCCTGATCCCGGCTTGTTTGACAACCTCTCCATTCACACTGCACACAAGTAGTATTGGGCACCACCTAGTGACCAGCATAATACTACACCACATAGTGTCGAGCATTGCAAAAATATCATAACTGTCTGCAGAAAATGTCTAAATTCTCCCTTGTGGTGGTTGCAGGCATCTAAAATTGTATATTTCATCTAGATGTCTAAGAAGAAATTTTGGAGCTCTGAATCTGAAAAATCGAACTTGGATCACTGTGAATATGAATTCTGGAATTACACAGCACAAAAGGTAAAGCTCAAACTGAAATGGTTTAAATAGATGGCGATTCACTTTAAGATCGCTGAACCCTTTCAGCCATAAAAAATAGCAATGTAGCATTCATATGTAGAAGTGTTGTCTGATTGTGTCAACTCATGAGAGAATTATGCAGAAATTATCATCCATGGGCAGCTCTACACAAAATTACACTGCAGCAAAATAAATTGCACTATGTAAATTCCTGTTGAATGAAACAGTCGAATAATTCAAATGCCGCACAATAGCTCTCAGGTCTCCATAAAACATAATCTCTCCAACAAATCACATCTGACACAGCCAAGAAGTCTGAACTTGAGGCGGTCAAGAATAAAAATCCACGTCAATCCCGAACTCAGCAGCAATTCAAGGAAAATTGAGATTTTTAACTAGATATTCAAAGCTCTGTCTGGGACCACTGTGTCCTGCTGTAATCTTAGTGAGGATCTAAATTGCTTGGTGTGTGAAAGTGTAAAGGACAAGAGCTCTCCTCAATGCAGAAGAAAGAAGGAAGATTGAAAGACAGAAAGGAGAGAAGAAATAAATAAAGAAATAGAAAGAAAGAAAGAGAGAGAGAGAGGAATGAAGAACGAAAGAAAGGAATGAAGAAAGGAAGGTGCTAACAGATTTCCTATATTATAGTTAGAAGGAAGGAAGGAAGAGAAAGGAAGGAAAAAAGAAAGAGAAAGAAAGAGCAAAAGAGAGAGGAAGGAAGAAAGGAAGGTGCTAACAGATTCCCTATATTATAGATGGAAGGAAGAGAAAGGAAGGAGGAAGGAAAGAGAGAAAGAGAAAAAGAGAGGACGGAAGAAAGGAAGGTGCTAACAGATTCCCTATATTATAATTGGAAAGAAGGAAGAGAAAGGAAGGAAAAAAGAAAGAGAAAGAAAGAGAAAAAGGGAGAGTAAGGAAGAAAGGAAGGTGCTAACAGATTCCCTATATTATAATTGGAAAGAAGGAAGAGAAAGGAAGGAAAAAAGAAAGAGAGAAAGAAAGAGAAAAAGGGAGAGGAAGGAAGAAAGGAAGGTGCTAACAGATTCCCTATATTATGGAAGGAAGGAAGGAAGGAAGGAAGAAAGGAAGGCAGAGAGAAAGAAAGAGAAAGAGAGAGGAAGGAAGAAAGGAAGGTGCTAACAGATTCCCTATATTACAGATGGAAGGAAGGAAGGAAGAGAAAGGAAGGAAAAAAGAAAGAGAAAGAAAGAGCAAAAGAGAGAGGAAGGAAGAAAGGAAGGTGCTAACAGATTCCCTATATTATAGATGGAAGGAAGGAAGGAAGAGGAAGGAAGGAAAAAAGAAAGAGAGAAAGAAAGAGAAAAAGGGAGAGGAAGGAAGAAAGGAAGGTGCTAACAGATTCCCTATATTATAGATGGAAGGAAGAGAAAGGAAGGAGGAAGGAAAGAGAGAAAGAAAGAGAAAAAAGGAGAGGAAGGAAGAAAGGAAGGTGCTAACAGATTCCCTATATTATAGATGGAAGGAAGGAAGGAAGAGAAAGGAAGGAAAAAAGAAAGAGAGAAAGAAAGAGAAAAAAGGAGAGGAAGGAAGAAAGGAAGGTGCTAACAGATTCCCTATATTATAATTGGAAGGAAGGAAGAGAGAGGAAGGAAAAAAGAAAGAGAAAGAAAGAGCAAAAGAGAGAGGAAGGAAGAAATGAAGGTGCTAACAGATTCCCTATACTATAGATGGAAGGAAGGAAGAAAGGAAGAGAAAGGAAGGAAAAAAGAAAGAGAAAGAAAGAGAAAGAGAGAGGAAGAAAGAAAGTAAGGTGCTAACAAATTCCCAATATTATAGATGGAAGGAAGGAAGGAAGGAAGATAATGAAAGGAAGAAGGAAAGAGAGAGAAAGAAAGAGAGAGGAACGAAGAAAGGAAGGTGCTAACAGATTCCCTATATTATAGATGGAAGGAAGGAAGGAAGGCAGATAGAAAGAAAGAGAAAGAGAGAGGAAGGAAGAAAGGAAGGTGCTAACAGATTCCCTATATTATAGATGGAAGGAAGGAAGAGAAAGGAAGGAAGGAAGAGAGAAAGAAAGAGAGAGGAAGGAAGAAAGGAAGATGCTAATAGATTCCCTATATTATAGATGGAAGGAAGTAAGAGAAAGGAAGGAAGGAAGGAAGAGAGAAAGAAAGAGAGAGGAAGGAAGAAAGGAAGGTGCTAATAGATTCCCTATATTATAGATGGAAGGAAGGAAGGAAGAGAAAGGAAGGAAAAAAGAAAGAGAGAAAGAAAGAGAAAAAGAGAGGAAGGAAGAAAGGAAGGTGCTAACAGATTCCCTATATTATAGATGGAAGGAAGGAAGAGAAAGGAAGGAAGGAATGAAGAGAAAAAGAAAGAGAGAGGAAGGAAAAAAGGAAGGTGCTAACAGATTCCCTATATTATACGTGGTAGGAAGGAAGGAAGAAAGGAAAGAAGAAAGGAAAATATATGCAAACAGATTCCCTATATAAAAGGTGGTTTTTCAGAAGATAAAGAGGAAAGTGAAAGAAAGAAAGAGAGCGAAAGAAAGAAAAAAAAACGGAAAGAACAGATAAGACAGAAAGGAAGGTGAAATGTGAGGAAGATAAAAAAAGGATCTAAACTATCACCTAATGGCTTGGTTTTAGAAATGAAAGAAAAGAAACAATAAAGCAAGAAAGAAAGAAAAAACATAAAAGGAGGATGAAAGAGAATATAGAAAGAAAGAAAGAAAGAAAGAAAGAAAGAAAGAGAAAGAAAGAAGAAAAGGAAATAAAATAAAGACAAAAGAAAGGAAGAAGAAAGTTTAAGAAAAAAAAAGAAAGGAGCTACAGTATCTTTTAAAGGATAGTCTTTAGAAATAAAAAAAAAAAAAGAAAGAAATAGAGGGAAAGAAAGAAAGTAAGAAAGAAATGAAGAAAGTAAGAAAGAAAGAAAAAAAGAAAGAAAGAAGAAAGGAAAGAAAAGAAAGAATAAAAAAAAACAAGAAAGAGAAATAGAGAATAAAAAAGAATGAAAGCTAAAGAAAAGAAAAAGCAAGCAAGAAAGAATGAGATAAAGAATGAAAGACAAAAGACAGACAGTAAGACAGGATTTGCTCTCTCTTTTATGGGCATTGACTTTCTGTGAAAATCTGGTTTGGAGCTAGATCTGGTGACTGATGGGCCCTTTACAGTCTAGTTCTGTCTATGACAGAAGCTGCTTGGTATTTTGAAGATGGATGGGGCCCCTTCCCTTCTTGGCCCCTGTAGGGCTGCACCGGCTGCATCAATGATATGTCCGTCCCTGCTGTAACCTCCAAGATCCAATCTTAATAGTAGTGTAACTGCCAAGTCCTATAAATCTAGATGGAAGTGTCACAGCAATGCAGGAGAGTACACATGAGCGATACATTTCATACAAATGACATTTCTGTTTACAAATGACAAATTTAAACTATTTGTGATTCAATTTGCCATAATTTCCAAAAATGTTTGCCGCTGCTCTATACAATGCAAAAGATTACATTGGCCAGAAAAGACTCACTTCACCCCTGGGGTGCAATTTGGTTAAGTTTCTCAAATATGTCGTGCAGATCTCACAATCCATGACTATAGCACAGGCATGAGATAGTATAGCACATCACATAGTACAGCACAATCTATCATAGCCTGTATAAAAGCTGGAGCAGGGATTGCAGTGCAGCACTAATTCCCTTATCAGAAGTCGTGCTTTAGGTCAATTTCTAATGAACTTGGCCCCAGACACTGAACCCCAGATAAGTTAACGGAGACCTGAACTTGTGACCTGTAAAATGGTCGTTGTAAGGACTAGGGGGCTGCAAAAGAAGCCAAATTGGGGGCCATTGCCCTGCAAACAAATGTGGATATGGAATGAAAAAAAAAACACTTGGATCCCACCTATTTTTGGTAACTAACATGGATGAATCAGGCAACAAGGTCAGCTTTTCCTTTTCTGGTTATCAAAAATAGAAAGGATCTCATGCCATTTTTTTTCAACTATTTTTAAAAAAGCAGCATGGGCTTCAGTCTGGTTTTGATAACCAGCCAAGATAAAGCAGACAACTGATGGCTGATATTATCAGGCTGGGAAAATACGTTATTATTTGGACTCTCCCAGCCTGAAAATACCGGTCTGCAGCCACCCTAGAAGTGGCGCATCCTTTAGATGCTCCAAATATGGTGCTTTGACCAACTCTTCCCGATTGCTGTGGTGCGGTGGCAATCAGGGTAATACTTTTGAGGTTGATGTCAACTGTGAATTAACAGCTGGCATCAAGCCAGGGGTTAGTAATGGAGAAGCATCTATCAAACACCCCCATTACCATCCCAGCAAGTATAGAGTTAAAAAAATACAGACACAAGAAAAAAAAAGTTTATTTGAATAAACACTCTCAGTTACTAATTTTTTAATAAAATAATACTTGATGTTCCAATATAATCCAATTGGTGAATAAACACTCCCCAACACTCAACCCAAAGTTTTAATGTAATAAATTGGTGAACGAGGGAGTGTGGGGGATTTTGTATTCAAATAAACTTATTTTTTCCCCTGCATTTTTGTTTTTTTCACTCTATCCTTACTGGGTTAGTAATGGGGGTGTTTGATAGATGCCTATTCATTACTGACTCCTGGGCTTATTGCCAGCTGTCAATTCACAGCTCACATCATCCCAAAAATATTACTCTTATGGCCACCACATCAGGCAATCGGGAAAAGCTGGGTACAGTACCAGAATTGGTGCATCTAATGGATGTGCCACTTCTGGGGTGGCTGTGGGCTACTATTTTTAGGCTGGGAAGGGCCAAATTACAATGCACCTCCTCAGGCTGATAATACCAGCCTCCAGCTGTCAGCTTTACCTTGTTTATAAAAAATAAAGGGGATCCAGACTATTTTTTTCAAATGATTTATTTAAATAATTAAAAAAAATGGTGGGGGATCCTATCTGTTTTTGATAACCAGCCAATGTAAAGCTGAGGGTTGCAGTCCTTACTTGTATAGGTAACCTGAACTGGTTTTCAAAAATGGGGGGGAGCCCATGTCATTTTATTTTTTTTTTTATTTTTACTGTTCGCAGCAATAAAGCTTGATGATTGGATGCGCTGCAGGCTTTCAACAAGCTTTATTAACATTTAACCATTAACCGAACTCCAAAATTGGACCCAAAGGGTTTTTTTAGCACGTGTTTGAGTCTGAGACGTGGACACCCAGTGTTCGGTACACCCCCTCAACTTTACGGTTTGATCATCCCTAGCCTTTAGGAATCTAGATCAAAGATAGACAATGAGGTGCAAATACAATAGTCTCTAAAAGGAGCAGATTAGTCCCAAAACTAATGATGAATTGGGGTCAATGTCTGGATTTCGCAGCCCTGTATAATAATAATAATAATAATAATAATAATAATTTTATTTATTTATATAGCGCTATTAATTCCACAGCTCTTTACATACATTGACAGCACTGTCCCCATTGGGGCTCACAATCTAAATTCCCTATCTGTATGTCTTTCGAGTGTGGGAGGAAACCGGAGAACCCGGAGGAAACCCACGCAAACATGGGGAGAACATACAAACTCCTTGCAGATGTAGTCATTGGTGGGATTTGAACCCAGGACCCCAGCGCTGCAAGACTGCAGTGGTAACCACTGAGCCACCACAAGACTGCAGTGCTAATGACTGAGCCACCACAAGACTGCAGTGATAACCACTGAGCCACCACAAGTCTGCAGTGTTAACCACTGAGCCACCACAAGTCTGCAGTGCTAACCACTGAGCCACCACAAGACTGCAGTGCTAACCACTGAGCCACCACAAGACTGCAGTGCTAACCACTGAGCCACCACAAGACTGCAGTGCTAACCACTGAGCCACCACAAGACTGCAGTGCTAAAAACTGAGCCACCACAAGACTGCAGTGCTAACCACTGAGCCACCACAAGACTGCAGTGCTAATGACTGATCCACCACAAGACTGCAGTGCTAACCACTGAGCCACCACAAGTCTGCAGTGTTAACCACTGAGCAACCACAAGTCTGCAGTGCTAACCACTGAGCCACCACAAGAGTGCAGTGCTAACAGTGAGCCACCACAAGACTGCAGTGCTAACGACTGAACCACCACAAGACTGAAGTGCTAACGACTGAGCCACCACAAGACTGCAGTGCTAACCACTGAGCCACCACAAGACTGCAGTGCTAACCACTGAGCCACCACAAGACTGCAGTGCTAACCACTGAGCCACCACAAGACTGCAGTGCTAACCACTGAGCCACCACAAGACTGCAGTGCTAAAAACTGAGCCACCACAAGACTGCAGTGCTAACCACTGAGCTACCACAAGTCTGCAGTGCTAACCACTGAGCCACCACAAGAGTGCAGTGCTAACAGTGAGCCACCACAAGACTGCAGTGCTAACGACTGAACCACCACAAGACTGAAGTGCTAACGACTGAGCCACCACAAGACTGCAGTGCTAACCACTGAGCCACCACAAGACTGCAGTGCTAACGACTGAGCCACCACAAGACTGCAGTGCTAACCACTGAGCCACCACAAGACTGCAGTGCTAACCACTGAGCCCCGGTGCCGCCCGATCAGACAAACATTGGAAAAATAGCCAGTAAAGGATAGGAACACATAGTGAGAACAGTATCTAAAACAGAGCGGAGCTGAATTTGCCATTTAGTACAAAATGAGGAGATATCACAATGTTATTTACTGATTTCCATAGGACAAAGCTACTTTGCGATTCCTCTAATGACTGGATGCCGAACCATAAATAGAGCTAACGACGGAGTAAGAGAAGAGCCGAATTCATTACATTTTAATGTATTTAATGATCGCTCAATTATTCAAATGCCCTGATTAATTATTTCTCCGACCATAAAGCTGCACACCCATTTTCAATTTTAATTGCGGAAGGAACCAGCATTGTAAATAGTAATCCCACTCCGCAACATAAATCACCATGACACACTATAGACTCGCTGAGAAATATCCATCAACCAGACACTGGCAAAGTAATTAACATCAAACAAAGGAAGGAAAAAGAATAAGGAAAATGTGTCACAGTCTGGAGGCTTCCAGAAGACTTTCCAAACAATAGCTTTTCTTTTCTCTCGTATTTGTTTGCTACTTTGTGTTTGTAGCTTATCGGTAACAATAGGATGTTACATGTATATTCCTACTTGAGAAGTAACCTGCTGGTTTATGCAAGATAAATGACACGTGCGGCGCCGCGTCCTCCGATCATTTATCTACCGCGCAACGAAAAAATCTGCTCACGAGATCTTATTTTTTCTCCCTGATGGACAATATATTAACATGCATAACTGATGAGCTACAACTGCTCAAAAACTGCGTCACAGTCAACGCATAATGCAACCGGTGGTGACAATAAACAATGGTAAATGTTATGTAACGACAACGACGTCGCTGCTACGTCACCATTTCCTGTGACGTTGCAGCGACGTCCCGTCGCTGTCGCTGTGTGTGACATCCAGCAACGACCTGGCCCCTGCTGTGAGGTCGCCGGTCATTGCTGAATGTCCAGCTTCATTTTTTGGTCGTCACTCTCCCGCTGTGACACACACATCGCTGTGTGTGACAGCGAGAGAGCGACGAAATGAAGCGAGCAGGGAGCAGGAGCCGGCACTGGCAGCTGAGGTAAGCTGTATCCAAGATAAACATCGGGTAACCAAGGGAAGACCTTTCCCTGGTTACCCGATATTTACCTTCGTTACCAGCCTCCGCTCTTGCTGCCAGTGCCGGCTCCTGCACTGTGACATGTGGCTGCAGTACACATCGGGTAATTAACCCGATGTATACTGTAGCAAGGAGAGCAAGGAGCCAG
Source organism: Anomaloglossus baeobatrachus (assembly GCF_048569485.1). Lineage (NCBI taxonomy): Eukaryota > Metazoa > Chordata > Amphibia > Anura > Aromobatidae > Anomaloglossus > Anomaloglossus baeobatrachus. The sequence goes on along the minus strand of NC_134358.1, from coordinate 29,162,197 downwards.
CGCTAAGCATTGTGCGCTGCTCCCTGCTCTGTGCACTGTGACATGTAGCTGCAGCACACATCGGGTTAATTAACCCGATGTGTACTGTACCTAGGAGAGCAAGGAGCCAGCGCTAAGCGCGGCTCCCTGCTCTCTGCACATGTAGCGACGTTATGATCGCTGCTTCTGCTGTGTTTGAC